>NW_028277339.1:323411-646822 GCF_059751315.1 Micrasema longulum
CCGAGGATTTGTAATTTTCTCAAACTGAACGGTTTGGGTAGGTAGGAAGAAATTTCCTTAAGGCAATTTGCCCGCTCTTTTATGTATATGTATATTGCATATGTATATAAAGTGTTAAATAAATAAATAAATACAAAATAAACATGTATTACATTGAAATGAAAAATAATTTAAAGATATTTTTTTCTTATTACGATTTATGAATAAATCTCATTGAATTTTGTAGGCATTTTAGTCGTCAATAAACGTCTAAGTTACCAAAATATTTCAGGAGACTACCTGGCATACTTCTGTTTTATTTTATTATTTTTATTTATTGCCCCACAACAGGCCAGGGCGCAATTACAGCCGTGAATTACAGCACAGAATGCCAGACTAGCACATAACTCACTACTGGAAAATGGGAATCAAGTTGGAGTAGATTGGGGTTTGAATCTCGGACCTTTCATCCGTGAGTCCACAACACTAGCCACGGAAACGCAATCCGATTTCAAACAACCGAAAAACAATGCCTCTATTAAAATGTAACAAAAAAATATTGTAAAATTAAGTAGTTTTTTTTTCATAACTTTTCAAATAACATGCATCCTAAACATTATATTTTATGAATATATTGATCTATACAAAAAAAATCAAATTATGAGTAAATACATTTTTATTAAATACGTACATTTTTTTAAAAAAATATTTTATTTACTTATTTAAGATCGTTATTTTTAAAAGTACTTTAAATAAAAAACATATATTTATAGAAGACAAATATATATTATTTTTGATTTATTTTAATTTTTTATCTCATTTTGATTGCATTAATGAGCATCAACTTTTTTTTTCTTAAGTTTCAAATACATGTTTATTAATTAAATTAAAACTTTTTTTCCATCTTTTGTTGTACTTTTTAAAAATAAATTTAAACCATTTTATATTGTTTTGTCGAAATTTTTTTTCTCTTATTACTATTTTTAATTTTGTTAAAGCATCAAAAACAAATTAAATATAAGTTCGTTTTTTTATATGTGTACAATATTTTGTCTGTACTCTTTTATTTGAATCTTAATTAAAACAAATATCTGAGCATCTGATAATGAACTTTTGTTTAACAGTTTTTTTATAAGACTATAAAAAAAAATAGTAAGTATTATATATTAAATAATTATTATATTTACGTCGGCTGAATTTACAGCTATAAAGAAGTTAAACGGAATTTTCCATTTCTACGCCACAATATATCACTTTGGTCTAAAGTTTTGTATATACATACATATATGCTATTTCATTACTTTATCTCAGGTGACGCTTTAAATTTAGGACTCTATAATATATACGTAATCCACATAGAACCGTAGCATTTTCAGCAACAGTAAAATGGGATTTCAGTTTGCACAAGGGTTTGTTTGTCTCTGTTTTTCACCTTAGGTAGACAACACTGCACCTAGGAGTATGCACAATGCAAAATTCATGGCGAAAACACTTGTTTACTTTGACCAAGGGTTGGTTTATGCGGGACCATTCTAAAAACCATTTAAATAATAAATATAAGAACTTACACCCGTATTTTATAATTTATCTATTTGATTTGTAAATTACCTTTACTTTGTGCCCTTGCGCAAAATTTAAAGTTATTTCTAACAAATTAAAATTATGGTGTTACAACACGTCTGATTATATTTCAATAATTTTATTGACTCAGTTCAAGCAAAATATATCGTCAAAGCTCTAGAAAATTAAAGAATAGAAATATCGTTGGTTACACGAGTTGACAAGCACTGATTTTAAAGATCGAAAGGCGGCAGAGTTATTGTTTCAAGACACGAGGATGATTTATGATTCCGGGTGGCCAAACACGTGGTGCTTCGGACAGCCGAGCTCTTTCTTTCTACTGACTGATGTCTCGATCCGTATTTAGAAGTTGCGAAAGGGCCTAAAAGCCACCATTCCACCAACCATAAACCTTTTATAACACTACAAATACGTGAAACACAAAATTTCAAATAAACATAACGAATTCAATTTGTTTGGTATGAACTTGGTTTGTAAGCGTAAACATTTTTAATTTTTTAATTTTTTATTTTATATACATTTTTAATATATTTTTAATATTTTTTATTTTGTCTTTAAATAGTACAAACATAATAAATGAATGTCCTAATATTAACTTATATCTAATTATTATTAAAACATATACTAATTATTAACATTTTTCAAACGATATATGTACACTTAAAAAGAAAACTTCTATAAAGCTAACACGAATAAGATTACTTTTTAAAATTTATCCGCTAAACACATATTTTTTTAATTGACATTTAAATGAAATAATATTTTTTGCTCTCTTATTTCCAATGGTATTTCCTTATAATATAACTGTACAGCTCGGTGCATCAACGAGTTCTGTGTACTTGTTTTCCTACGAAATGGTAGTCTTACTTCATGTTTATTTCTTGTTTTATATACATGTTCACATTGATTAGAAAAAACCTTTTGAGTCAACTCTTTTGAGGTATAACCATTAATCATTTTATGAACAAAAAACATTACATTAAAAAATATTAGTTGACGTACTGTCATAATTTTTGCTTGTTTCAGCATCAACTTTATTCTGATGTATTTATTTTTTTTCAAAATTACTCTCATAGCCTATTCTGCAGAACAGTGAGTTTATTTTTTTCCCCTTCAGTTGCCAAAAACAAAATACTACTACAATAATTTATATGAGGCACAATTATGGAGCTATAAATCATCCTGCACAAATCTGCAGTTATATATCTTCTGATTCTTCCCATAAGAGAAACCTTCCTTGCTATCTTATTTGTCACAAATCTTGAATTCTGGGAAAAGGTCAATCTAGAATTTATTATAATCCCCAAATATTTTATCGCTTTCAAATCCTTTAATATTTCTGCATCCATCATTATTGTTGGTGAAATAGGATTTTTTTTTCCTATGTTCATAAACTTAGTTTTATCTATATTTATCTTAAGTTTATTCTTCTTCAACCATATTTCGATATTTTTTTAGACACGTGCCGCAGTTGCCTCAAGAGCGCCTTTACCAAAATTGCTCCTTTTCGGACTTGCGGGTTTTTTGTCGTTCTGGAAGGTCTTGGACGTCAATTTTTCAGCTGAACTCGACGGGACTTAGAGACGCGGAATAAACATCAAAAAAGGTGAGAGTATTGGCTGACGGTAGCGTTTCCTAGGGCGTCTGGTGATGTCCACTTAGGGCGAATATAGAAAGGAACAAAATATATGCTGATCCTACCTAAAAGAGTATCTCGAGTTCTTTTTTTAAAAAAAAACGAGTTTTCAGGCCATTAATATTGTGAAATGAAGACATTTTTTTATTTATCTGGTTCAACTAGAAAGAATATCAATAGTTATTTCATGAGTTCGAGTTCGAGGAAAGAGTTCGAGGCATGTTCAGAAAGTAAGTGTACTGTGACCATAACGGGGTGTGGTTTTTTGTTTTTTGAGGGTTGGCAACACTGAATGGCAGAGGGGGATCTCCTGACAGAGGAAGGATTGCAAGAACACATTAGTACGTAAACTCACGCTGCTGTGTCCAGTTGCGTAAAAGATGTCGGTAAGAAATCCCCCAAGTGAGAGCTACTTGTGGAAGGAATAACATCTACCAATTTTTTTTCGCGAATTAAAATGGTTTACCTCTTAGGTATTATGAACAGAACGACTGTGTCTAATTGGTGTAGAGAGTTTTCGAAAAAATCGAAACTATTATTACGGTCAAAAAAATCATGACCTCTGTGGTTTGGGACCAAAATGCATAATTTTAGTTGAATTTCTGTCACAGAGGGAGACTATCAGCGCACAATGATATTGTGAGACCATAAAAAACTAAAAGATAGCATTGAAAACAAAAGGAGGTAATGCTGACTAGAGGAGTGTGCTTGTTGCACGACAACGCTAGTCCTTACACAGCCTCAGCCATCAAGGTGCTCTCGGACTTATTAGGTTAGGATGGTTTGAACCACCTCCCGTATTATTCTGACTTGGCGCCTTCAGATCATCATTTTTTCACATTCCTGAAGGCACACATGAGTGGAATTAAATTTTCAACCGATGAGATGGTGCAGAAAGAGGTTTTGAAGGTGGAGAAGGAGCTGGTGGTAGAGTTCTTCGAGGAGGGCATAAAGAAGCTTGTGCTACGGCTCACCACATGCATTAAATGGAATGACGATTATGTGGAAAAATTGACAATAAGTGTATCAACAATATCGTGTTTTTTTTTTCAAATGCACTTTTTTCTAAAAAAATATGAAAATCTAGTACACAAGTTTGCACATAGGTAACAACGTTAACTAGCAGCTGATGAAACTTTAACTTCTCGCAATACATGTCTTTAAAATATACCGTCTAACAGAAAACAAATATAACAAATGTAAAATAAATGTATTTAATCACATCCCTGCTCGAGAATTTTAACTCGCGTCAAGGAATTCCACTTTGAGGACTAGAAGTAAATGTTTGAACGGTAAGGGAGAAAATACTGCAAGGGATGACTTCTGTTCTTCTCTATATTGCGTATCATGATATTATGCGTTATTTTTCAATGTGAATTCTTGGGGTAAATTCTGAAAGGTTTGCATTTCTGAGTTAAATCCATGACATTAACGTTAGTGGTCTTAAATCATATTGTTTCAGAGTACGCAAAAAGATAAAAAAATAACTCGAAACATTTAAACAAAAAGTCAAACAGCTAAATTTATATTTTAACGTAAAAGAAATAAAAATATTTAGGTTACTGACAATTAATACTTATTTTACGTAAAAAGAATGCGGTGGGTTCAAAATAAAATACAAAATAGAGACGGTAACAAATTGTATAGGTGCGTTGGGTACCGCGCACATGGATAATAACTTATTGTCGTCACTACTTTCTTGTCCCCATAGTTTATAAAATAAAAATGAACACAAATTTAATGAATATTCTTACTAATCAACATATTACAACAGAGATAAAGAACATTTAAGAGAAGGTAATATAGAAGTCTAGGCATCTACAGGGCTTATGACCTGTCAATAGCTGGTTAGAAGAAACATCAACAAATGAAAGAATATGGGCAGAATGGTGAATGTTACACAGTATGTTAAGTGGCCACTTTAATCTGCCATTGACAGGTCATAAGCCCCGTAGATGCCTAGACTTCTATATTACCTTCTCTTAAATGTTCTTTATCTCTGCTGTAATATGTTAAAATAAACAGCTCCGCAGGGAGTTTAATCCAGTCCTTGTCTAAAAAAATTTGGACAAACTCAAAATATTGTTGAATATTTTTTTGATTTCTTGAAATACTGTAATTGTTATTTTTATTTCAAATACCCATATAAATCAAATTGTGGTAATGTCGGTTGTTGATTTTACTGATATGGAATGCAATTACCACTTCAAAAACATATACGAGTACATATATTTCTAGAAGTCTTATTAATGCATCGCTTTATATTACTTATCAGTAAAAGATTTAAGAGATTTCAAATTGTGTTTGTTAACGAAACAAACAATCTGTTAAAATAGCATTTAAGGAAATTATCGTATTAATCAGACGAAATCAAATTAATTTTGTTCAGTACCACAAAGACACGAAAGCGCGACGTTTTTTTTTATTTTAAAAGTTTAGAAAAAGTTGTGCGTTCATATGAACTCCACTAATCAAATAATATATGATTATCAGTTGATAAATTATCCTTATACAATGATGACTTACATTCACAAATTCACATTATGCTAAAACATGTGGTGAATTTTGATAGGGTGACTATTTAATCTAAATAAGTTTAAGTCCACCACTCGGCTCCATTATAATAACTTGATAAGAGTAATTGAAGCACAAAAACAAACATTGTAATATATATACAATAAAACTTTAAGCGTTTTAGTGATTAAGATTATGTAATACTTTATATCGCCACAGTCAAACTTAGTGGTTTGATAAAACAGATAATCTCAAGTTTTATCACCACTTTGACCAACCACATATTTCGGTTGCAAGTACTTTATAAGGATCTAGCCAAGATGGCGTTTATAAGTCGAGAAGTTACCAATGTATTGTCTGGCTTATTGTGAAAAGATCCTTTTAAGGGTGCCGATTTAACGCTTTAAAAGTTTTATCCATCCACTCTCCTTTTAATCCTCATCTCATGGGACTCCTTTAGAAGCACCTTTCCCAGTAAAACAGAAAATAAGAGAAGATGAGTGAATCTTGGAATTTTTGTTCAGAAGTTAAACAAACCCACTTCACCATAGCGAAGTACACAACAAATTGAATTATAAAATTTTGCTTCAATGAGAAAATTATTTTCCCAAGAAACAAGAAAATTTATTAAGCCCGTACCGTGCTTGCCATTCATCAAGAAAACTTATTCAGAAATAATGCTTATTTTAGGGAATATTTGGATTTTTGTTAAATTTTAAATCTGAGTTGTTGGAAAGTTATTTAAGTGATAAATGGAGTTAGAAAGTTTCAAAAATAATTGTGTATTTTTTCTGCTTCTAAGTTAGGATGTAAGATGGAGGACTTTTGAAATATTTAGGTGGTTTTTTTAATTCTATAAGCGTTTTTTATCGTTTTATTTTGCAAGTAGAATCTAATAAATTTATTTTTGGAACAATTTTGACTCATGGAATGACATTGTGAAAAAGTAGAAGGAATTATTGCTATTAGCTATTTTACAGGTGAATGAAACGACAATTTTCAGTTTCACCGTAAAAATGCCTTTTTAAGGTGAAACTGAATAAAATAAACTTGTATTTTCGAACGTAGGGACAAACATTTTACTTATTCTTAAAGCTTTTAATTAAATATTCATTATAACTTGCCGCGAGTTTTATTTAAAAATACCGCATTACACCCACAAAGCCTTTCTCCAAACTTAGTTTCAAATTCGAGCAGTAAATTATACTTCATTTTCAAATATTGAGTACTTTCTCTTTTGGACCGCGTGAACCAATTTTCAAGTTCGGAAAAGCTCGACCGAATAAGTAAGAAAAAGCTCGACCGAGCAAAGTAAAGAAAGCTTTCAAAGATCACGGTGCAATCTTATTATATGGCAGAGGTCATGTTACTAAAAGACTTTATAATATAAAGAATAAACAAGGAACAAGAGAAAGTAAATAAACTTTTATTTAAATATAAGAGGTCATTTTCTGAATTCGTGCACCCATCACCACCTGTATTCCTGGACAACAACAGTTTAACGGTAACCGCAAAAGTCAAGTATCTAGGGCACATACTGACTGATGATTATAAAGATGATCAGGGCACAGAGAGACAGAGAAGAGTCATCAATGTCAGGGCCTCTATGCTAGTAAGACGCTTCTTTCAGTGCAGTAACGAAGTGAAGAAAATCATCTTTACATGGTATTTGACGTCCATGTATACAGCGGAACTATGGAACCATTATACACAAGCAGCGTGGAATAAATGAAGGGTCACGTATAATAATTCAACTAATGATTTAATTAAAGTTTTGATTATTATTTCGAATTAGACATGAAAGTCGAAAAAATTTTAATATTTTATTTGTTAGTATCTGTATATCCGACTTCTGTTTACTATAAAATTAAATCAAACCTCTGCGTTCTGATTCTGAGAATGAATAATGGTGACATTCCTCTTGTTAAGAAAGTCACAACAGTTCTGCACCATTTTAGCATGAAAAGAACCAAGAATTTTACTTCAATCCTACAGCGGTTCCACAGTTACACGAGTTCCATAAATTCCCTACAGGAAGTGAGATAAATTCCGTTGCAGGGAAGAGAAGGATAAAAAGGGGTGAGAAAGGGAAGACCGGGGTAAGAGAAGCGTAAAATAAAAAGGCTTTTATACGTTGGGCAGCCAAAAAAAGGGATTTGCAAATTTAAGGATTGTATGTGCTAAATTTAAGCAGTATCACGTTTTGCTCATACAGTAAAGAGCATATTTGATTACTCATATACTTCAGAGCATTAAGTGCTTATTTTTTAAATAAATAACAATTAAGAGAAAATTTAAATCTTAGAAAACAAGTAGATACTAACATATTACAACAGAGACGAAGAACATTTTAGAGAACAGAATATCAAAGTCTAGGCACATAAAGGGTTTATGACCTGTCATTGGCTGGTTTAAGTGGCCACTTTGCACGCTGTGTGACATTCACCATTCTGCAGATATTCGAACATAAATATTCCTTCATTTATACCGTCTTAAATTAAAATATCAATAGGTTTAATTTGGACATAAGACAAAACTAGGCAAAGAAAATCAAACGGCGGAACTGCCAAGACAAAAAGGAATGAGAAGGGCAGCTTTCGAAAAACTTAGAAAACATATGAATCATGTATATGGAAAGATCCATGCTTGGTAAAAACCTAAGAGATAGAATGAGAAATGAGGAAATTAGGAACAAAACCAGAGTAACGGATATAATGAATCTCCTAGCAGGACGGAAGTGGCAATGGGTAAGACATGTTGCGAGACAAGACTCTTCAAAATGGACCCCTAAAGTTTTAGATGGCGATCTTAAGAGAATAAGCGAGGCGTCGGATGACCCTTAAAAAGATGGTCCGACGACATAGCTGCTGTAAGGGGTGAAATTGGCTGCAAGTAGCAACTGACCGAGAAAAATGAATGGATATGAAAAAGGCCTATATCCAGAGTGCATGACAGAAGGCTGAAGAAGAATAAATAAATTGATGCGGGTGAGATTTATCTAATTGAATTATTTCACTTACATGCTTGGCTGAAAATATTTAATAATTTTTGTAGTTCTTCTTGGACCCGGTAGATTTACGAACAATGTTTTAAGTTAGTCCGAATTTTTGTAGACAAAGACTGGATATATAGTCAAAGCAAAATTGTATAAATTATAATTTGGTGTCTGTAATATAATATGATATGATAATATTTATTATTTGAATATAGATGAATATTCAACATTTCTAAACTATAATTGAAACTTACCATCACAATACTAACGAAACATTTTCAATTTGGGGAAGAACTAGAAGATTTTTTGATTTATGCAAAATCACCAACAACACAATCTCTGAATAACACACTTCCCACCGCAGAAGCACATTATCTTATGAAACCATGACAATTTTTAAACGGATTCGCCGTATTACTATTTTTTAAATCTAAATTTTAAATTAATTTTATTTTTACTTGTCTGTTTTACTTTTTGTACATAATGTTACTTATACATTAGCAAGTTTTTTGCCAAATGGCAATTTTATAAAGTTTTATTAATTTAATTGAAGTTACAAAACGTATTTTATAGAAAATAAAATAAAAAGCTGAGGATATACAAAAATATAAATATCTGTATTTATATAAATACTACGAATGAGAAAAGAGTATAGATTAAGGAAGAGAAAAAATATGTTTCTTCAGATGTGATTTAAATAAAAATGGAGAAAAAATAGGAACAGGAAAATATAACATCCTACAACTACCGATTTAGAAATAAATATTATGTTTTCAAAATCAATTAAGATATTGTGGAGAAATGTTTTCATACATAACTTTATAAAAGAAATTATAATAAAATATTTCCCTACAAAAACGTGGCATGTTTGACCTTGATAATTCGTGACGATGTTTTATTTCAATTTAAACGGTCACAAACAACGTTCGACATTAACATGAATTGTGATGAATAGGGGCGTGACCAATGCAATGACCGTTTTAAAATTAAGATTATAATATAAATAAAATAAAGAAATATGCTACCAAGCAGAAAATTTTTTTTTACTCGATAGTATTTCAAAGACCCTAAATTTTTTTTATTTATTTTTTCAATAATCATATTTCCCTATTGTGAATAGTTATTTAAGTGCTTTGAAAATCAGAACGAAAAGGGAACCATGAACTAATAATCGTTGAATTTTTTAACGGAGGTAAATAAGTGCCATTGGATTATGAAGTACAGTTAACTGAACTAAGAGGGAGTGATAGTCTTTACAACATAATTGAAATTAAAAGCTAGATTTAATACTGAAAAATTTAATCATTAGAAAATTATATAATTTAATTATTTCGATTTGTAAATAGGGGCTCATTTTGTTCAATTAATCATCTTGTGTTGTAGCAACGTCTTTTTTGTTTTATTTTCCCCTGCCGAAAATAGGATGTATCTCTGTTGTGGTTGTATCTCTCGTTCTTCCCTTAATCTTTCAGCGAGGATAATAATATTGTTCCCTGGAAGGAAAGTAATGTGATAAAAAAGCTTTGCCAAGTCACCTACCATAATTTGAAAATTGACAATGAAAAAGATTCACATCTAGCCGTAATTCCATTATGCTACTTTACTTTATAAAATAAAATAAAAATTAAATCAACAATGTTTTGAGTATGTCCAAATGTTTGTTTGTTTGTTTCAGGAAGTTATTGAGATTATGAAAATAATAATGAAAACATGGCCACATTTCACACCGTGAAACGTTCACTTAAACCAGCAAATAACGGTTCATAAGCCCTGTAAATGCTAAGACTTCTATATGCCCTTTTTGAAAACGTTTCTCCTGTCTGTTGCAGTAAATTTAGAAAAATGAAATGTGAAAATTTTTATCATGTAACAACATATATTTAAATACAATTAATAAATTAAAAATATTTGGCACATCAAATGGGCATTTTCAGTCTGGTAAATATAATAAAGTGTATGTATCATTTATACAACACTAACATTTATTTTAAGCAATCGTTAAACATGAAATAAAAAGTCGAATGAGATACAATACTACTTCAACTTATTATTATTTCAATTTATTATTATTTTAATTTTAATAATTATAAAGCTTTTACATAACCTTTTTAAGATTAAAAAAAAGAACCTTAACGTCGCATTTATCCCACACTAGTCGTTGTTCTACGATTACGACGATTTTATTTAGCTGCCAAAGGTTCATCAGCTACCAAAATGGACTTCATAAATTAAATTAAACATTTTTCTTCCGCTTTTCCGTGCCAATTCTCATTAAGTATTAATTTAAGCATTCGTGGTGTTGCCATGTTCACCGGACGGAGTATTATTTAGGTTACCCTTTTCATTTATATCTGAACCTTTGATGTGGGAAGCTATTGATGATAGCAACATTTCACGGTAGACTTGTGGAGGGTTACTAAACTCTGAAAAGTACACCCAATTACGTCCAAGTACTGAATATAATAATATATATTTTATGTGGGTCTTTTGGTACTTCAGTTTTAAGTAATTAAAGATCTGAGACTTAGAGAGATTTCAACCGGTTCATAAAAAAGTACATTATTTTATACATATTAAGGATGAGAAATTTTAAATCAGGTAATGAGTCTGGAAGGAGAGAGAAAGAGGAACCAAGGGAAGATGAGGATTTTTTTTTTTAAACTGTTAAATGAAGGAAGGTCGGGGTTCTAAGGATATATAGTCATATTTCTGGCGTTTCTTGAAGGTGGCCAGAGAAGGTGCATTTTTTATAAGAAGAGGTAGCTCATTCCGAAGTCTAACACCTTGAACAGAAAAAGAATTGCTGATAAACGATATGCTATGTCAAGGAATCGAAAGTGTTCTTTTTTGAGAAGAGTGAAGTGAGACCATGATCAGAAAGATAAATTAAATTCTCAGCAAGATGCTTAGAAGAGCAAAGGTTGTAAAGAATATTATAAATAAGTAAGAGATTTGAAAGTTTATGCGCTGATAAAAACGAAGCCAATAAAGTTCTTTCATACAGTTATCAATACTATCAGTATATTCGTTGCACAGCCATGGTGACATCAAGCATCCCATTTTTTTATTTTTTTTAATACATTTGGACTCCTGTATTTAGTAGCCTTACGTGTCATGTACAAGGCTAAGGTACTCTGAAAAAATCGTGTTTTGTTTTTGTTGGAAATGGGATGTTCGATCACTGATTTTGGTTTATTACCTTTATGAGTCCAATCACAATCGTTGCAAAGTCCAAGAACAATGGCGCATGATAGCTATTTTTTACGACAGTGTGGATATCTGTTAAGAATATTCCATCTTTTCTGCATTCTGCCTCAAGATTATAGCGTTGTAAACTAAAAAATGGGTACAGAAATAACAGATTTTCGATAATCTGTGAAGAAATATCATCGCATGGACAACAGACATCCCTGTTTGACTCATCTAGGGATGTCAAACCACGATGTATATGTTCCATTTACTCTTAACACATACTGTGATGTCCTTATACAGATAAGCAATAGCCCGTGTTCACCAGCTTTCATCTTTTTTTTCAAATATTTGAAAATGCCATATCTAGCCAAAACAGTTGTCACTAAATAAAATTGTGGATCACACTTAAACTAATGACTGTTTTATTTCAATGTACATAATATGGTGTTCTTAAAACAATCGTCGAAATCGTAGAACAACGAAGCAAGTGATTTTTTTTAATTCAACGTAAGAGTGGTTTAAATTTTGAAACACAACTCGTTAAGTACAAAAGTACACCATTTGATACGTGGATTAGTTATACATAGTTTAAAGCCGGGTAAAAAGGCCTTCGCTTAACTTTTTCAATATCAAATATGAAACAATATTTAGAGTTTGTCCAAATTTTTGTAGACAAGGACTGGATTAAACTCCCTTGGGAGCTGTTTATATCAACATATTACAACAGAGATGAAGAACATTTAAGATAAATTATAATGGAAGTTGAATCCAGTTCTTGTGTAAAAAAATTTGGACAAACTCAAAATATTGTGGATAAATCCACTCGGTCCACGAAGAAGTACGGAAACTGAAAAAATAATATTTTCAGGCGTTGCTTAGTATGTAGGTGAAATAATTAAATTAGATGAATCTCACCCGCATAAATGAAGGTTTCAGCTCTTTAACTTTATAAACATTGACAGATGAAAGAATTGAAGGAATATAGATGTTCGAATATGGGCAGAATGGTGAATGTTACACAGTGTGTAAAGTGGCCACTTAAACGCACAAATACATGCATATTTTATAGGCCCAAAATTTTTTAATCCTTTTTTTACTGATAATATTTCATTGATTCCACTTTCAAATTTTCCTTCTTTTAAAAAACATGCACTATCCTGGATTCAAACTAAAGATATGTTTTTTTTTCTATTATTTATTTTGTTGCCCTTTAATAATAAGGAATATTTTTGTGTTTTTTTTTTAAATATTTTTTACTTCCTTTTTTGATTACTATAAAAAAATACCATATTATCTTTTACAGATTTTTTTTCTTTCTTATGTTACACAAAAATATTATAACTGTCCATTATTTATTAAAGTAGCAAAAATTCAATATTATGTATCTTTTTTGGGTGATACCGTGTATGTTGGATTTGATCCGACGTTTCGGCTACCATTGCAGGAGCCATCTTCAGGGAAAACAGTTTTCCGTGTAACAGTGATAACAATGATGACAGTGTGATAACAGTGACCGTGAAAACCTTCGCACCTATTTAGCAAAAATTCATTAACATTTTCTTGTATACCCAAGAACAGAAGTTTTTGTGGGATTTTTTGTTTACTATTTTTACTATTAATGTTATTTAATTGCTATGTAGTTATGCTTTTTTTTATTAATACTCTTTTATCATTGATGTTTATTGTAATAAAACAACAAAAAAAAAAACAAAATTAAAAAAAAAAAACAGGCAATGAAAGGTCATAAGCCCTGTAGATGCCTAGACTTCTATATCACATTCTCTTAAATGTTTTTAATCTCTGTTGTAATATGTTAATCAAATATAAAAGAAAGACAAGATCGTATTTTTGCACATCCGTTGTTGTTTTACAAACCCGACGATAACTTTTCGATAAATAATCAAATAAAGTTAGTAATACATTTTGCTTATAAAAAGTTACAGGTAGTATTTTCCTAGTATATGAACTACGCTATATTGGCGTAGTATTTTGTAATTTTCATGTTACTTTATGAAAACGTGCCTCCGGTATCTCATTTTTCATAAAAAATAACCAAGACGTTCTTAGAATTTCCATAAAGTCAAGACTTCGCTAATTCCAGTAAACGATGAAGTAATATTATTTTATGAACACCATAATTCACTTAAATATCACAAAGTCGAGTTAGAGCGAACTTAATTCCAAAAATAAGATTCCTTAACAAACATTAAGAGCTTATTGTTCTCAAAGTACACTTTTCGTAGGTACATACTACATACATAAAAAACGTCAATTACATTAAATTAATCGCGGTAAAATTCTGTACACAAATGACTATTCGTCTACAAAGAATTCGGCGTACTAAATCATTTTTAAAAAGGAATACATAAGTATGTCTATTTACAACTTTTGACTCGTTTCAAATTGTAATTCAAACGATACTTTTGATACGATTTGGTGGGAGCGTAAAGTATTTATTGCATTATTTTTGGGAAAAACAAGAAATTAATCTGAAGAAGAGACTCAAAGTTATATCATCTAATCTTTCCAAATTGCATTAGGGGACCCCTATAATTCAGTGCCAAAACTTTTGGGAATAATAACAGCGGCCTTGAGAATTTCGGTCCGGCAATTTAAATCATCAAGTTTTGTTTTTTCCCCATTTCAATGAATATTGCTTTTATATCGAAATTTGCATAATTTTACTTGGTGTTACGAACGCTGGCGCGGCTGTGTCTATTATTGCCATTTGTATAAGTTGGGCGAGAAACAATTTTAATGTGAATTTTTATCTTTTCTCTCTTGGAAATTATTTTAATTATCTTGAACAAAATACATATTTGTACATTTGAGAGTTTATCGCCAAAAGGCAATTTCCAATCACCTGTTAGCATATTTTCATAATTTAAGATCAAAAATATATTGGAGAGAAAATATTTTTTTTTCTTTATTTATCAAGAGCAGATAAAAAATAACATATAAATTATCAAGTCTTACTGAACTTCATCAAATGCAGTTTGTCAACGGGTGCTTATAGTTAAGTTCTAATTTATATACATAATCTTATTTCTTAAATTCTATAAACATATAAAAACTCTTATTACTATGGAAAAATATATATATATATATATATTTCCATGTACATCAAAAATAAAAAAAATAAAAAAAATTTCCAAATGAAAAAAAAAACACAAAAAAATTCAATGTAAAAAAACACGTTCTAAAAACCGGATTTTCAGCAGGCGTCTTTCTCTTGAGCTAGATAAGTTTTTTTGATTTTTTATATTAAATGAGAGCATATTATTCATTTTTGGTACATTGCACTCTAGTGTTATTTTCCCGTATTTATTATTAAATTTAAGGAGGAGAGCTTGTCCTCTACACTAGTGAACCGAGTATTATATACATGCTCCAATTTATTTCTATATCCAGATAGAGACGCATGCTGAGAAACCAGCTTGGACCATAATAAAGCTCTAATGGATAAAATATTTATAGATTTGTACAATAAGGATATTGAAATATCGTGTCGCTGATAGAACATTTTTTTTAAATTAATAATAATGATCATTGAATTTGTAAGTTCTAAACATGGTTTATGTTTGTATTACTGGAAAAAACCCATGAAGTTAAAGCAATGTTTTCAATATTAATTGCAATATTTGTGCATCAATTAATTGATATTTCTAAGTCTTCCATGGGCAAAGGGAATAGAGATAGTGGAATGGGGAGACATTAAGGAAGAGACAGGAGGTGTTCCTTTAGGCGTGATTTAATCAAAAATACTGTGGGAATTAAGAGGTTGCTTTGTGTTTAGTCTAAAACCGCATTTATCGATATTATTCCTGGCCGAATACCTTTCTTTCCGTCCTTCCCTTGACCCATCCTTATGGTACCCATCTTACATCAAGACAGAACAATTACAAAAATAGAACATTTAGATAACATATAAACAAAATATTGACATCACATTAAACAAAGGATCAATATTCTTGGAATCGTTGCGCGTCGTTTGAAAATTATTATAGTAATAGTATATTATCATAATTCATCGTGAACTTTCATCATCCAGTGCCCAAATAATATCCTCATAGCATCAAAGGTAGGTTCATTTCCATGCTCCTTTCTTTTCTTCAAACGTTTTCAACCTTTTCCAGAAATGAATGAAATTCGTTTTTTCGCTACCGTCAACTTTTGGTTAACATAATAAAGATAAGAACAGATTTAGCTAGAAATTTCAGTTTCGCTTTTAGAATAAAAAAGAAATCATCTAATTGCGCATTTACATTCCGCATTTCACTAGATGATACTTATTTTTAAAAACAATTTATTACAATAAAACCGATCGCTAATAATAATGTTTATATTGAGAACTTAATTTATAAAATATTAAATTAAAAATAAAAACGCAAGTTACTACTAATACTACCGTCACGCAATTTCCTCGTAGGGGTAGTCAGAGAGAATGGACCGCCACATACGTCTATCCTGGCATACATTCCTAGTTTCTTCCACATTCATACATCTTTATAAATAAATATGTATATTCTACTTCCACAGTAAATAAACCACCTAAACAATGTAGGCAGACTCTTTTTATAAATGACGTTTTTTCTACAATTATCTGATTCCCTACCATCAAACATAAAACCTGCATTCTAGACAACTAACAAAATAGAAACATTGTTAAAAAATCACAAAGACAAAGTCCATAAATAAAATAAATCTGGTATATACTTATTAAATTGTAATGATTACGATTAAACTAACATTGGAAAAACTAAAAAAAAACCTGTAATATAATTATATAATTATATATAATTGTAAAAAAATACTTAAAGTGCCTAAATAATAATATTTTTTCTGAATTCGCAAACCATCTGATAGAAAATAATCATAACTTCGATAAAGACACTGGATTAAAAGTAATTCATGTTGAAAATAAAATATTAAAATTAGACAACTTGGATATCCTAGAAATTAAAAAAGCGATTCGCAATAAGAAAAAAATAATTTATAACCAAATAAAAAATATTTTTTTTAGCCCATTCCTGTCTAGTTTCAAATATATGCATCTCAAATTACCACCCCTTTAGGAAAAAATACTTGATTTATTAGCTCTACGTGTAAAATAAAATAGGAAATAATTTATTAGTTACGTAAACCTTGACGAAGGAGCTTGTTTGCTTTGAAACTGGTCGGTGAAAAACAAAGTTGCTTTATTTATTTTATTAGAATATAAATGTTTATTTATAAATTTGCTTTATGTTTTTGATTGAATATTTTATCAATTGAGTTCTCATTATATCCATTTTTATTAGCAATCTGTTTTATTGTATTAAGTTCTTTTTTTAAATAATTAGTAGCATCTAGTGGAACGTTAATTAAACTATGTATCATTAAATGGAATACTAAATGTTTCTGGGCAATTTGATGATTTGAAGAATTAGATAAACTGAAAGAAACTTCAATATAAGAAAACTAAAATTAACTTTAATATTCGAGTAAAAAAACACTTAACGTGTCAAAATAATTATAACTTTTCTGAATTCGCAAACCATCTGAAAGGAAATAATCATAATTTCAATAAAGACACTGAATTAAAAATTCTTAATGCTGACGATAAAATATTGAAATTAAACAACTTTGAAATCATAGAAATTAAAAAAAGCGACTCGATACGGGTAACCTCAGGAAGGTCACATTATTTTTATTTTTAATTGTGCGGAAAAAAAGTATAAATGAAATAGATTAACATTCACCATTCTGCCCATGTTTAACTAGACTTCCATATTCCCTTCTCAACAATATTTTCTCTCTGCGTTGAAATAAATTTAAATATGAATAACTCCCTGGGGAGGAAATCCAGCCAGTCTGGAAGCATTTGGACATACTCAAACATTGTTAAAGCTGGCATGCTTAAATCAATTTTAACGAAAGTTAGTTGTTTGCGCGTTTTAACTTTTTCGAAACAAATCTAGTCTATTTTTGAACTCATTGAGACTCCACATTAAGATTAGCTCCTGTGGTAGCTGAATCCAACCATCAATGACCCTATTTCTCGGGAAATGCTTCGGTGGATTCAGATTGAATCTCGTTTTCTCCAGCCTGAGAATGTGGCCTCGAAGACAAGAATCTTGTTTAAGCTTCAACATCTGATCCAAATTTGGGCAGCTATAGTGATTGTTGAGTATCTTGTATGTATCTATCAGGTCACCCCTTTCTCGCCGTTCCTGCAGCGTTGTGAGACCAAGAGTTTCCGGTCTCTCCACATATGGAAGCCGCTTTAGGGTCAGCGACAACTTTGTAGCTTGTCTTTCGACTCTTTTCAAGAAGTTGATATTCTTAACAAAATAGGGCTGAAACCCGTATTTGAGAGTGGGTCTGATAAAGGATTTATATATTTTTAGTAGCATATTCGGTGTTATGTATGAGAACGCTTTATTTTATCAAGCCGATAATTTAATTTTTTTTGTTATGTTTAGTAAGTGACATTCCCATTTTAAATAATATTTTTTTGTTATTCTGCGGTCTTTTTGTTGTTTCACAGCTTTCAAATCTACACCATTTAGACTATATGTAAGTTAGGCGTAGTTCTGGAAGTTTTTAAACAATAAAAGCATCTAGAATAATGAGGAGCCTAGATTGTAAAGTTTTTCTTCAATTTGGTTATTAAAATTAAATTCTGAGAACGTGTTATTTCGAGTAACGCGTCAGTTTAAAATTTAATCACATAAGAAAATTACATGCATGTTAGCTGGAGACTACTGTCTGGGAGCATAAGGTGTATAATATTACTATTTATTCAGTAAACTCAAGTTTGTACATTCCTTATTCCGGCAGTATTCTGTTCAGAAGTTTGTTCACTAAAGTAGGTTTGTATTGTCATCAAAAGCCTCTTGCGTTAATTAAACAAAATGTGGCTCGCACACCCCAAGGCTAAGTGGTTTCACTCTACAGCCATTTAATTTCACCTCTCGTCTCTAGTTTCCACCCCCACTTGTGTATATAATGAACATCCCCTTCGGCAATTTACATTGTAAGTCTGATGGAGCCTTGCGTTGTTTAAGATTGAGGAATACACACAGAACATCCCGGAACACTGTAAACACGCTCTGAACTTGAAATATAATTGTATTGCAACTATTCAACTACTGTATAATTATTTAAACTTATGTAATTCTTAATATATTTTTAGAGAAACAACAAATTGCTAGCAACTATCTTACATACATATAAAAATAAAATATAACTAAGCTATTAATCCTTGTCAAATCGAACGGGCTACCTAATGCGAGTTACGAAAATCATTAGAAAAAATGGAAGAAAAACGTTAAATATAAGACATTTTTAATTTTTTTTTTTATTTACAATTTTAAAAAACACGTTAGGGTTACATTAGAAATTTAATATTGTCTAGTAGTATAAAACATTAACAAAATAAAATGGTTAAAACTGAAGTATAGTAAAATAAGGATTCTGAAAGGGGGGGGGGGGTGAAAGCAGATCTTTGTTTTCTTGAACGGGGGGGGGGGGGGGGTCGCGTATTCAAAAAGGTTGAAAAACGCCGTTCCGCGGTAGCAATCATTACAAAATTCTTCCCTTGAAAATGCTTAATGACTCACCAAAGATATAAATCTTTCTCTCAAAACTGACTGCAAATATATACTGTATACACATTTTAATCGTTTTTCTTGAAAAAAAAATTTAGCAATGCAAAGACCTCTCGGAAAAAAGAAAAGGAATATACATCAATAGGGATTTTGACGACTCATCAGCTGATTTATGTGATTATTTCAAATAAAATTTAGGCAAAAAAGCTAATTTTGATGAGATTCTATCGAGTGATTTTTTATTATTTTTTATTTATTTAACCATTTGTTCATAATGTTATTTGTACATTGGCGGGCTTATTGCCAAATGGAAATTTCTTCCAACCAACAAATAAAATACAAGTTTCATTTTTGTAATTCAAGTTACAGAACATATTCAATAGGAAATAAAAATTAAAAAGCTAAAAATATATAAAAATAAAAATAAACGTATTTGTGTATAAATTACCTTTCATCAAAACTGTTACTCAATGGGAAAAAGGAAAAAAGAGGAAAAAAGAAAGGAGGAGAAATTAAGCAAGAGAAAGGAGATGTTTCTTCAGACGTGATTTAAACAGAGAGAATGTAGTAACATCTTTGATGGTGGATGGGAGATGATTCCACAGTCGAGCCACATGGACACTATATGAGTTAGAGAAGAAAGAGAAATTGTGGATGGGTATTAAGAGAGTGCCTTGAGTATTAGAACGAAGAGGTGAACCATGAACTGATAAGCGTTGAAATTTTTCACGCAGGTATATAGGGGCGTTAGGACTATGAAGTACGTTGAACAGAAATGAGAGGGAGTGATAGTCTCTCCGCTGTCGAATTTTGAGCCATGTCAGTTGCCTACGATAATCAGAAATGTGGTCATATTTCCTAAGACCAAAAATGTACCTTATGCATGTATTCTGACGTCGTTCAAGTTTATCGAGTTGCTCACAGCTTAAATCAGTCATGTAAACATCAGCGTAATCTAGAATGGGTAGTAGTAATGCTTGTACAAGGGTGCATTTAGTATTAACGGGTAAGAATTTTTGCAACCTTCTTAGTGAGTGTGACTAAATAAAATTTTGCAGCTTAATTCATTAGTATGAGCTCGCCAGCATAGATATTTTACTCACTAGGAAACGCCTGAAAACAACGATTCAAATAAAAACCCAAATAGTAAACTATCAGACGTCCCGAAACCTTAAAAGGGATGCGCTGATTTGAATTACAAACGAAAATTTTCATTGCTTTATTATTGGATACAATAATCATTACTATGAAGCCATTAAAGTATACGAAAGTTCAGATTTACTTTATCTCAAAACTTGCAATGGCTTACTGAAATCATCATAGGTACAAATATATGGATATTCGAAAAAAAATCAATGTCAATAAACGGTTGTTGTAAATTAAAATTCGAATACCGAATAAACTAAGAACAGGTTATTCTTGTAATCAGGACTCTTAAATAAATGTTTAATACCCTTTTTTTTCATGTTATCCTAGTTAGGAGGGCTGGTAACATGTTTTATACCCTTTTTTCAGATTATTCTAATAAGGAGGACTCCTTAATCAATGTTTTATAACGACTTTTTTTCAAGTCATTTTTATATTTATTATTTGAGTTTGTCCAAATGTTTGTAAACAAAATACTGGATTTCACCCCCTCGGGAGTCATTGAGATTAACAAATTACAACAGGGATAGAGAAAACCTTAAAAAAGGGAATATGGAGGTCAAGGCATTTACAGGGCTTACGACTTGTCTTTGGCTGGTTTCAGTGGCCAAAACCAACTGGTCCAAGAAGTTTAAAGATTGAAAAATTAATTTCAGGTGTTGGCGTTGCCTAGTATGTGAAATAATTTAGTCTGATGAATCTCTACGCAATAATAAAGGTTTCAGCTCTTTAACTTCACTAAAATCAACAGATGGAGGAATTGAAGAAATGTAGATGTTCAAACATAGACAAGATAGTGAATGTTACACAGTGTGTAAAGTGGCCACTTAAACCAGATAATGACAGGACATAAGCCCTATAAATACCTAGACTTCCATATTCCCTTATCCAAGGTATTATCTATCCCTATTGTAATTTGTTTGTATTTATTTATTTTTATTTCTCTAATCATAATATTACTATGTTTTTATTTTATTATATCGGGTTGTGGTCCCGTGGCTAGTGTCTCGGACTCACGGACCAAAGGTCCGTCGTTCGAATCCCACTCTACCCCAACTTGATTCCATTTTCTAATAGTGAGTTATTTACAACTCGTTGAGAATGGCCCTCAAAATTAAATATTTGAGTAAATCATAAGAACGCAAATATTTCTTTTTTTTTTTAAAAAAAAAAATGTTTTTGTGTTACAATTTTTTGTTTTCTTATTTTTTTAAACTATTTCTTATTTTTTTTATTTTATAGTGTGTTTGTAGGTTTACAAGTTGCTGTATATTTAGAAACCTTATCCAACAACATTTAAAAGTTACTGTAAAAAAAAAAATGCTTAAAAAAAAGTTCTTCCAACATTAATCGGACTTTATCGTAATTCTAGTGACAAAAGAAACCTTTTAACACTCATTCACCGCTCCAAATTGTTTGCCTCTTCTTTTATAGTGGAAGTAGGTCGATTGTGAAATAAACAATCTTCCCTCTAATGTCGCAAACGCCCGTTCATTGTCCAGTTTAAGATCATCGTTTAAATGACACTTATTTGAATATTTTATTTATTTCTTTTCTTTCCTCTCTTTCCCACGTTACCCTCCCTCCTCTCTTCATAGTTTTGCGACGACTTCTTTAATGTATACCACGCAATTATTTATACTATTTTTTTTCTTCTATTTAAATGTTTGAGTATGCCATAAGAAATTGACTCAACGTTGAAGCCATATATACGAGTAAATGCAAGACCAAAGTTGTTATTTATTTATTTACATACATAAATTAATAGTACATTATTTGAGACAATAAGTCCCAACTCAATGGGACTAAACGTCCTGTGTTGAGATAGGACAAGCAATTATATGACAAAGACACGTGAGTATATAACCACAAATATAGGATTTAAAACATGAAAAAAAAATTAAAAAAATTAAAAAACATATATATGGCACATTAATATGGTTAACAGTAAACTCAAGCATTCGGAAAATCATCAAGGAGTTTTCCGCTCAAATCCCTCCCACTAAGGAAAATCCGGTCCTCAACTCCTTTCTTGAAAATATTTTTTGTCTTTGAGAGTTTATTACGTTCTTTCAAAATATTGAACACTCTCGGTGCGATAAATGAGAGATGTCTCTTAGCAAAAGTCGTACGAGTTTTGGGTATGACATAATTCATGCTCTAGGAAAACCTCGTACGGACATTTTGCTGAGACCTATCCTTATTGTTTGAACAGAAGTGTGTAAGTGCTTCTTTTAGGTACAGTTGTCTCATATCCAGCACCTTCATGTATTGGAACAGCTGTTCTGACGAGTATGTTGGGGGGCGCCATAAAAAAAAAGTATTAAATAAATTAAAAATAACGTAAAACGTGAAAAAATTAGGTAAATATTATGATTATTTTTTAATTATTGCTTAACTTTGTTTAAAATTATGCAAATATAATGGAAAACTTGTATTGGATATTGTCATTTTTACTCATGACCAAAAAACATTTTTAAATTTCAATATTATGTTAATAAAATTTGTATAAAACCACTCACCGACTTATCTGTCTACCGGTTTCGAGAAGTAACCCGTCTCTTCGTCAGGACAACAACACTACACCAACATGCAAATACCACTACATTATAGACTCAAATCATGAATTTAATAAAGATACCGGTGTTAAAGTTTTACACATAAATAATAAAGGACTGAAAATAAATAATATGGAGATTTTTTACATAAAGAAGGCTTTGAAAAATAATGTCCCATTAATTAATAATCAAGTAACTTTCCAATATAGTCCATTATTCGATATTTCATTGTAATGGTCACCCTACCCTCCCCCTCCCTTTTTCCTCCTTTTCCGATTGTTAATCCTTTTGAAATATTAACTTCATAAGTCATTAACCCTCGGTGGTGGTGAAGTGAAGCATGTGTCTAACCTGCATGTCGATTTTATATTTTTGCAAATCTACTATGGTGAAGGTGTGTAGTGGTATTTGCATGTTGGTGTATTGTTGTTGTCCTGACGAAGATACGGGTTACGTCTCGAAACCGGTAGACAGATAAGTCGGTGAGTGGTTTTATATAAATTTTATTAACATAATATTAAAATGTTGGACCACAAAGTTAATGCTTTGAATATTAATAATATTTAAATTTAAATTTCAATTTATTTATGAATTCGTTTATGTATAGTACATTACAAAAAAATACATTCAAGGCATATATAACACGAAAAACATTAGCAATACAATTTGAAAGTGAAAAAATGGTAATAAAAATACTCAGAAATAAAAGCAAAAGACAACTCTCCCCTTTGAACTTTCTATCAGTGGATATCGATTTTCAAAGAGATTCGTTTGATATAAACAAAAATAAACAAATATACAAACAGCACAAAAAAACTGGGTTTATTCACTTGTATAATTGTAGTGTCCATGCATTATATGTTAGTGTATAGGTTCTAACATAACAATGTGTGTGTACATTATAAATATATGTTTAAATTGCGAGCGGCGCGAGGCAACCGGCTTTATTCATTCGGGTTTTGCCTTCCTAGTCACTCACATGTCCTTACTATTATAATTGTATTGAACTCTCTTATCTTCTTTTTCTTCGTTCCCTTTCCGCACCTAATGGAACATAGGGTACGCCAATTCAAAGTATCTTGATTATTTTTCTCACATGAAGGTATGATGATCAGTCTTACGCTTCAGGAGCCAGTCTAGGAATAATGAAATATTCACGCGTTAAACCCCTTATTGAATAAAAATTTTTAATCAACCGTGTCAGGAATCAAACCTATGATCTCTTGCATAGCAGACAAGTACGCTGATTACTACACCACGAGGCCGACGATTCTACTACTAAATACTACAACTCTCTAATAAAATTGCTATTTGAAATAAAACAGTTTTTTTATTAATGTAATAAGTATTTATCGAACCTAGTAATTGTTATCACTTGCGTCTGGAGTATTTAAAAACCGTATGAAAAGAGTATGTAAAATTAAAAAATTGGAGTATTTCACAATAATCCTGTTTAAAAAATCAACTTTCATTATAATAATAATAATCATCTTGGTTTATTAACTTTAAAATAGATAGATTTCTTTGGATTATCTGGTCTGCCTAACTAAGTACAACCTTTTTGAAGGCAGACATTTAATTCAAAACAAACAATATTATGACTACCTACTACTTTATTGTGCAGTTATACAGTATTTAATTAAAACATATATTTTTTAAGAATGTTTTTAAGTATGCTTTTTGTTATACACCTACTTTAATTATTTTACTATGACTTTAAATATGTTTCTTACTGTATATTTTGTTTTTATTTCGCATTTTTACTGAGTTTAAAAATATTTTTGCAAACATATTTATATATTTTAATGGTTTTTACTATGTTTTCACTACATTTATGACTTTGTTTTTATTATGTTTTTGCTTCGTTTTTTAACTAAATTCTTACTATGTTTTAACTACATTTTTTACCATTTTTTTACTCCATTTTTTACTATGTTTTCACTACATTTACGACATTTTTAACCATGTTTTTACTCCATTTTTTACTTTGTTTTTCACTTTGTTATCTATCTTTATAACTGTTTCTATATATTGATTACTCTTTTTAATTTTTTTTTCTGTCTTAGAACGGAGTAAATAACCCTAGTTAGGCAGTCAAAGCAACTTTGTATAAATTATAATGTTGTGTTTGTAATATAATAATAAAAAATAAATAATGTAAGCTTTTCGATATTTTTTAAGCTAAATCCAGAAACCATTTTTTTACAAATTTATTTAATTGAATCCGGGTCATGGTTTCGCAATGATCGGGTAATATATGAAATATTTTGGGGCCCAGAAACTTGATGGTATTATAAACATTGAATTTACTGACAATGATTTGGATTATTATTATCATAAATTTATTGTAAGTAAAATATTTCGACCCATTATATTATTGTTTAATATTTTATGTGCAATTTATACTAGTGACTTCAACATCATAGCCAATAGCCGGATTAAAATACCAGGGCTGTTGGTTGAGCCGAAGTTAAGCCCCCATTTTAGCCCCGAGATTAAGTTTTTCAATAGATTACCGAACGATTTTCGTCGCTATCGTAAAGTTTACTCAGTTTTAAGGATCCCGTAGTTAATAGAGCCAATTTAGTACGGAGTGGAATTTAAGCGTCGTCGGAAAGACATAAAATTAACAAGTATTTTAAATATGAACTCCGCCTTGTGGAGTAGTGGTAAGCTCATTCAAAAGACTTAGGGTTCAGTATAATTATAAAATATTTATATTTTTTTGTGATCAAACGTTTTATTAAATGTTAGTCCATAATTGTGTATGATCACTCATCGATTTTTCCATATCTACCAGTTTTGTGACGTATCCCTTTCTTCGTCAGGCAACTAATAATAATAACATGCAAATTACACAACCGCATTACACAAACATGCACTTTAGTTATACCGAACAACATCACGTGACCTATTAGCACGTTGGTTTTATATTTTTGTGCAACTACGTTGTATACTACTTAGACTAAAAGTAGTATCTGCTAAATTGCAATTTTTACGGAATATTACTGTTTTATGCTTTGCCAAACGCAAAACATTTTTTTCAGATACGACTTTTAGGCTTAGCGTGTATGCGTGTTTAGTGGGATTTGCATGTTAGTGTCCTGAAAAAGAGACGGAAACGTCTCGAAACCGGTAGATATAGAAAAGCAGGTCATAAATAATTATTTATTAACATTAAAGGAAATATTTCTGTAAAAATATAAATCCTTTTTCTATATTAAAATTAATCTCTCTATTTAATATTTCAGTGAAACACTGGTAAATCGTATTAAATAAATAATCATCACCATTCTAAGGGTACATAAGGCACTGTATTTTTATCAAAAATATTTATTCCATTACACTATGTCATATGATGTACGAATGTTTCACTCAAATATGTAATTACTCCGCCCGTGACGTCACGTCGTCGTCGGTAAGTATTGGTGACATTTAAAAGTAAACCCCTGCAGCTGTTAAAATAGACAAAACGTTGAAAAAATTGGCTTCCTGAAAACCAGAAATCTATCACTACACATGTTAACGCTTTTGATTGATTGATTCACAAGAATTCGTGACGTCAGTCAAAGAAGTTCATTTTTATCATCACCATTTTTATACATTTTTTATGCATTATCGAGGAACTTCTCATTACCTACAATTAAATGTTATAATTTTTACCGCGCACAAGAAAAAAAAGGTTTTTAATTTCCCCTAGCACTAAACTTTCTCATTGTAAAAGGAACTGCATTGCTTCTTCAATCGTAGCATATAAGCGATCATATTTATAAGAGATGATCGGTCTTACGCATCAGGCGACATTTCAAGGACATTGCCGTAAAGTAAACTTATGAAACAAATATTTCACGTCATTCTTGCCGCGAATCGAACCGGAGACCGTAGATTTCAAGGTAGAGAAATCCTCCGATCAAATTATATTTGTAAGTATTTTTACGTGAGAGTAGCGAACGAGCCAAAGGCACTCGTCTAGGGTTCTAGTTCAAAAAAACCTTAGGTGTGATAAAAATGTACACAGGTAGAGCGGCATATACAGCCCTTATTATATTGTTATCGTAGAAGGAACTACCCCACGCGGAAAACTTATGTTTTCTGAATTTAATTATTTTTGCAATCAATAAATATAATTTTTAGTTTATTGTGCAGAAATTGCTAATTTTGTTTTTTTTTTCAATATCTTTTACACAGTACCCTGTTACAACATTATAAAAAATAAACGATTAAAAAAAAAAACACACGTTTTAATGAATTTGAGTCCAATTTAAACCCCATGGTCGTATCCCGGTATAATCCCGGGATTTTGCGATTACACATCAAAAATCCCGTAAGCCCGGTATTAATGAAGATTCTCGAGATCGTATGCTCTGCGTTATACGTCACATTCAGAAATGTATTCTTCGTTCTGTCCAGAAACGGGTAATACGAAATAATACGATTTAATTTTTTTAAATAAATTTGCATTAATAAAATTAATATTTGAAGTAATTACTAACTTTGTGATTTTCCACTATAAATCACATAACGAAATATTCACTTTGTGTAAAATCACTACATATTTTAAATCTGCAGACCGGTTGCAGAACAAGACAGCTAACACATTTTTGGTGTTGTTTTGTCCAGCCTCTTTTTTCTTAGAAAAGACAAGGTAGTTCGTTGTAGGTATCGGAATAAAGTATATTTTCAATTATTTAACATTTTTAACAAAGAACTGTTACTTAAATCATTAATTTGGATAAAGTTTATTAATTTATTGACAGATTAGGAATTTCTTTTTTTTAAAAATAATTATCTCAAACGGCAAGTATGTATGTAAGACTTCATTATTTGTACTGATTAATTTCAACTTCTTCTGAAACCGATCTGCTGATTTGATTTATGTAATGATTTTTTACACAGTAAATATTTAGTTACTTATATTATTTAAGTCTTAAAGCCCACTGGCTCAAAAGCACGTACTTTTGACAGTGGTAAGTCAGATAAGACCGAGTTTTAAAAGTCGGTTTTTAGCAATTTTTTGTGGGTTTTTCAGTATTATTTATTCTCTGAATCAATATAAAGAGGTTTGATAAAGTTTTCTGTACAATTTTTTTATTATTTTGTTTATGAAAATGACGCATACAATTTAGTTTTCATATTTTCCATAATTTTCAATATTACAGGGTCTTTTCGGACCTATTTCCGGCGGGTATAAGTTAAATATGTATTAATTGTCGATTTAACGTGTTTCCTCATAACAAAAGGCCAAATAGGCCTAATTAAAGTGAATGGCAGCATATGACACCACCGAGTGTGAGTCAAGTGTCGTAGCCACAGAGGACACCAAATTAAAAATTATTACTAAGTTATTTCCTATCTTTAAATTGTATCAAGAATCTTTACAATTATTACTCCCAAAATGATTGATTGCGTCTGTTCTTATACTTGAGAACAGGAATTTAAGCCTTATTATTGTGGTATCAACGCTTAATCAGGGCCATTTTCGTCTGTTAAAATTTGACTAATTGCTATCACCGTAAGATAAAATTGTCAAAACTAAAAACGGGTATTTAAATAAATGTTCAAATCCAAAAAGATATTGTGAATTATGTGCGGTTTTGATGGGATTGTATTGAGTGAAAGATTCGTCTTTACTACGTTTAGGCAGCTCCAGAGAGCAAAAATGAAACTCAGAGAATCAAAGGGATGATATAGTTAGGCGTCCGGGATACCAATCAACCAAGGCCCAAAGATACGAATATCTTAGCATGTAAACATGTAAATTATGTTTGAAAAGTTGTGCTATAACAGTACTTTTAAAAACGGAATATCTCAGATTACCTTACCTAGCAAGACGATAAAAATAAATTATTTCCGGAAACGGGGGCGTTGAAACTAAATTCACGCTTTTTACGTTCCGGAAGTGACGCGACTATCGCAACCCCACAAAAGACACTCGAGGTACCTATTCGTGTAGGAAATAGTTCTCGGCGGTAAACTTACCCCGGCGGACTTGCTTGAATTTTAAATAAATTCAATTTGCAAATGTGAAAAGAGCTACGTGGTAAGGGGTAGCAAGGAGCAAAGATAATCTAGCAACCAACTAACGTATTGTAAATGGGAACTAAAAAGTATTTACAAAGACAAAAACATCTACAAAGATTTTTAAGCAAGCCCAAATTTTATGTCAAATTTGTTACATGGAAAAATAAACAATTTGTTCGCATACATTATGATTTTTTTGCGACAGATACTGAAAACATTTATAAGAAGGGCATATGGTATATACTCTTGGCATCAATTGGATTTATCACAGAACCTGACATTGGCTGGAGTAAATGATCACTGCAACATTCACCATTAAAGGCCTGTAAAGCTTGGGCTTTTATACTCCTTTCTGAAAAATGTTTTCAGCCTTTATTGCGATAAATTTCAATCTTGAAAACGCTCGGTGGAATCCAGCGTTATTTAAACAATAGTTTTTTCTTTCAAACAATAAACTAAATTGAATTATTTTAATTACTAAAAGCATTAACTTTGTGGTCAAACATATTAAAAAATGTTTTAAATATTTTTAAATAACCACGAAAATAGAAAAAAAAAAAGATTATGACTTTTTTCGAATTGCCAGCTTAATTGAATTCTATGATTGTTATGAAAATTATCACAATTAATTATTACTAGCAGGTTAATTTAATTAACTAAATGTTTTTAAATATTTGTATATAACCACTTACCGACTTTTCTATGTTTACCGGTTTCAAGACATACCCATCTCTTCGTCAGGACACCAATTGAAATAAGCCAAATATTTTTTTTCGACAAAATGGCGGCTTGTAATGAAATACGATTATTTACCAAAATTTTTAACTTAAATTGTTTATAAAAAAAGAAAAATTCATCGGTGAGAAAAAACCTTCGATTAATTAGGTACTAAAAAATACACCTTTAAAGTTTGTATTCAAATTTAAGACTGCTCGGTTTAACCGTTTCCGAGAAATCTTGGTTACCGACTTTACCGAAAAACACAGTTTTGAGAAAAACGCATTTAAAATTTCAAAAGCACTTACATAAAGTTTTTTTTTTCAACTTACATTAAGTCGTCTATTTCAGGGCTATATAATTCATCCTCCGCCCCTTCGGCAGCTTCTAATAACTCGAGTCGGTGTTGTCTGCGGACCATTCTTCCCTCTCGTGTCCTCTTAATAGGCAGGTAAATAAAAGGAAGAGCGTTCTAGGTACTGGTGGTTTAACTTAAGCTGGCGCGTTTAGAAAACTCACACTTAAAATCTCCAGATTGTTGAATAAAAAAAATGTTGTATAAAATTTTAACCAAATGTGCTATCTTTTTTTAAAATTCGGTGTTGGATTCGAGGGTTGTGTATATGAAAAAAAAGTACAATGGATTAAGAAAATATAATATTAATTTACTAAAATACTTTGTTTCATTATTTCATATTTTTCAAATCATTTTTTTTTAAATGTTGCATTTTACTAATTATAGTCCTTCCAAGAACAAGGAGCAATTTAAATTTGATTTTTTTTATAGTCGATCTAGAACTAGAATGCGAAATTGTATAGATTGTTTTAAGTTTATAAACAACAAAATTTATTGTTTATCAATAAGTGTGTGTACATATTTTCTCCAATATAATTTTAACTGTGCATTTTAATTAAATTCTTTTAATTATTATTATTATTATGAACACAAAATATTGAATAAAAAACATGTTTGATTAAAAATGAATACTCGTAAATATATGACATTTTCTAAAACAATTGTTTTTTGCTCAAATCCAAAAGATTTTTTTTTTAATAGTCGGGTTGTGGTCCCGTGGCTAGTGTCTCGGACTCACAGACCAAAGGTCCGTGGTTCGAATCCCACTCTACCCCAACTTGATTCCATTTTCTAATAGTGAGTTATTTACAACTCGTTGAGAATGGCCCTCAAAATTAAATATTTGGGTAAATTATAAGAACGCAAATATTTCTTTTTACACAAAAAAAAAAAAAAAAAAAAAATATTAAATTTAACAACATATAACTTCAAGATTTTTAATATCAGTTTTCTGTACATTAAAAATGTTTTTGTGTAAGTTTTGCGAAAGCGCCATCACTACATAATTGACCTTTTCATGATCCGATGAAATGAAATTACCTACATATTTATAAACCAGTGTTTTTAATTCATAACTTAAAACTCGTACATATTATTATATTTTTACTTTTAAGAATCGCAGCGAAATTCAGACGAACGCAGAAGCATCCTGTGTTTTTTGCATTACCATATCATTGGCAACTAATAAAGCAATAGTTGTCTATGTCACGCTCATAAGCGCGTCTGAGCGCGAGAGAGACAAATATTATTTTCATAATGCGTATGCCGTGCGATGTTATACCACGGGCTTTTTCACGGATACTACACAATGCATATGTGTAAGTCTAGCGCACGCGCCAGCTTATAAAAGTCCACCAGTAAACAAAAAAAAAGTTTTCTACCCTCAAACGCTCTGATACGTTTTTACAAATTAGCTTGTAACTTCGAAAATAATCGCGGAATTTCTGTCTTTGTACTTAAATACATGTACATTACGAAAAAAAAATTGAAAAAAAAATCGATTTAACTGTGTATAACCCCTTAATGCCTAGACTTTCATATTTCCGTCTCTTATATGTTCTCCAGCTTTGTTGCAATATGTTGACCTATAGACAGAGTTCTTTAGGTCAAGTAACTGGAGCAGGGGATCGTTTTTGTCACTAAATTGGGCCAAGGCAACCGGTACTTTATATTGTATCAACACCGTATAAAATATGCACTGTTTATCGATTATTTGTATGACTACAATTATTTATCGTTTACCGGATCGTAGTCTGGTGGTTAATTAATTTCCCACAGTGCAAGATATCTCGAGTCGGGAGTCGAACCCGAGACAATGCATGAAAGACAAATAACAAATCCCTGAAGGGGATTTGCGATGACTGTCAATTTCGATAAATAGATATTTGAACATTGTTTTTCAATCACTCTCTCGAAAACGCCTCTCCGATATTGTGTGAAAAAGGCAACTGCTCGTCAGACTGATTATGCCAAACTAAAATCTATATACACGTTTCGTTGTCCCGTTTCCCATGCTCCAAAACTGAACCAATTTGGTTGATTAAGTATTTTGAAGTTAAAAAGATTTAGGAGGAAACGACTTCGTACCCTTTTCAAAGTATAAAAAAATACTTAATTTAAATACTCTCAATGCTAAAAATGATTAAATCTACGAAGAAATTTTTGTTTTCTTTGTGGTCGAAACCTCGATTGGTTAACCTCGACCGGGACCTGAAGCATAAGACTGATCATCTTTCCTTCAAGTGATAAGAATTATCAAGCTACATTAAGGTTGGTACATTAATGCACTCCGCTATTCGCTATTAGGTGCGGAAAGATGAATGATATAAAAAATAACATCACAAATATTTAAACGATAAAGCGATAAACGATATTTTGGAGCAAAATAAAATAATTCCGGAAGCCATAATCAATTGAACGTAGTTCTGAAGAAAGCTGCCTGTCCACAACTATGAAAAAAAAGAAATGTTCATTTCATCGGGTGCAGTAAGGTGAATTCTGATCAAGATACGCTGCGATTGGTGTACCAATAAAATGCCCTATGCACCATTAGGTGCGGAAAAAGAATGATGATGATGAAGGACAATAATTTTTTCTACTAAAAACATCCCAACCGCTTTCATACAAAACATCTTCTGAAAATAGTGTCGACCACAAAAATGGCATTTCTCAATTCGCAGAAAACACCCACAGCGCTAGAAAAATCTTACTAAACTGGTAACTGGTCAAATACGTAATTAGATTCATGTTTGTACTATAAAAAAAGCTTATGTGTTCAGTCTTTTAAATGCTTTTACATTCCCACCATTGGGTAGATTTGATTATTCAATTTTTTCACCAAGGTGCTATTATCTCAGTTTACTTTTCTATGGCTGGCTGCTTTCTGCATTACTACGTTCAGTTATGAAGGGATTACGTATTCCATTGTTTCTGTCAGCCCAATAATTTGACAAGAATAAATTGGAATTGCTTTTCAAAGGCCAAAAAAGACGCAAAGTAAAAGAATAAATATACTTAGATGAAAGGGAATTTGTAAAGAAGCGAATAAAGTTTTTCTTGTGATATTCGAATTTGAAAAGGAAATACAATTAATACATAATAAAACATTGAACAATAATAAACTAACAAAAATAATTCCCTTATTTTCTTACAACAGAGATGGAACACATTTTTGAGAAGGGAATATAACGGTCCAGGCATTTACAGGACTTATGGCATGTCATTCACTGGTTTAAGTGGCCACTTTACACACTGATGTGAAATATGTTTCCTCTCTGTTGCAACAAATTTAGACCTAAATAATTCCCCAGGCAGGAAATCCAACCTGTCTTCAAACATTTGGACATACTCAAAACATTCTTATCAAAACAGAATAATTACATTTTACTGCACCACTTCGTAAAAAATATTTTATTTTAACATATATATTGTTAAGAATGTATTTATGAAAAATATTATTAATAATTTTTTAATTATTTTTTATATATTTAATGTTGTGCACACAGACCTACGTTAGTTTTATGGAACCTAACCGCGAACAACTTAGTTGAACAACGCTAGGCTGCCCACGCAATCTGCACTACGCCACCGACTTCCGTCGACCGGACGAACAGACCTCTTTCGATCACAGCTGGTTGCCGACGTACTTACAATGCGGACAACCTATAGCTTTTTTTGTTAAAATCCCTATATTTTGAGTTCACCTATGACTACTTAAATCTCATGTAAAAGCTCCTATTAGAGTTTCAATAATTTTAGCAAGGACTTTATATGAAAACATAAACGACACTAAAATTACTAAAACCATCAACAAAGGCGTACAGAAACTATTAGAAAGTAAAATAAAATATTACTTAACACTTAATATGACGCTTAAACATAAGAGTAGCTATCTTTATTGCAAGTAAAAGTATATTGTATGATCGATACATATAACCATTTGAGTTTTTGATACTTTTAAATTGTTTTCTTTGCAAAATGGGTATGTGTCAACTGAATATTGTTATGTAAAACAATATAAGCAGTCATAAACTAAAATGTCTTAAAAATTACGGTGGCTGGAGTTTGTTTTTTAGCGTAACAAATGTAAAAAAATGTGATAAAATACACTTCGGAACACAAAAAAGTACCATAACATGAACACAAAAATAAACGACGAAACTCTTAAAGAACTAGAGCATGTGATGTACTCAAACGTCACCATGCACAGACAATAAAAATGGACGAAACACATAGACGAAGTCACCAAAGTAGTAGCATAATTATGTAGCCTCTTCAACAAAATTCAAGTTAAAAGCAAATTAAGCTACGTGGACGCCTTCTGGGAAATCGGTAACAAGACAGACATAACAAGGGTACAAAGACAACAAAATGAATTAATTAAACTAATATACAACCTACCCTATTTTACCCCTGCGATTGAACTCTACGAAAAATACACCAAATTGACATAAAATACATAACAAAAATTGAGACGGTAAAAAGTGTACATGAAACTGCATTGGAAAACATACAAAACGATAACACAAAATTAACTAAAAATGCTGACATGCTACATTAAAATATTACTAGAGAGCAATTTTGACAATGAACTATCAGATGTCTTCTAGTTCGAAAAGGCGTTAGACAGGGTTGTATTTTGTCTCCAGACTTGTTTAATTTGAGTGGTGAATATATCATTCGAAAGGCACTTAATGGCTGGACAAGTAAGTTCACAATTGGGGGAAGGAAGTTATCCAACCTGAGATATACTGATGACACCACACTTATTGCATCGTCAGAGATTGAAATGAAAGAACTGGTTGACCGAATAGATGCTGCTAGTTCAAACCTGGGACTCTTAATGAATATGAGCAAAACTAAGCTTATGATCATTGATCGAGCTAATAAAGTAGCACCATTATCCTGATTGCAACTTAAAAAGAGTTAACAATTTCATTTATCTAAGTTCTCTCATCAGCAATGGTGGTGGGTGTGAAGGTGAAATACGGTGACGTATAGGTATGCCAAAAGTGCTAACAGCCGGCTGGTGAAGATTTGGAAGAATCGTAGTAAAACATTCATGTACGGTATGGAGTGTTGACACTGAGGGAATCTGAAAAGAAAAAAATCAAAGCTTTCGAAATGTAGCGAATGCTGCGGATTCCATGGATGGCCAGACGTACGAATGCATCTATACTCCAGGAACTGAACAGAGGAGAAAGATTAACATCCATGTGCCAGAAAAGAATCCTGCAGTTCTTTGGACATATTTCCAGGGGGAACTCTGATAGTTTGGAGAAAACTATTCTCCTGGAAAGTGTCAAAGAAACAAAGTCGCCTGGACGTCAACCAAAAAAGGTGGAGCGGCGTAGTCACTGAATTATCAGAATCATCACTGACGAATGCCTATAGAAGAGCACAAGACCTTCAAGATGGAGCAAGACTATCCACAGACGAGCTGTGCCTGGAGTCAGCCGTGATCACCACCCTCAGACAAGATTAAAGATTAAAGAGAGAGAGACAACAAAAACACTTCCGCATTAAAAAAGCAAAGACAAACGCAGAACATTTAAAAATAATAAACACAAAAACTAACCTTACTATTTGAAAAATTATGATATTTCTTATATAACCCTAACGGGTTTTTAAAAAATATTGATAATTAAAGGAACACGTCATTACATACATTATATTTTATTTCTTAAAATCAGTAAATTTGTGAGCTGCTAAATTCATTTCAAGTATTGTCTGCATTTCCATCCCAACTGTATATTTTAAGTAACTGTTACATTCAAACAAAATTGGAGTTAATCATAAATTTTTAATTCATATTCATGAATATTTTCGTATCTATAGAATACCCAACCTTATAACAAAACTCCCGGTGTGTCTAATTATAAATATTTATGTTGCACTCGTCACAACCACGCCATAGTTTTACACGAATATCATTCACTACAGTATAATACGAGTATAGATAAATGATAACAAATAAAATTAATTCATCACCAATTGCGTTTACATTACTTAGCCGACAAATTTACTTGTGATATTGACATTTTTAATACAACAATTATTCATTTAAAAATGTTCTTAAATGCATTGTTTAAAACCAATTATTAAAGTCGTAATAAAACTTTATTTTTCTTTCGATTTTTTCTCTTTTTTTGATGTGTATTACTATTTATTTATTTATTTATTTATTCACACTCTTTGTCAAAATATAATTCCATGTTCACTTTGCCCAGCTAACAAGGGTACATACCCTGTTCCAAGCTAGGCAATTACATTTTAATATATTATAATAGTTAACAAATTAATATAGAGCACAGACAAACAAAATATAAACTCATTTAGATACACATTTTGATTCATATACATACAGACATACACATATATACACACATATATATAAATATACACATGTACATACACACACACGTACATACACCCATGCGCATACACATACATACATTCATAAAAACATAGAAAATTTATTTATGCGAAACTTCATGGTTGTCATCTATAAATATATATTTTTTGAATTATTTCTTTTTTTTTTTTTCTTGACATCCAGTAAGGTTCTCCAATCCGTGGCATGCATCAACTTTTCTGACTCTCTACGACCAATATCATGAAAGAGCGAGGTCAACACCTTCCGTAACTTGACAACACTCCCGTCTTTCCACGATTCTGGCAAAAGGTTATGGACCTTTTTGCCCTTCATTTAGTATCAGATCCCTATTAAAGTATTTTGTATTATGATTGTGGTTGACGCTTGGGTAAATGTCTCTATTTATGTGTGTAACCACTACCGTTCTCAATATATACTGTTGAATAATATTCAGTACTCTGAATTCTTTGAAGAGCAAGTCACTTGGATAGCGAAATGTTTTTTTTAAGATGACTCGGATTAAAGATTTCTGTGCAATTGCTACAGGTTCAAGGGCGGTTTTTGTGCAAGCTCCCCAACCAATCAGACCGTAAGTCAACACAGAATTTGCCAGTGCATGGTATAGGTGTTTCAAGTCCGGGACTTTAAGTATATTATCTATTATCTTATCTCTTTCTGAAATTAATTTATCAAATATCTTTGTGTATATATTATTATCTTACAGTCAACTAATTGTTATTATTTGTTTTTAACATTAATTTGTTAATACCATAGATATGAATTGAAATTTTCGATTTACTTTGTTTTATTTTTTATCTTGTTTTGATTACATTTATGAGCACACACTATTTTTATATGTGTTTAATTTTTTCCTTATATTTAAAATATATTCGAGTGAATTTCTATTCTTTAATTTTAATTGTATTATTTTACTCTATTTTCTTACTTTAAAAAAACATATCTTTAAACTATTTTTTTTGTTTATTATTTTATACGTAGGTAAACAGTATTATTTTTGTACTCTTTTTATTTGATTATTAAATAAAACTAATGTCTGAGCACCCGATGACAAACTATTATTGAATAGTTTATCAGGACAAAATATATTTTAATACTTTGTTTTCTTTATAATGTATTAATATTGTAATAATGTGTATATTTTATTGAATAAAGACTCTATGAAACCTAAAAATACAAAAAAAAGAGTTGTTTATTTTTAAAATTATTCCTTACTATGTTTGAAACTACCTGTATATTTTTTGTAAATGCTCCTCAGGCGTATTGTAAAAAATTAAATAAATAAAAAATAAAAAATAAATTACGTACACAACACAATAAGTTCTAAACGGGACTACAAGATGTAATGATAATAGATATTTGCAGAAGATTTTATTTGTGTTGGTGTTTTTATTGTTATGTGAGTTTAAAGTGCGATGTGTGAAGTGTGGTGTGATGAGTGTTAAATGTGTTGTGTATTTTATGTTCGAGTGGATTTAGTTCTAAGAAAAAACTTAATATTATTTTTGTCAATAATTCTCAGCTTCCGTTTGTAGCGGAGAGTTGTCGTAAAATGTATCCATCATACCTTATACTCATTATACTGTTATTTTAATATACATATATGAAAATATGTATATAAAATATATTTGATCATGGCCTGGTTTTTTCATTTCCGTTGCTCATCAAAAAATATGCAGGTATGTATTTTTTATTTTTTAAATAGAAGCACTAAAAATATTCAATTATTTTTACAAAATTGTCTTGGTTTAATTAATAAAAAAAACTAACAAAATAATACATTGAATGATTTCAATTAAAAGTATCAGATTGACTGTTTGGTTTTATTTGTACCTTTTGAATTTAAATCAACTGCTTTTGCCCAAGCAGACACCAATAACTTATGTGTTTTAAAAAATACTAATGTAATTAAAAATTCAATGTCCCGGCTAATCTGTTACAATGACTTGGAAATTTTATTTCGTGATGTTTTCAACAAACTGAAATCTCACGGGACAATTTCTTCCAGTCAAATCTTACGGAGAAAATATAAGATCAGTTCTAAAACTGCCGCGAAATTCTAACAGTAAATAACCCTCTTACAAAAATGAGGAAGTTAATTGGATTTTTGCATTCCGAAAGACGAATGATAAGTTTGATTTTTCTGCACTGGGGATGATTTTGGCGGTGTTTTTCAAGTTTTGAGGTTGTGTTTTCACACACACGTTCACAATCGATCGCAGCGCGCGCCGATTTCAGGAACGAGCTGTATATTACCACGCATGCGCCATTAATGCGCCAATTCCCTCCAACCCTTACTATTCTCGGCCAAGTCGCTCAGTGCACACAGAGCGCTCTGCTTGCGCCAGGAGCGCAGCTGATGATCTCGTAGCGGCGCCAAAACCACGTTACCTTTTCAAACTCACGCGGTCGAAATGGAGGCAATTCCCGTGATTGGCCAGGTATTAATAAAAACATTTCACCCCTCTCGTTCCTAATTTTGAGCCACGCGCTAAAATAGTTCTGTGGTCAATTCAAATGTTTGAATCAAATCTGTGTTAATTCGCGGCTTTTTGAGTGTGGATATCTTTAGCCTTGACATAATTTTTGGCGCGTTACAGAGACTACAAGCATAACGTTTAAATGTTTTATTTCTTAAATTTTGCTTATTATTACTATTGTGTTAAGTTGTTAAAGTGCCAGATTTACTTTCAAAACTAATAAACTGTGCTCAAAGTAATAAAAAGTTAAGTAAAACAGATCAAATAGTAATTCAACTATAAAATGTTATCGAAATGAATAAAATTACATAGTAAAATGTATGTTTAATGACAACAATAAGTGGTATATTCCTTATTTTTAACATAATCTAAAACAAGTCTAATAAAAAGTGTTCAATAATTGTAGATTATTGTAAATTAAAAAGTAATCACGTAAAAATACTCTAATTTAAACTACATATTAAAACTGAAATAAGTAAATAATATACTTAATAAAATATAATGTAAATAAATACAAATCAAAATAAAATTACTAAGAATAGTTTAAACAAAAAACTTAATTATAAATTGTCAAAGTTGAATCTAGTAAACTTATAACCAACAAACTAACATAAAAGCAATTATTCTCAACTTAGATATACAACTCGCAAATTATATCGTGTAGCAATGTGATAAAATAATATTCCAAGTTCCAAATGTGTGTAATAAATCCACGGGTGCAATTAAGATTAATGACTTATTTGGGGATTGAATGGCAAATGAAACCCACCCCCACACAGGGGTGAGTTGGAGAACCAACCCCTAAGTGCACCACCCCCTGGGAGGTGGTTTCAAGGAAATATCCTCACTGAAAAGGAGGGATCACGAATAGAGAAGACATGGGAAGAGGTAAGTGTCGTAGATGATTGATTGCCATATCTTTAACGGTATTATATCAGAAAAAAAACATATGTCGAATATCCCTATTGGATATAATGCACATTGATATTTGTATAAGACTATTGAATAATTTTTAATCTTAATGAAGAAATGGACTTTTGAATCTCACACCTTTTTAATAAAATTTATTGCAAAAAGAGTTTAAGTTTAGCGTCACAAATTATGGACAATATTTTTAGTTCGTCCAAACGTTTGTTCGCAAAGACTGGATTTCACTCCCTCGAAATTGAATTGATTTCAAGCATTGTCTGGTAGGTGACATAAATCAGTCAGATGAATCTCAAAGGTTTCAACTCTTACAATTCACAAAAATCAATAGATGGATGAATGGAAGAAATATGGATGGTCAATATATTTGAATCGGGTTGTTTTGTGGCTAGTACTGCATACTTAAGGGTCCGAAGTCAAACCCCACTCTTCCTAACTAGATTCCCATTTTCTAAAATTAAAATATTTGTTAACATTTAAAGCATTAACTTTTTGGTCAAAAATTTTACTAAATGTTATTAAATATTTGTATATAACCACTTACCGACTTTTCTATGTCTACCGGTTTCGAGACGTACCCGTTTCTTCGTCAGGACACCAATTAAACCAACATACAAACCAACAAGCAAAACCCACTATACACCTTCACCATAGTTGTGGTTGCACAAAAATATAAAACCAACACGACATGCATTTTAATAAGCACATGCACTGATTAGGACAAACATGCACTGATTGTAAAACCAACACGACATGAATTTTAATAAGAGCATGCACTGATTAGGACAAACATATATTAGGACAAACAATGCATGTCGTGTTGGTTTTATATTTTTGTGCAACAACTATGGTGAAGGCGTATAGTGGGTTTTGCATGTTGGTTTGCATGTTGGTTTAATTGGTGTCCTGACGAAGAGACGGGTACGTCTCGAAACCGGTAGACATAGAAAAGTCGGTAAGTGATTAAATACAAATATTTAATAACATTTAGTAAAATATTTGTGTAAATCATAACAACGCAGTATATCTTTTAAAAAAACAGGCGAAATGTTAAATGTTTCACAGTGTGTAAAATGGTGCCTCAAACCAGTCAATGGCAGGTAATAAGCCTTATAAATTCCTAGGCTTCCATATTTCATTTATTAATATGTTTGCCATCTGTGTTGTTATAGGCACCATAGAATAATTTTTAATCAATAGAATCCTATTTACACTTTTACTAAAAACTTTGTTATATAACGTACGTACAATAGGTAATTTGAACTCATGAACAGTTATTTGAAAACGGAGGAAAAAAACAGATTTAGGGAGACTGTCCACAGATGAGCCGGCGTGAGTTAGGCGTGATTACTATCCTCAAACATAAGGCACGGAATAAGAGAGAGATATGAAAACAAAAACGACAATGAAATAACTTAATCCATCGAAAAAGAAGCACAGAAACTTTTAGAATGGACAAACATAAACCTTACACTAAATGTCAAAAAATGCAATATAATCTAGTTTTGAACACAAAAAAGAACCAGAACATGAACATAAAAATAAAAACTGAATTTTCAACAAGAACTAGAACTAGACTTTACAAATTTACTATTATGCTTAATGTTTTTTTTTGTAAATTTATTGATAATTTTAAGTTGCCGGAATTTCACTCGTCCATGCAAGACGATTAGTAATCTAGCTTCAATACGTAAATTTTATTTACTATTAAATATCCAAATTTAGTAAATGAGGTCTATAATTCCAGCCGTTCATGCGCTCAGTAGCTGCAAGACTTGTTGTAATCTAACTTCTATTTTTATAAATTTGTTTTTAATTAATTCTTTTAAATATCACTAAATCTCTAAACTTTATTGTCAAATAAAAAATAAAAAATGTAAATAGGGGCTAGATTTCTTATTGTCTTTGCGCTCTGTAGCTGCAAGACGTGCTGTTATCTAGCTCCTGTATATCATAATTGGAGATGGGGAACAATAATCCCAACCGTCCATGCGCTCTGTAGCTGCAAGACGTGGTGGGATATTTATTTATTGTACAGCGCCCTTGAGGTGATTTTCACAAAAACGGCGCTATATAAATTATCCAAATATATATATATTTATATATATATACAAGACCCAACGTACCAAGGACACACCATGCACAGACAATTAAAACGGACGAAACACATAGACAAACACACCAAAGTTATTGCATCATTACATGGCTTTTTCAGCAACATACCGATAAAGAAAAAATCATCATTTACGATATTTATTTCATAAGCAAATTGAGCTACATGATCGCATTCTGGAGAACCGGTAACAAGACAGATATAACAAGGATATAAAGACAACAAAATCAATAAATTAAACTAATATACAACTTACTCTACCTTATCTCTGCGATTGAACTGTATGAAAACACTAGATTGACATGAAATACTACGAAAATTTTGAAAAAAGTATTAAGTGTATCCATGTATTTCATCATCATTCCCTTTCCGCTCCTGATGGTGCATAGTACATTGCATTGGTATACCGATTGCAGTGTATCTTGATCATTTTTGTTAAATGAAGGAAAGATTATCAGTCTAACGCTTTAGGTACCAGTCCAGAGACTATGTATAATAAATCACTTCCACCGTCCTACAAAAAAAATATCTATTAAGTGCGCCTAGCCCATCTTTTTTTCTTCCTTCCCGTCTTCTACCAAAACATGATAATATGGCCAAATACATGTTACATTAACTTACAATAAACATAAGAACAACACAAACAGAAAGAAATAACAATATAGATACAAACAATAGACAACAAAAATATATGTAGAAGAATAACATAAAGTAATCATTTTAATAATAAACATATAACTAAACTAACATAATTTCAACATTAATTGAAATAGGCACTAACAGAAAAAAACCACCAAAAGCTGATAGCGCCTATTTAACAGAAAAGATAAACATACAGTAAAATTATATGAAAAGGAAGATAGAACCTAATAACTAGAAAAATTACAACAAAATAATCAAAATATTAAGAACACAATATTTTATTGATGATAAATTTTAACTATTAAAATTAAAATTAGAAATAAAAAATAAACGTCAGGGATTAATAATGAAGTAAAAACATTTTACATAAACTTAGAAATGTCAGATAAATTTACTGTAAAAAAATAAAGAATTAATTTAAGCATAATTATTTCAATGAAAATATCCCGTTTTCAGTGAACGATAAAACTGGCCGATTACCTCAGCTTATTGCTCCATACAAAAAAGTACACTATATTTTACGTCTTTTACCTTGTGGCGTTTTTTTTTAGAACTAAAACAAGTTTGCAGATTACAAATATTATTTAAAGACTACCTATTTGGAAACTAGTATTTGGAACGTTCTTTCCTAAGGACTATTTTTCTTTGTTAGGATACCGTTGACATAATTTTATGTATCACATAGGACATGCGGCGTTTGCAGTGGCGGTTTTTTGCTTTATTAATTTTAAAAGAAATCTGACAGTGCTCGGTGTTGACATCAAAATCACAATGGAAATATCTGCAGGATGTCATTGTTAAATTTTTTAATAAACTTTTGTCCAAGTACTGAATTGAAATAGTATATAATAAAGCTACCTATATCGCGTGGTTAATAATAATTGTTGTTTTAGTTGATTTTCACAGAACCACAGAAAAAATGGTCATTTATTTATTTATTTTATTAGGTAAACAAACAGTATGTACACATATATTGCCAATTTCTTTGTATAATAGTGTAAGAAACTCATGGATACACCAAAAACATTGTTTATACTTAATACAATAATTTAAATTATGTTCAATATAATAAATGTAAAAGAAACGAAATGAAAAAATAATAATAATAAAGTTACATATCCACTTCTCTCAAAATTTCTATAATTTTTGACCTTAATTTAGATACATTGTCATAAAAAATATCAGCCTCGGTAAATATATTGTTACATTAGTCGCATATTCTATGTATTGGAGATTGTTTAAAATAGTTTGTTGACGCGTTTTCAGTGTAAAACAGAAGATTTTGTCTTGTCGGTCTAGATGGCACACATGTCATTTATAATTACATTACTTACATTTTATGTACTTATATGTAGGTACAAATTAATGAACATTTTTTGTAGATTACCTTTAAAATAAATTACGGCTCGCTACTGGTAGATACTAGGAGCCGATAATTAAACAATTAACAAATGTAAAAATATTTCAAATTATCTAATACGAGTATATAGAAGCAAATCAATCTATATTTCCTCTGAGTTACATCCAATGTACATACGTACATATATACATAATCTCACGAAGTGAATAATTTCAATTTTCTCATTCAATTTGTTGGAAACTCCAGAAGTATAAAGAGCTCGTCACGGAAATACGTACTGAGAATACAAAACACATGTGCGGTAACTTACAATATACACACTGAAAACACATCCATCTACGCTTGTGGTATAATACATGTATCCTTTGTAATCATGTGTCCCATTTACGTAACCCCATTTAGATCCGTAAAAGTTTTCCATTAAGGGGAATTCAAAACCCCATGATTTACTCGGTTATATTTTATATCAACCACCCATTTTACAGTAAAAGAAGCTTTCTGAGACTGATGTATATAGTAAGGAAACTGAATTATACGGGAAAATTAAAAATATCGTACTGTTATTCAATTTTGCATTTAGATACAGACTTTCGAAAGTTTTACCGAAATTTTCCGAAACACATCACAACAAAAAACATGAATCAACAATGACAACTTTGGTACCAGGATTCATGCAGTTAGGATAACCAATTAGGTTTTTGGCGATTTAATTTTTTAGATATTCATGGCCGTTTAGAGAATCAACCCAAACCCTGAATATAAAGATAAACCAAGTTGTAGACGCTGTAATGCAATCCGAAACATCGGAAAAATGTGCGAATGACACACGGCATACTAATTCAAAAAAACTATTTATGCATTATTTTGTTCGTGTTTTTTTCAATGTGCAAATATAGGTGTGAGTCAAAGTGTAAGTATGTGAAAGGGTGTGGAGTAATTGTAAATGCGCGGGTGTGTGGTTGTGGTTTTGTGAGAGTGAAAGTGAGAGTTTAGATGAAGGTGAGAAGAGTATAAATATATGAAGAAATGGTATGAAAATATACCCCTGCTACAAAGAATATAACAAATATATTTTTTTTTATTTATTTGAATAATCCCATAAAACAAAATACACATATGAAGATATAAAATACATTTTTTTTCATATAATTCCCTTTGTTGTCGGTTTACGCCATTGGATTAAGCGAATTATCTGTTTTACATATCTTCCACATAAGCGGAGTTTGAAAAAAAAAAACTCAAATTTGAAACTGAAATAAGAAAAAAGAAAAGTTTAAAAATCCAAAAATCCAAACAAATCCAGACTTGAAATTAATTTCTGACGTATAAAGGTTATTCCTCAACTTTTTTCCGGTCCATTTAACCATCCATTTATGGACTAAGATTAAGTAAAATTGTATTTTTGATAAAAGGTGTAAATAAATCAGTAAAAATAAAATTAAATGAATATCAACCCACCTTAGGTGCGAAAATGGGCCGTATTTTCAAGTATGATTTATGAACGATTTAAATGAATCCCTAACGCAAGTATAGGATGATATTTAAATTTATTCTTAAATACACTTTATTCACGTTAAAAAAAAAACTAAAAGCATTGTTATTTTATTTATAGATTATTTTTATACCATACGAACATTATAAATGCAAAAGAAACGGAGCAACCGATCGACTTATTTGCACAGGAATGGCCAGAGAGGCAAGATGTAAAATACGTTACTTTTTTGTACTCACAAAAAATAATAAAGTACACCAAAAATCATTGTTTTCTGGTAACAATGAGCAAGGTTAATTGGAAATGAGCAGCGAGGGTGCGACGTCAAAAATAAGGCATTTGAAAGAAATCATTTTAATGTCTTTAATTAACATGTTTTTTCTATGGCGTTTCGTTAGCTTGGCTTTCCTTTTTGGTTTTGTCAATGGATTTTGGATGTGTGTGAAAAAATAACGAAACGACATCACCATAGACTAACAAATCGTCGTTTTTCTTTCATAGCGATAGTTAAAAGACCAAGCTTCTAATTTTATTGATAAAGAACGACTTATCAATAAACGACACTAATATTTTTTTTAACAATAATTTCTCCCTTTTACCACGTGAGCAAAGCCGCGGGTAAAAGCTAGTGGATTATAAAGTTGAAATACCATAAAATTGTAATGCTGCTGTTGTTCAATAAAAATCGATGACTAATTAATTTAACAATAGAGTTGTACACAGTCAATTTAACAACAAAAAATTGCTATTTTGTAAAAAACAGAAACATTTCGTTATAACGAGGTGCCGTTAAACCGTAAAACAGTTAAAGCGGGTTTTACCGTATTTCCGAAGTTCCATGATTTACGTGTACGGTTTGGTTACACTATTCCAGTTCGGCGGCAGTATCCAGAATACTGAAATGGTGACAGGTTATACATTACACTCCCTCGGGACTCGGTGACGTCACATCTCTCCGTGTGCTGTGCTATTCCGCTGCGGGGCCAGACCCCTTTACTGCGACAGTAAACCACGCCAATTTATTACGAAGGTCGTTTGGAGGTAATCCCCCGTAGTTTGTAGTTAGATATAAAAGTTTTTTTCTTTTGATGCAGATTTTTTTGGAAAAAATTCTGTTTTTTCCTTAGTACTGTAATTTTTAAAGGGCGTTATTTATTTATTCCCTTTTTTAACCAATGATCTCTGAAGAAGTATGTTGTGTCTACGAACATTTGTGAATAGTGAAAAGTATGCAATTTTTCTTTACTAATTTTATTTTATTTGAATCCAACATTTTGACATTTTGAAATAATTATAAAAAATCTTGAGTGGTATCAGAACCAATAACAGGTTTCCGGAAATTGTGAAATGTAAATCAATGCATAGTAAGAATATTATTTGTAAAATCTTGCCAGAGATTGAGAGTACATAATGTATACTATCTTCAGCAAGGCGTTTGATATGGTTTCGCATAAGCTTATGCTTGGCAAATTATTTAATTTGGGATTCCACGGAGTGTTTTTAGATTGGTTTAAGGCCTTCCTGTCAAGACAGATTGTTGCATATTAAAATTTAAAATTCTTTACTTTACTCTTCTTTGTAATCAGTGATCTTTCGCAAGGCAGTCATGTAGGTCCTGTATTGTTTTTAATTTTCGTAAACGACATGAGAACATGTTTTCGAGATGCTAAGGTTTTGTTATTTACGGATGATATAAAAATATTAATTTAGAAAGGCAACAAACATAGGTTGTTGCATAACTCTGCAACCTAACTTAAATTGTTTGAATGTGTGGTGTAAAAAATAACAACCTATAACTCAATGTTGATAAAAGCAAATTTTTGAATTTTTGCTGAAATAAAAACCCAATTACTTTCAACTACATTATAAGTTCTTCAAATTAAGAGCTAGTGACTAAAATGAACAAACTTGGTTTTATGTTTGACAAAAAATTAAACTACACATATGTATACATATAAAGAGCGTTAAAATAAAAAAGTATGAAAGCACCGCTGAAGTGCAGCGGTGCCGTATTGCAGTTTGACCATAAGATTAGGACGGAAATGCATGTCGAGGGTAAAGAAGGGAAGGTAGAGTTCAAATCTTTAAAATTTATTAGTAATTTTCCAATGTTATTTTTAGTATAAAAATCAGGTTGAATATGTTTTAGCAAGCATTTTCAAGTATGTTGGTGAAGTGAGTGTTCTGACAAAGAGACAGGTACATCTCAAAACCGGTAGACATAAAAAAAAGGTGAGTAGTTAACCACTAAAACTAATATTTACTTACATTAAGTAAATATATTATTAAATCTTACCAGTAAAAGTGCCTAAAACACATTCCCTCATATAAGTTCAATGCTTTACGTTCAGATTATAGATTCCCCGATAATGTATTATAATTATTAAACAATTTCAGTAAAATATATAAAAATAACTATAAAAACATTATGAATACGTCTTTTTAAGTTTGCAACACGACAAACCAGGAGATCAAATTACAGTATAAAATTATGGCCCAAAATACTCAAGCTTGGAAAAAATCACATAGTGAATTATCTGGGAATCGCACCAAAACGCTCGACGTATGAGGCAAGCGTCTTTAGCCCCGTCAGACTACGAGGACCACAACTTCGGTAAATTATGCGGGGATCATTTTTACTCTTTCACAAAGCAATAGTCGTGTTCAAAAACCAGCTGGCATATTTTCATCGAGGTAGTGATTTTACACAAATTGAATAATAGGTAGTTAAATTGTTCATAATGAAAAATTACAAAGTAAGTGTTTTAAATATTTATTAAAAAAATAGTTTATATCATTCGCACATAATGCCAAACAAACTAATAAGTTTTCCATTTTGAACGGTGTAGAAAAAATAGTCATGTCCTTAGAAGAGGAAGAGTTTTTGTAATCTCAAAAGGTCTCAGAAGGGCGAACGGTCAGATATTTCTATAGCCATCAGGGGGAAACCTTTGGAAATAATAGGTTGAGGGTGCAAAAGAGCGAAGAAAGAAGGGGGAAAGGAAGGCAATAGGGCACATAAAGGAAATGAAAATGTGATTGATACCAGGCATCAAATTTCGAAAAATACATGGAGCAATTTCTATGTGAACAAATAGGATTCTCAAATGGGTAAATATCAGAAAATGTAGATTGTTAAAAAATGTTTTAGGTAGTAGGGAAAAAATCGTATAATAAAGAGAGATTTTTTTAAAACATATTATGTATACAACCTGCCGTTGTAATATTCCACTAAAATAATTTACTACATGCAAGTTAATTTACAAGGTTTTTAAAGGTTGTTTATTTCCAGACGGTTAAACTGGGGTGTCCACCTTAAGTCCACTTCTGGTTGGGGGAATCTATCGTTCTTGCGATCCCGAGTTTAATTCCTGACTTGGTCGAAGTTAAATACATGTTTTAAAGAAGGTTTAAAAATGCAATATTTCTCTGCGAAGACTAATAACTTTTTATATCTGTAACATACGATCAAGATTCGCAGCACTTGGCATTCAAATTTCCAATAAAGTGCCCTTTACAAGTTCTTTAACGACGGCATAGCCGTTTATCTCCCCAAATCCTCACACAATAGTAGTTAGCAGGAACATATTTATCTGTTGCAGTACATAATTATATGCAAAAGTACAGAGAAGCATACGAAATGAAGACTTAACGATAATCAAAAATGCTGACAGATATATAACATTATGATGACTTACCTCAGTAGTTAAAAATGATAATGGAGACTAATTTAAAATCAACACTAAAAAGCACGCGATGACTACACAAACCATATTAGAAGTAACAATACTTTACCTTACAACATATTTATCATATTTTCGTCAGCTTAACAGCTTCTTACCGTGAAAAGTCTTTTCATTTCCCGTACGTATTTACAAAGAAAAAAAGATTGAAAAAACACAATTTCACACCCGTAAAATGGCAAAAGAGAATGATAAATAATGCTATCAAAGCGCGTTAAAGTATACATATCTTTATGAAAAATCTGTTATTCATACAGCAGCTTAAAAAAAATCCGCTTTTTATAACCACCTTTTTAAGCCAAACAAAAATTGCAAGCGTTATATTTTAAAATATTATATTTCATTTAATTAAAAGTTGATATAGTACAATAGAGATGGAAAACGTTTTCGGGAAGAGAAAACATGGATGTCAAGGCACTATCTGTAATATTCACAGTTCTGCTATTATTTGAACTGTTGTATTTCTTCAATACTTCCAAGTGTTGATTTTCGCGAAGGTGTTCGATAGGTAGAATGGTGAATGCTACACACTGTGTAAAGTGGCCACGACAGATCATACGCCCTGTAAGTGCCTACACATGCGCGTTCTCTTCTCCAAAATATTCTCCATCTCTGTTGCATATGTTCATCTCAACTCCCTAAGGGATTAAACCCAATTTGTTTACTAAATTTAAACAAACTTAAAATATTGTCGATAATTTATCATGTTATTGTTTTTAAAAATGTACACGTTACTCAAAACAAGGTTAAAGAACATTTCTTTTATTTACTTTGAAAAATTGAGCATCATGTAACTAACCTAAATAAAATTTAAATATCTAGATTTGGAACAGAGAGGGAAAACATTTTTGAAATGGGAATATGGAAGTCTAGGCATTTACATGGCTTATGACCTGTAATAGGCTGGTTTGAGTGGCCACTTTACACACTGTTTAATATTCACCATTCTGTTCTCTCTTCCATCTGTTGACTTTTTAAAAGGAGAAGTATAAAAATCGGAAAATTGTTTTCAGGCGTTGCCTAGAGGGTGAATTGATTCAGCCGGATGAATCTCACCGACATGATAACGGTTTCAGCTCTTTTACTTCACAAAAGTCAACAGATAGAAGAGTTTAGGAAATGCGGATGTTCAAACATAGACAGAATATTTTGAGTTTGTCCTAATTTTTGTAGACAAGAACTAGATTCAACTCCCTGGGGAGCTGTTTATATTAATATATTACAACAGAGATAAAGAACATTTAAGAGAAGGTAATATAGAAGTCTAGGCATCTACAGGGCTTATGACCTATCAATGGCTGGCTTAAGTGGCCACTTTACACACTGTGTAACATTCACCATTCTGCCTATATTTAAACAAAAAAAAATACATTTTCAGGCGTTGCCTAGTATGTAGGTGAAATAATTCAATTAAACGAATCTCATCCGCATAAATAAAGGTTTCAGCTCTTTAACTTCACATACATCAACAGATGAAAGAATTGAAGGAATATAGATGTTAAAATATAGGCAGAATGGTGAATGTTACACAGTGTGTAAAGTGGCCACTTAAACCCGCCATTGACAGGTCATAAGCCCTGTAGATGCCTAGACTTATATTTTACCTTCTCTTAAATGTTCTTCATCTCTGTTATAATATAATAATAGGCAGATTGGTGAATGTTACCCACTGTTTAATTGGACCACTTAAAACAGCCAATGACAGGTCACAAGCCCTGCAAATACCTAGTCTTCCATATTCCTATCTCAAAAATGTTTTCCCTCTCTGTTGCAAATTTTGATATGAATAACTCCCTAGGCAGGGAATCCAGCCAGTCTGCAAGCATTTGCACATAACAAAACATTGTTGAAAATTGAAATAAATCAATTTGTAAAATAATTTATGCCGTGATGGCGGGATACGTTGAGACCACCATAAGTGCTTCAAATATAAAATCTATAGGATATTTTTTTTATATGGTAGAATTGTTTGTACGTTATGTATTCATGTTTTCAAAAAAAATGAATACATAACATATCATAGATACCTAGGCTTTTTTTTAAATGAGGCAGACTCATTTTTGAAATTATTTTTCTACCACTCATCCCTTCAATTTTTTGTTGCTGGAATAATTCGAAAATTTCATTCAATTAGGATCAGTCGTTGCAGTCAGACTTCATATTTATGTTTAATTTACTGAATGGCTTAATTGATGTACCATCGTTACTGGAACAAGTGGCATTCAATGTTCCAATCCGCCGGTTGCGAAATAATAATGAACTGTTCCTTAATCAACACAGCACAAATTATGGCTTGCATGCACCAATGTCTCGATTGTGCTGAATTGTAAACCCGAGACAAGATCTGGACTTTTTTGATGTAAGTCTTTATAGATTTAAAAATTCACTAAGATAGACCGGATCTTGTCTTGACGTAGTAATTTATTTTTTTTGTCCTAGCTTTAATTTTGTTTAGTTGTATTTTATTTGATTAGTACTTGTATTTATTATAAGAAATTGTTTTGACCATTGTTAGAATGGACTACATAAGTCCGTTCATAAATAAATAATAATTAAAACAATTGCTCAAACAGTTGACTGAATAACAAAATAATAAAATAACATCCCTTTCTTCTGCTTCTTTATACGTCCAGGGATGCTATTCGAAACCACTCTCGCGGCACGAGAAAACATTCCTTCTCGTGTATTTTGTATGTAAATACACGAGATAATACAGCTGCGAGAGCGTTTGGAATACAAGCTCTGGCAGATGAAAAATAAGGTTCTATGTTTAAATACCTCGACTTGTTGACAACGTTACGTTCGATACGTTTGTAAACAAAACAAATCATAATGGTTTTGTCTAATACTGTTATTTTCTTTTCCGCATCAGTTGAAAACCAAATCAAAATAAAAAACAAATACCATTATTTTTTAAGTATATGTGGCTTCTAAGAAAGTGTGAAACATAATAATTTCACTGGAGCACGCGAACGTCGCAAGCGCACGAGATTCAAACATATTTTGTTTCTTGATCTTTTTCTGGATATTTTGAAGTAAAGTACTTAATTTAACTTTTCACAAGTCGTTTCGTGTTATGTTTTCCACCTGATTGTTTTTCTTTGAATCGTTTGAATCGTCGACAGAAATTTAAAACGTTGCGAAAATATTCAGAAAAGCCAAAAGTTTTTTAAACGTGTAAAAATATTATATTTAAATCAAAAAAGCCATGCCAAGGACACTTAACAATATATTATTTTTAATTGTTTTTACATTTGAAAATAAACAAAGAAGATTTACTTAATAAACAGAGATAAATAACAAAATATTCAGACTGTTTTAAAAACTAGGTACATATGTACATTTATATTATTTATATTACAAAACGCACAACGAAAATAACATAAACCTAACATAAGCTATCACTCGTGGAATAGTTGATTCAATATTGGTTTGGGTGAATAAGGCAATCCATTTTACTTCTACCTAGCTCCACTATCCATTTTTTATAGCGTTTTCGAACATTTTCTCGTTACTAATTGATTTAATAGATAGTGGAAGGTAGGTAGGTTATAGATTTTAATTGAATAATACTCAAAACTTTTTTGTCTGAAAGTGGTATTAGTTTGTATTTGTGTAAGTTGTCATTGTGTTAAGGATCTAGTGATTATATTATTTGTATGTGATGTATTGTAGGGGTTAGGTCTTTTATTTGAGAAAGAGTAGTTTTTGAATCTGTAAGTGAGTATTGTTTTAGCGTATAATTGTTTTGGTGTCATATATTGTGATTTGTGGAATATTTCTTCAGTAGATGTTTGTATCGAGACTCTGAGTATTATTTTAATTACAGATTTTTGTGCAACAAATACGCTTTATAAAGCTGTGTCACTCGCACCACCCCAACCGATTATACCGTACTCCAAAATTGATTGGCACAATGCAAAATAAACCTTCAAAAGTTCCTGTACATTAATTATATTTCGAACTGTTTTGAATAAATACTTTAGTCTTTTAAGTTTATTAGTAATATTTTCAATCTGCTGTTTCCACTTTAAATTCATATCCACTTTAAACTCCTAAGTATTTGACATTGTCTGTCCTATCCAATATTGGGCAATTACAATGAGCATTTTGAAGACAATTATTGTTATGTAGTTTGGTGTTAAGATAAGGATTTTGTGAATAGTTTTATAACTGATTTGGAACGGAATGAAGTTAGTTTTAGATTTATTAAGAGTTAAGTAATTAGTATCTAGCCATGCCTTTACTACATTACATCAGTTCAATTTTTAGCTACCTTTTCTAACAAATTTAATGGCGTGTGTTATATCAGTTTTCAATGCAACATGTTTTCATATACCACAGACGTAAAACAGCCCAATAGGAAATAATCCAACAGCGTCAAATCATAGAAACGTGGAAGCCGAATTAAAAAGGACCATATCGGGGAATATTTGGGCTAAACTTGTCACCCAGTAAATTCATAGTTTCACGGAGGTGCCTGCACTATACGTTTGACGAACTGAATAATGATTTTTTAAGTAAATTTTAATGATTTTAATTGAATTTATTTTATCGAATAGTCAAATGTAAACAAAAAATATATTTTTAATTTAAAACTATTATTTTAGTATTTTAACAGTAAAATAAACGATTTATTTATTGAAAAAAATAAAAAAACAGTTTTTTTTTAAAAATACGATATTTACGATTATATTTATATATTTTAACACAGATGTTATTTTTTACCATAAATAAACGAATATCAAAATCCCGTCTCTTAGGTTATTTTAAATTCCAATCTATTTGAATAATTTCCGTGATTCAAAAAACACGTTTATCTGTGAATCACACATTATTCTCAAACAATAATTTTAATCTTTTTGTTTTTCTTAGGTAAATTTAATGCTTTAGACTTATTCACACAATTCAAGACTGGTAAAATTTCCGAAAGTCTGGGTACCTATTTCATAGGGAAATCTCAACCCCCCAGTAAAGGTATAATAAAGCAAGTCGAGCGAACCCTACCGTAAAACGTGCTCTTGATAACCGCCCCAAGGATAGAAGAGGATGTGCGTAAATTATTATCGTCTCAAACATATTCGTTAAACGAAATTATAGGAGAGAATTAATAATGCCGATTACCTTCGTCAAAGTTGGCTCACTGTTAACCTTATTCAAAATCACATAAATCGATTTCACATCACAAGCAAATTGAAACTCTTATTATATTTTTCATATATTTTTATGTTGATTATATAAATAAATAACCATTGATAACAATTAATAAGTATCACAGAAATGAAAATTATTATAAAAAAATTTATTCCAGTAAACTGCCAAATAGTGCAGACCCAATTCTACCATATAAAAAAAATATTTCGTTCTCATAGAACAATGTAGACATAACTGACATGGGTATTAACATAAGTTGTGTCATTTTTTTTCCAAAATAATAGAACAAGAAGACAAAGTAAAAAAAAAACAAATTAGTCAAAAAAAATTTTATTGTTTTACAAATAATTATTCTAAATAAAATGTTCATTTGAAGAACAAACATTGTAATAAAATAAATGAAGCTTTGTTTTTAACTACTATTTTTTTCCACCGACCGGTTTCAAAGCAAACTTCTTCGTCAATGTTTACGTAACTAATGAATTTTTTTCTATTTTATTTTTATCATGTTTACTAAATACTACACGTGGAGCCAATAAATCAAGTCTTTTTTTCCCTAAATGGGTGGCAATTTAATATGAATATTTTAGAGGCTAGACAGGAGTGGACTAAAAGAAATATTGTTTGTTTGGTTATTAATTCTTTTATTCTTATTATGAATCGCTTTTTAATTTCTAAGATTTCTAAGTTGTCAAATTTTAATATTTTTTTTCCAACATGAAGTACTTTTAATCCAGTGCCTACGTGAAGTTATAATTATTTTCAGATGGTTTGCGAATTCAGAAAAATTATTATTACTAAGCTTGTTGGGTGTTCTTTAACCCCAATGTAAAAGTTTATTTTAGTAATACTAGTAATAAAACAACTTTAAAATGAATCTTGTGTAGCTTTGAAACCGGTTTGTAGAATCAATGTTTTTAAAAAATAAGTGGTTTAGAACAGAGTTGTTTTACTATTATTTTTAAACGCATGTGAAAGAGTTGTTCACTTTCGTCTGCTCTTCGTTTTATTTTGAAGGCTTGTAAAATAAATACATTAATGTTAAAGCAAACATATCATCTTGTAGAACAGAAAATTTTCTTTCGAATGAAGCAAAAGTTTTATTATTTTATTTTTCTTTTGATGCTCTAAATTAAATTTGGAGAAAAACTATCAAAACAAATATTAACACCGGATAAATTAATTTTAAAATCTTTAAAAAAATAGTAACGTAGTTTATAATAAGTACTAAATTTTAAAAGGAATAATAATCAACGACTTGTTAGGAAAAAAAATGTATGTATGTAAAAGATAAAAAGCAAATAAATCCATTCGATAAAGATTTGTAGAACTGACGGGTATTATTAAAAACACATCTAAGTGGGACATGTGGGTATGTGAGTACGACGTGTTTAAGTATGTGCAAGTAAAAGTGGCAAGTATGAGTGGTGACGGCCACTCAAGCAAAAGCCCTCTGCTTAGTAATACATTCCGCATTCACTCCTTTTTTCAAATTTTAGCACCAACAAATCAGCGTTCATTTCTTCAGAAAACGTTTTTTCTTACAACTTTATTACAAATACTAGAAAAACACATCAATCAAATTTTTTAAATTAGATACGTTCATATATAATAGTCATCAGTAATATGCAAGTATGTCTGTGTAGACACTTAAATCCGCCAATGATTGGTCGTAAATACTTACACCTGCATATCCTCATTTCCTGTTAAAATATTTGTCAATAAACGAAAAGCCATATAGCTGAAAAACACGTCCTTCTTATTTATAGTTACATAATGATAAAAATTTTATAAATTAGTTTTTTTTTTTTTATAACTTCATGTTAACAATATTAATCACGTGATCTGTACCAGCTTTTTTATTTTTTATTTGTTTATTTATTGTTACTAACACTGTCATTCTAACTAAACAGAAAACACTAGTATTTTTATCATAGAAAAAAATAAAAAAAAATAAAAAAAAAATAAAAAAATCCAATGAACTTCCATCAAGAGTTTAAATTACAAACTTTATTATCCTAATATTTTACCTATAAAATAATAATAGACCCACATATAAATAGCTATTCATTGATACTTTATGATATAATAAAAAGTAAAACGAAAACATTCTAACTCTACAGAATAAGGCAAAGAAAGTGATATTAAAAATAAATAAACATAATATTTTAATGTAGAAAGAAAGCATAAAGAAATGTCTGTCTTCTAATAAAGTAAAAAATAAAATATGATGTTGCACTTATCCTTTATAAAATATTTTAGGGGTTAAATGAAATAGAAAATATGATTAAATTTCACAAACAATTCCATAAATACAGACAAAACTAGAGATTCAAAATGTACGATTACCAATGAGGAAAAAAACAAAGTCTCATAAGTCATTGTACACGGGTTTAAAATTGTACAATTAATTACCTAAAAAAATAAAAGATGGGGAAAGTTTTGGAATATTTCAGTTTGATTAAAAAAACACGTTCTTAATTAATATTGATTTACGGGGCGGGGCGGAGCCAAATAAGTAGTTTTAAAGGATCACTGCTTGAGCTGGCATAAAAATTAACAAACACGAGAAGTCACTATTGTTATCAATACTAGAAGTGCATCGAGGTTTCGTCGTGCGAGTGTTTTACAAAAAATAACTGTTCGGTGATCGCCACGCAAAGGGCTTCTTTTCGTCACTTCGCCAGTTCTGTCTCTTCAACTAACACAATTAAATTTTAGATTTGAAAATTGGAAAAAACTAAAAGTACCTTAAAAAAAAGTGGATATTTAGCATCCAGAACAGTTAAAATTCCAAAAAACGTGCAGTTAGTAGACCAGCATTTAAGCAGTTTCCAAAACGCTCAGCTCGAAAGCACGCGGTTTTTTTTGGGACGACATACCGCTCTTTGAAGTAAATTCTTCACTAAGGTTTGTCGATGTATCTCAAAAAACTAATGCTTGTTTAAGAGTTGAGTGTTATTTATAACACAAACCGCTAAAATAGATGTCATATTTCTTTTAGCAAACCCCTCAAAGTTGCTTTTTGGCGATGTGGCCTATTATTTTCATCTCTCTGGAGCTGTCACTATTGTCAATTGGTGCACGTCAAAATTTTCGTTACTGGACTAAAAAAACCGATGGCAACTCTACAAAAAAACTCTATTGAAATCGCGTCCATTCTTATTGAATTGTGCCAAAAATCTTGCAAAAACATCAGAAATCGCCTTCATCGACCCATTGCTGCTGACGGTCGCGGTCTTGTTGATATTTTTTTTAAAGGATGATATAAAAAAAAATTACCTAATAATATTAATAAAATTGTCTGTTTTTCTCTTAATTATTTATTAAATTTATAATTCATTTTTAAAAGTTAGAAATAATTATTTACTGAAATATTGTAATTGTCAGACCATTTCCTAAAATTCGTAAATAATTTCATGAGTCCTGTAAATAATCATTTAAAACTGTTAAGTTTGCTCCGCCCCACCCTGCACAATAAAATGCAATAGTATTAAAAGTTTTTATTAGTTTTTACGTTGCCATGAACTAACTAAATAAAGCATAAATACATCAAAACAAAATTAATGAATTCACACAAAGTAACAACAAATAACGGCCTCCGTGATGTAATGGTTAAGACGCTGGACTCATAGATTGAAGGCTTTCAAGTTTGATTCCCGGTAAGAACACAAAAAAGTTATATTTTTAATGCTCAGTTTCTGTAATTAAAGTAGTACCATAATAAAAAACAAAACAAATAGTTCACCAAGAGTTAAAGGATATGTAATAAAAAAATAAGATGGGAGAGTAGGGACGAAAAAGAACCAACATTTTACGTCAACCCTGCCAGATATCGAACACATGACCTCAAGCGTGGTAGGCAAATTGACTATAAGGCTGACTTATCTACACTCGATTCCGTTTTCAGAATTTTTATCTAAGAGTATCCATATTCAATAAACAATTTAGAATTACTGGTCTAGAACTACTTTTCTGTATCATAAACAAAATTGGGTTCTTCATCCCCCTGGAAATGACAAAAATACGGTAGTAAGAATTTCTTATTATATTTAATGTCCAAAAAAAACATCAAATAAATAAATAAAATTACTTACTTTAATGATATATATTTCACGATTCTCCCCACAATGTAATTCTCTAGACAGTGTTATTTGGAAACCTCACGCGTACCTTTACTTACAATACTTGCAGCCCGGAGTTAAGGCGACCCCATTAGCGGGGGTGGTTTTGATGAGCCCTTATACTTTCGTAATATATTATTCACATTATCCCCGCTTATCATTCCCGGGTTGTTTGACGGCAGGCAACAGGGATTTATAACAAATATTTTACGGCGATGTTTCCAAAGAAAACGTAAGCTGATAACGAGAACAAAATATCAAAGGAGTCTGGTTTGCGTTGCTTATACAAATATTGAATTTTGTCGAAAATCAAAATACATATTCAAATTTAAAAAAACACCCTTAAGAAAATTTGTTCATCGTATAAATAAAGGAAATCGAAATAGAAATTTCACGAAAAAATCAACAAAAGTTCAAACAAGAAGTATCAAATAATGCCGAGACTAAACACGGATTTTCTAGCGAGTCGCGACAAGTTCACAAGCATGGGCCATTCCTGGTTGTGTCACTATTAAACTTAGTCTAATCAATTAATGTATAATGTTTTTAATTTTTACAAAATGTTTTTGTAACCAAATTATTCTTCTTGCGGTGCCTTGTCAGGTTTCCCCGACGTTGGCGATCACTACAGCGAAAGCGTCTCAGTCTTACGCTACTCTTACAGTCCGCAGCCAAAACGACTGCTTGTTGGATGTGTTCGCTACAATGATTCCTGAGAAAGAATTACCAGAGTGGTTTCCCGTTGCCTTCTCTGGTGGATTTTTCTGTCGGGATTACGTTTTGATGGGCCAGAATCTCGCCTTTCATCTTCTCGATATCTGCTGTGATCACACCATTATGAGTGTGATCCCATTGCCCAGGATTTTCGACGTGGACGCTAACGAGTAGGACTAGTCAGTAGTGTTGCCGGTGGAATGCAACTGGGCGTTGGCAGCATTTTATAGAATTACGCACTTCAGCAAGATGTGACTCACTGCGACCCTACTGACAGTTTAAACCTAAGATATGTACAACTTCTGAAAATCGCAGAGATCTGGAAATCATAAGAATTGGTGGTGAAGAAAGAAGTGGTGAATATTACCTAGTGCGTAAAGTCAACTTTTTAATGAGGAAGTTCAGTGGTTTTTTTCAAATTTTTTGTTTGTTAATAGACTGTTAAACTAAGTCAATTTTTTTTTTTAATTTTTACATATCGTATTATCGGCGCTACGATTTTTTAAAGTTTTGTTTTTCTGAAATAACTCCGCGTGTGACGTCAGAGGTTTATTTCCGCTTATTCTCATTCAGTTCTTCCTATTGGTCCAGAAGCGACAAGCAGACCGGAAATCTTCCATAGCTCTCAGATCTGATCTCTCAGGTTGATTCACATGAACCATGTGCGTTTTTATTAAAATATTTTTTATTATTTTTTCTGTACATTTTCAAGAAACTTTGCGGTACAATTTAATGCTCTAATTTTTACCTCGCGTAAGAAAACATTTTTTCCCGTAGGGCTGAAGTTCCTCATTAGACAATGACTGGTCGTAAGCCAATTTCCACTGATTGTTTAAGCTCAGTGTCCTTCGTCTCAGTAACTCATTAAATTTTTTATTGAGATAGGCATATAAAAAATGTTGGATAAAGTGTCTAAAGACAGCTCGGTTGATGTATTCCTACAGCAAAGGGAATTGCACAAAATATAAATAATTAGCTCACTTTTCGAAATATGAAACTTACTGACAGGTCTTGTCCCTCTGAGATAATAACTTTTTTAGTTTATTTTGTTGTGTAGTGTACAATATGTAACTAAATGTTGTTTTGAACAAACTTTTATATTTTTTATTAACTAGCTGTTTTTATGCTAATTCACGGGAAATTATTTAATAGCTTGTCGATTGGTTTAAATAAAAATAATAAATAATAAACATTGCAATATTTGAGTTTGTCCAAATGTTCGTAGACAAAAGACTGGATTTCACCCCCTCGGGAGTCATTAAATTAACAAATTACAACAGGGATGGAGAATACCTTAAATAAGGGAATATGGAAGTCTAGGCATGTGCAGGGCTTATGACTTGTCATTGGCTGGTTTAAATGGCCACTTTATACACTGTGTAACATTGTATTTACATTGGTTTTTCTTCCTAATTAAATGTGAAAATTCATAATTTCTATTTTTTATGGCTTTTCTAAAAATATTCCTTTTTGATTTTCAATGTAGGTGAGGGTAATGTAACTTTAGGTAAAGCCTTGTGACTTGTAAGATTATGAAATATAACCTTCCCGAAAACTTTGCAAACTATCGGAATATTTAAACATAACCCTATTTAAAACTTTGTTACAGATCTGAATACCAAAATACGCTTTTGGTATACTGTGTTATCCGTTTTAAGAAAACGTTTATTTTTACTTTTTAAATATGGTGAATAAATTATTTCCTTTTTAAAGTATGTTAACGTTGTTTACATTTTAATTTTGTAGTTTCTCACCAAATTTTCGGCAACACAATTTGATTTTAAAGATAAAAACAAGTCATTATGATAACGTTTGTGACATTGCGAGGTTGTTAGTAATTTTGACATAAAACGTGACTGATGTTAAGTAGATGGCAGTGTGTGTGTTTTACTATGATAAATTAGCATATGTTAACGTTGTAACAATTGAGTTAATGTCTACACGCAACATTTCAATATAAAAATACGTTTGTAAAGGGCTTCTTCGAATAGAGCATCGCGTGTAAAATTAAATCTCCTCAAACAATATAAGCACCTGCCACAAAGTATAAAACGCTGTATTTATAACGTGGACATGAGGAAATTTCATACAATGCACGTAGGGAGAAACATGTGCTGTGGTAGTTAAATTCTAAAGCCAGCACAAAAACCGCTGAAACAAGGAAATTCCAAACTACCGCTTAGCAGCAAACAAAAGGTCAGCACAAACAAAAGAAAATTTATTCGGGACTTTTATTCGTTCTTGGTCAAACACTCCTAAAAAGCCAAAAATGGGAGACCGGAGAACGAAATATAGCCGGAATGGAAAAATTTAAATAGATGCAATGAAATAGGGTCAGGTTGGAAAGTAAGAGGAAATAAAATATAACAATGTCATCATTATTCTACTACTATGCCTAGGCGTAATTTTATACCAGGCTTATAAGTAAGATCCTATAAATATGAAATTACACTTCATTGAACAGATCAGAGTTCTCTCTCTCTGTAATGCGAGCATCATGTCTGAGGATGGTGATCACGCCCGACTCCAGGCGTGGCTCGTCTGTAGACAGTCTCCTTCTATTTGGAATGGTTTTGTGCTGTTCTGTAAACATTTGTCAGTGAGACTTCTGATTTCTGATAATTCAATGACCGAACCGCTCCGTCTCGTCGGTTGACGTCAACGCGACCTTGTTCCTTCGACACTTCCCAGGAGGACAGTTTTCTCCAAACTATAAAAGTTCCCTTTGTAAATATGTCCAAAGAACTGCAGAATTATTTTATTGTACATGGATGTAAGTCTTTCTTTCATGTCTAGTTCCTCAGATCAGAGTATCTAAAATTAATTATAGTAGTTATGGAAAACAGAGTAAATGCAATAATTAAAACCTTGTGTGAAATATAACAGAGGAGAAAAATTAGAATAATAGGTAATAAGTATCATTATCATCCTCCTTCCCACTACCGGTGGTTCATAGGGCAATCGATACGTTATTAATTCAATTTCAGCATAGTTTGATCATCTGTTATATGAAGGATAAGAGAATAGTTTTACGCTTCAGGTGTTAAAAAGACGTCTAGAAAAGAAAGAAAGAAGTCCAGAAACAATGAAATATCGCAGTTTAAAAAATCTTTCAAAAAAAAATTTCACGTTCATCCTGCCAGGAATTAAACCCAGGACCTTAAGAATGAAAGGAGAATGCGCAACCATTTTATGTATTATTTCTATTCGATTTCCTAATTCATAACTTTTACCTGGGAGCAGCCATCGAGCCGAAAGCACTGGCCCAGAGTTCTGGTTCTATTTCACACACAGAATTGTATTCTTTATCTACCTGGACACAGATAATTAATGGTATTTCGTATAGCTGCTTTGAGATAGGAAAACTTGCACAAAAAGTTACTAGTAGATGGCAGGACGGAACAATTACACAAACAATGGAATTCAAACATAATAAATCTGGTAAGATTGGATTGGATAGAAGTGTTTGATAAAAAAAAAATCTAGGTAGAAAGATATGGTATGAAATGAAGAGTAGAATTTTTAGGGGCTCTGGTTGAAACTGCCCAATACACCTTTAAAGGTGTTCCACGTAAGTAATTGGTTGATTTAGGATTTACTCATAAATAGTTATTGCTTTCATACACGAGAAACGCTCATAATCAAAATATTTATAAGGGGTAAACCGAATTCTAATCGCTCATAACGCTGTGAAACGTTGTATAAAAGTGTGTTTAAGTATAAGAATTTAATTTTAAAATTATACGGGTACTGCTCCAAATATTCAATAAAAAATAACATGGTTACCATATTAAATATTTTGTAGCGCCACATAACAGTATTTGTGCTTACACTGAAATTGACAGCGAAGATAAACAACAAATCAAAATCGATTTTTACAATAACAATTTAACTTAACAGAAATGAGATTTACGAACTCGTCTTCTGATCTGTCGTTTGCCGGATTATGTGATTTATTTTCATTCCTTGTAGTAATCATAATTATTCCAATCTACAAAAATATTTATTAAATTGTGACGGGTAAAATTATCACTTGAACCATCTAATTACATGTCATAAGCTCTGTAAATGCTTAGACTTCCACATTACCTTCTGAAAAACTGTAGCTGTTTAATATACGAGTATTCGTAGGCATCGTAGGCAACTGAAATGGCTCAAAATTAGACAGCGGAGAGACTATCACTCCCTCTCACTTCTGTTTAATGTACTTCATAGTCCTAACGCTCCTATATACCTGTGTGAAAAATTTCAACGCTTATCAGTTCATGGTTTACCTCTTCGTTCTCATTCTCAAGGCACTCTCTTAATACCCATACACAATTCCTCTTTCTTCTCTAACTCATATAGTGTCCATGCGGCTCGACTGTGGAATCATCTCCCACCCACCATCAAAGATGTTACTTCATTATCTCTGTTTAAATCACGTCTGAAGAAACATCTCCTTTCTCTTCCTTAATCTCTCCTCCTTTCCTTTTTCCTCTTTCCGCTTTTTTCCTTTTTCCCATTGAGTAATGGTTTTGATTTAAGGTAATTTATAAACAAATACGTTTATTTCTATTTTTATATATTTTCCACTTTTTAATCTTTTTTTTTTTTTTTTTTTCTATTGAATATGTTCTGTAACTTGAATTATAAAAATAAAACTTTTATTTTATTGGTTGGTTGGAAGAAATTGCCATTTGGCAATAAGCCCGCCAATGTACAAATAACATTATGTACAAAAAGTTAAATAAATATTCGTGCATTTCGTTAAATTTCCTAGTGGATTCATCTTCTTTTTCTTATTCGCATCCAGTGGAGCATAGCACACTGTATTGCACCCCAATTGCACCGTATCTGAATCATTTTCGTTACATGGAAGGTAAAATGATCAGTGTTACGCTTTAGCTACCAGTCCAAGGACAATGAAGTATTGCACTCATCTAAAAACAATTTTACAAAATCATAACTGTTTAATTTTTATTTTTAATAAGATATTTTTTTATAATGTAACAACAGCTTCCCGCCTCGTGGTCAAGAGGTTAGCGCGTTTACTTAACATTCAAGAGGATTCTTGACATAAAATTCATTAAAAACAGTAACATTCGAATAGTATTGTAGATGCTTGGACTAGAGAGAGGTAAATTTTCATATGCTGATATAGAGTCAATGTTAAATATTTCTAGTCCACAAAAACGTAGAACTAATATTTACTCCATATGTAAATATGTTCGGCATACTAAAGGGTATAATCAATGTGCTATTATTACTGGAATAGGTCAAATTCCATATTTCGACTCGTTGGTTGAGAAACAATAAAATACTGTTCATCGATTAGCAAAGAACAAACTATTGCCTTAATTCTCCAATGACCTGTCTTTGTCGTATTTTTAACTCAAGATAAGATCTGGACTTTTTTTGTTTAAGTTTACTACAATTTAAACGAGCACTAAATAAACAGTCCAATTCTTGTCTTGATGTCCCTTGTGTTTGTCAATGCTTCTATCCTTTTTTGAAAATGTTTTTAACTATTCTTATATTGTAATATTAATACCCTATAAATTATATAAATTGACAATGTCCGTTAACAAATAAATAAATAAAATATTGGTTTTAAAAGCTATTTTTACCCCGCAATATTTCATAGACCCTGGACTTGCGTCTAAAGCGTAAGACTGATAATTTTATCTTTGTGAAAAAAAAATGGAGATATGCAGCAATTGATATACCAGTACAGTGCCATATCCAACACAAGAGGTGAAAAGGGAGAATTATGATGATGATGAAAAAAAATTTTGAATGTATAATTTTAATAAAAAAAATAATATTTACATTGTAAAAAATGCCAGAATAGGCGAAAAAAATTTAAAAAATTTCTCCATATGATATAAAATAAAAGCAAAAAAATCTTTCCCAATTTATGTTAATTATAAAATAACCTCCCGTTGGTGTAAATTATTATTTTTTTCTTTTTCATTCCCTTTTCGCACCTAATAGTGCATAGGGCACTGAATAGGTACACCAATCGCAGTGTATTACAGCGCAGTCTTACGCTTCAGGAGCCAGTCCAGGAATGATGAAATATTCAAGCGTGAAAACACCGTATCAAATAAATACTTTGGGAATCGAACCCGGGACCTCTTGCATGGCAAGCAAACGCGCTGACCACTACACCCCGAGGCCGAGGCCAATAATTATATAAGAACGTAAACATTTATTTAAAAAAAACATGCTCTTATATAAAATTTGCCAACTCCAAGGCCTGCGCACAAATAATAAAATCCAATAATATGTATACGTATCTTGATCTTTTGTTATTATATTTGTAATTTGATTGGAAATGAGGCCGCCATTTAACTATTTATAATGTATACCTTTGTTTTGCTTTTTGCATTTTTCTTATATCCATATTTTTTAATCATGAAAAGTTTCACTTTGTATTTTGCATTGCAGTATGTTTTTTTATTTTTTCTACATGTATACAAAAAAAATGTTGTTTATTTTTTAAATTATTACTAACTATTTTTGTATTTACCTGTATAATTTTTGTAAATGCCCCTCGGGCGTATTGTAAAACTAAATAAATAGAATTTATAAAAAAAATATTACGGTTAGTAAAGATTTTAAGAATTTGTTTGAGTAAGTTCAAATGCTTGCAAACTGGCTGGATTTCCTCCCCAGGGAGTTATTCATATTTAAATTTATTTCAACAGAGAGGAAAATCATTGTTGAGAGGGGAATATGGAAGTCTAGGCATTTACAGGGCTAATGACCTGTCATTGGCTGGTTTAAGTGGCCACTTTACACACTGTGGAACATTCACCATTCTGACCATGTTTAAAATAAAATTATTATTACTATTATTCTTGGCTTGTGAAAATACCCCATTACGTTCGTAGTTCAATTAACGCTTTAATTAAGTATGCTTAGTGAAATTTTTACATATTTTGAACAAAAAAGTCTATGTACCTACGTAAATATCCCAAAATACGAACGCCGTATTTTTACCCTTGCGTGATTAAGACACATTTCCTTTCAAATAAATCTTTTTTTTCAAAGCTGGTTTTTGAAAATGGGCCACTGAAATATTTATTCATTTTGATAAGGTGCGTATTATTTTTGAAAAAAAGTGTGAAAGTGAGGTAATTTATAAGTTTAAATTCACCTATTCTGTGGCCGGGCGAATGAATACTATAATTCTTTCTGTAAAATAGAAGCAGAATCCTGATTTGCGATTAAATTGGAATCTACGGACGTTATACCTTCACCATGACGGTAGAGTTGAACATAAATTCTCTTGAGCGATTACAAAGATACTATACCGACCCTCTAACCTTTGAGTTTTGCTTAGGTACATCGATATGTAATAAGGGGCGATTCCTAGGCGATTACGAAGATACACTACCGATCCTTCCACACACAAGTTTTGATGTAAGTACATCGGTTTGTAACCCTCACGTCGCGACGGGCCTAGTTACTCTCGATACGTATTACGTATTAAAAGTGACAAAAAATTAGGTTCACGGAGCATTTTTTTCCGTAAATTACGATTTATTTAAATTTTGAATCGTTTTAAGGTTGACCTTATTTTTTTTAAAAGCCCATTAAAAATATGAGAGAGAAATAAGTCAATTTTGAAGTCGACTGACAGTTTTGAAAACGAACGCCTAGATGCACAGATAATGAGGCTAGATTTGGCCTTATTTTTAAGTTTAAGTTATTGTATTTTTTCCATGCGTTTTACTATCTTCCTGAGAATACGCTCGGTAGATAAATACAGACGATCGTTAAGCAAACTGTCTTGGTAATTGTCAAAATTCATTAAAATCAAGAGAACATTTTTCGCTTGAATTTTGAGTCGAGTCGTCTTTTAAAAATATTCCCGTCATGAATCATTTTATCTTCTTTCTCTCTCTTTCTTTCATTTTTCTGTCTCTTTCATACAATATTTAATAATATAAATAACAACGTGTGTAATTGCAAGTTAGTTTAATTCCTGACGATGAGGTAGTAACCTCGAAACCGGTTGAAGTGTAACTCAAAATTAAAGTTGTTTGTACAAATTTATAAACATGTAAGTAAAATAACTTTTTTCAATAAAGTTGTAATTGTTTGTGCATAAAAACGCCATTTAAACGCGATAAATTAGTCATGATCCATCGTGATCGATCAAGTTGTTTTAAGAGTTTTTGATCCCATCGATAAACGTCTGCGATTGCGCAACTGATTTTATTTCCCACACGAAATTGTATTCTTCATTCAGCGCATAATTTTTCTCCGTGTCCGGGTGAAACGAAGAATATCATTTTGTGTGTAGAAATGTAAAACAGTGCATTTATTCTTTTTCTCTCTGTCTGATCTCCCATATTTGCCTTTTTAACGCAATCAAAGTTACATGCTAATCAATACACGCGAGATCAATGACTAGTGGTTAGAAAACTAACAAAGTGAGATATTTTATACGAAGAAGGTAATGAAAAACTTAAAAAGAGTTATCGGAATACAGAGAAGGACGTTTAAAGAAAAAAACAGGACGAATTCAGAAAATGGATTTCCTCAAATCCTTCCACTTTTGAAAACAAAAACCCAGATTTAATATGAAAAGTTAATGTGTAACGAGATTGTTTCAACACGTTAATGTGTAACGTGTTGTTTGGGAAATCGGATTAGTTTGTACTCAAATACTTTTTTGATTTTTTTTTGATTTAATAAAATAAAAAGCTTTATCATGCTAACTAAAATAAATACATAATAAAGCAAAAGTATAAAAACAAAAAACGAAACGAAATAACACACCAAAGGAAGCAACCTCTTGTGCTTGCCGTGGAATTACAATATTAATAATTTAAGGACAAAATACACATATATTTCAAAAAATAAATGAAGGTACATAAAACATTTTTTTATAAATAAGTGCATATACATATGCATGCAAATGAGCATACACACGTACATACTCACACGCACACTCACTCACACGCACATACACATTCATCCACATACATAATATAACATAGTGAAGAAAATTATAAAATAAGTTACTTAACAAACGAACTTCAAGTACTTTAGAAAAAAACATATTTATTTAATTTTAAATTAAAAAACTTACATTATAATAAAATGCTTTTCTCTTTAAGTTTAAGAGTTTTTGTCTTGTTTTAGGATATTCCTTGAAATAATACTTCTATTTTATTTTTTAAGTAAGAAAAAACTCTAAATGTACATGTGTTTATGTCGCCGCAAATAGTTGAATTAGCCACTCAATTGGTAAGCTAGGCTGTTCATTAAATGCCGGCATTCGATTGAGTGGCTAACGGACGCTTAGCCAAAATATTGAAATCAACGCTTAATGAAAGGGCTGAACATCGCTTGGCCTTTTTATTTTTAATACAACAATAATAATTGTTTTATTTTGATTTTTTTATTGTTTATGTGAAGTTAGATTAGGTTATGATTAGTTGGGTTTAGTTTAACACAATAATTTTAAAAAGTTATTTTTACTTGACATAACTTAATAAATTCACACTTAACCGACACTTATTACACTAACGTGCGAATGCTACTATACACCTTTATCATAATAGTCCTCTCTTCATAGTATAGTGTAGATATTTAGTGAATTTTTATTTCTTAAAAAACATGTTTATCAATATTTTGTTTTAAAAAGAAAGTTTTAAAATATCTCAACAACATGTTCATATTATCATCATCATCATCGTCATTTCCTTTCTGCACCTAATGGTGCATAGGGTACTGAATAGGTAATCCAATCGAAGTGTATCTTGATCGTTTCGCAGTGTAGCTTCAGGTACCAGTCCAGGAATGAAAATTCTATTACTATATGTATGAAATATTATACTACTACTTTATTTACAAGAGTATTTTCTTTTAAAAGATACAAGTCGATAAATATATGATATTTTGATTAAAAAACATTTCTCTAATAGAAAATGATTATAACAAACGAATACGTTTAGAGTAAAAATACGTTTTTCTAATGGTACAAAATACAATAGTAGACACACCTGCTTTAGCATTAAAAACGCCACAAAGCTGTATTGGACTATGCAGGGGTGATGGGGGTATAAAGGTGGGGGTGGAAACCCATCAACACTGACAAAGCAAAACTTTTAAGTCTTGCAGGTTATAGACGATACTAGAGTTGCAACGGAGCGCAGCTTTGTCATAGTATTTTTAATGTATTGTTGCCCGATTCAAATAGATTAAAGGTATAATGGATATAGAAAGGAAGAATAAAGTTTTTAGATGATAATTGGTAGAAGATGGCAAAGTTGATAAGTTAAGGAAACGCCTGACAATTTTTTTAATTTTTTTAAAAATTTAATTAGTAAAATTCATGTTCATTCATTCGGTACACGTTTTTTAAAATTCTAGACATATCTACTTTTACGCATCTGGTAAATGTTATCACTGTAACTCTCCAAAAAGGGACTAACTCTTGTGCACTGTTGTAGTTGTTTATTGTTAATTTTAAGAGTTTATATAATTTTGAATACGAGTACAAGAGAAAATAATAAAAACATAGGATATATAAAGAAAAAACACGGACGGATACACTAGTGGACCCGACAGACGTTGTCCTGCCCGAACATTGGCTTGCCTGTCATTAGCTGGTTCAGCTAACGTTTTTTCGGTATTCGAATTTCCGACAAACTATATACTAAGTGACATTTGAATTTAACCGAATTTGTTAATAAATTAAACTATAGTAAAACTCCTATTTTATTAACGATCAAGCAACCCTAGGTTCTTGTTTGTGATTAAATTCCTAAACTAAAAATGGTTAATATTTAAATATTGAATTTAAGTAGGCACTTAGGTATTTATGGTTGAATTCCAAAACGTACAATAAATATTTTTTCAACTATGGCATTCTTTTTGCAAACGTCAAACTCCGGTCTTCTCACCAACAAAGGGGTATTTATATGTAGGAATACGATTTTATTTTATTTTTCACTTAAAATAAAAGTAAATAGTTTAAGTGCAAAATTCATAAATTCACAATCATTATTTTTTCTCTAACTCACATAGTGTCCATGGGGCTCGGCTGTGGAATCATATTCCATCAACCATCAAAGATGTTACAAAAAACAACATCTCTGTTTAAATCACGTCTAATGAAACATTTCCTTTCTCTTCCTTAATCTCTCCTTCTCTCCTCTTTTTTCCTTCTTCCCATTGAGTAAAGGTATTGATTTTAGATCATTTATACACAAACACATTTATTTTTATTTTTATATATCTATAGGTTTTTAAAATTATTTTCTATTGAATATGTGTTTTCTAACTCGAATTATAACAACTCAATTTTTATTCTATTGGTTGGTTGAAAAAAAATGCTATGTGGCATTGTAGTAAATTTATAATTTACATTATATACAAAAAGTCAAAAAAATCATTGAGTCAAAAAAAATAAAATATGAACTAAAAATATGGCTTATGACATGTTTGTGTTAAGAACTTTTTTACGAGTGTAAACTCTTCATTATTTACTGAACCATTTACCGCGGATACCATCCGAGAGAATACATGTGTTTATTATAATGTAAAAGTTTTTAAAATGTGTACGCATTAAAAATAAATCTTTTTAATTAAAATATTTGTGCAAAATAAAATTTGAACAGCAAAATATTTTATAAACGTTTTTATTGGGTATAAACTTTCAATGAGAATTAAAATAAAAAAATGTATTATTCAAACGCCCATTTTCATCCCTCATTATGCAGACTTGTGAAACAATAGATAGCCGAAAGCCCTCAATGGAGGGTGGATTATAAAGCTGTGGTTTCATCCCTTTACCGACCGAAAACAACAAAAACAACCAGCCTATCTTTAAAATACTATGTGGATATTTTCCCTTAAATCTACCCTCAAAGAAGAAATTCGTGTTTTAAAAATATAACAAATAACAGCTTAAAATAATGAAATAAAAAAACAAAATGAAAAATATTCCAATTCTTCAGAATACGACGAAAGGGAAAATATTTATACTCAAATGTAGGAAGAATGCATAAAGATGTTCGCTTTCTCAGTTTTTTTTTCTCATCTTATGTTGCAATTATTATTCTTTACTACGACTGCTACTATCATCACGCCATTTAGGCAGAGAGAATGAACCGCCATACACGTCTACCCTGGCATATATTTCTAGCTTCTTCCACATTCATACATACCCTTCGGTTCTGCCTGCTTTTTTATTTTTTATTTAAATCTTAAAGTAGGGCACACATATCATACATATTGTTATGTGTGTTCTAATAATAACATTGAAAATATATTTAATTTATAAATTGTTTATCACATATGTCTTGACCATTATTTTAAATTTTGACATGTTTTTTTCTTCATAAATTTTTTTTTCCATTTCGTAATACTTTTTAATTGCTTTAAATAAAATTGAATTTTGTGACTTTGCCTTTTTCCTAAATGGAAGTCTAATTTTGTTCTTTTCTCTAGTATTGTGATCGTGTTCATGCTGGTTCCGATCAATTTTTTTCCAAAATTCTGTTTTTTTATTAGAGTTTATAATTTTATGAACAAATATCATTGTATTGTAAAATATTCTTTGTTTATATATTAATAATTTCATTTCATTTACCATCGACTTTACCCTCGTATATCTGTTTTTTTTCAAAATGATTCTAAAGGCTTTATTTTGTAATACAGTTAGTTTATCTATGTTTTCTTTGTTTGATAAAAATAAAATGCTACAACAGTAGTTAACGTGTGGTTCAATAATTGCTTTGTAAATAGTTTTGCAGGAGTCCTTATCAATAAATCTTCTGATCCTTCCGAAAATTGATATTTTTTTTGCAATCTTATTTATTACCATCTTAGCGTTTTGGTGAAATGTAAGTTTTGAATCCAACATTACACCTAAATATTTCATTTCAGTGACTTCATTAAGTTTTTCATTTTCTATTACAATTGATGGTGTAATTTCTATTCTTTTGTTTCTTATATTCATATATTTAGTTTTGTTAACATTTAATGACATAACATTTGACATAACAATAACATTTTGACATGACCAGACTTAAGATTTTTGTTTATCTGATCATGCGAGGTCTTTCTTGGTTGTCCTCGTCTCACGTTACCGTTCATTTTCACCATATATACATGTGTAACCATTTTTTCATCATTCATTTGTTCTACATGACCAAACCACTTCTGAGACCCTTTCTTAATCTTATCAATTATACCTGACTCAGATTTACACTCTCGCCTGATTTCATCATTCGTAACCCTGTCATATATTGAGTACCCACTTTTAAGCTCTGGAACGACCGGTATTTATGTGAAACTACTAGACAGGTAACTAAAATATATTTTTTAACAATCTTTCATGCTTTTGATTTCAAGAAAACGCAGCAAGTTGGCTACGAACTGACTCAAATCCTTACAGGCCACGGAGGTTTTATGAGCTACCTTCACCGTTTCAAGCTCTCAGAAATCAATAGCTGTCCATGTGATGATGAGACACCCCAAGATGTCCCTCATTTGTTGATGCATTGTCCCATTTTCAGCTTAGATCTAATGCAGCTGGAGGAGCGATGCAGAAGTCTGGATGAGGACCCAGAAGATATCGTAATATCATACATGGTAAAAATAGTGAATGTAATTGTTGAAATAAATAAAAATAGGACACAAAATGCCGAACGCTCTCAAAGTGGAACGGAAGATCTGCTTATGCTTGTCAATAGTCCAGCTTCTCCTGTATGAGTTTCCACCACCAGATCCTCACCCTATAGTCAAAAAATTTGAAGGAACATACCTTTTGCAGTTACTATAAGAATTATACATAATAAGAAAGGCAAAAAATATGCAACTCCTTTATTAAAAAAAAATTGTTCCCATACATTCATCTAAGAGATCTCATTTCAATCGCGTTCACTCGACTTTTTAGAAAGTAAGATGATCAGTTTTACGCTTCAGGAGCTGGTCCAGGGATACCAACAGCAGAAATTCTAGACACTAAAACCATAGTAGGAGAACGCGCCATCTACTACACTCCGAGGTGGACTTTTCTCCAATTAATTGTCACGTTCCTGAACATCGCACGAAGTTCAAGGCCGGCCAACAGAGGGCGCTATCGAAAATTCAGCACTAACAGGTCGCTCTCTTTTCCACGCCATTAGCCTCCAAACGAACACGTTACTTTTAATTGTCTGTAGGATTTTTTTCCTGAGAAGCCGTCGAGTCAAATACACTAGAAAATAAAATGAACAGAAAGACTATAGAAAATATTTATAACCAATTTAAAAAAAAATGTTCCTGATATATTTGAATGTTAAATGTGGTGCAAATTAAATGTTAATATAAGTTATTAAGATTGTATTTACTTATTTCAAAAATAAAAAAAGTAAAGCGTAGCTAAAATTTATGATTACTTTTCTAAGCATATAATCTCTAAAATTTATTATACAGCTTTTATAATCTCCCATAAATAAGTTTTATCCCGTATTCGATAATAGTGGAAATGTATGACATGTTATGTTCAATTCTTTTCAGCGACGCCGACGCTTTCGAACCTCAAATATTTGTCCCCTAAAACTGGCGTCGTGCCAACTTTAAGTAGGTGATCCAAAGTACTGCCGCTTTCCTGAAACGTGAACAATTTCAGAAGGAAGGTACGGAAAAATTAAGCTCTGTGCATAATAGGAATAAAAAAAATATCAATTGTATAACGCCTTACACGGAATTCAGAAACCGTTAACATAAATATGAACGTTTGTTTTTTTTTTTTTTTTTCAACTGGGGTAGGAGGGTGTATGAAGCTCCTACCCCAGTTGAAGATGATAGACGAAAATAACGCCACGCTTCGATGTAATTTTTTTACAAATTGAATAATATAACTTATTCGGGAAATATCTGGAGGTTTATGCTGTAAAGATGTGACATTTTGTCACCAACTCGACAATAGTCGATTGGGCATCTCGATTGCTTTGTCATAATGCTATTCATGAAAACCCTCCGACAATTTAATTACAAAGACGAATGAGAAAGTGGCAACACTAACATATCCGTATTTATCTATGGCTCTCCTGGTCTCCTGCCACACGTAAACCTTTATTGTTTGTTGTCAGACTTCTTCTATTGAATATTTTGTTTATGGATATGTTCTTTTATTTTTGACATAATAATGTAAAAAATAAAAAGAAATGTTTTACTGAGACATTGCAATATTGATGATTATTGTTTGCTTTTGACATAACATATATCTTCATGTTATTAAAAATATTTTATTTTTATTTAATGGATTTTAAAAACATTGTATAATATATATCTCAAATACGTATTTTGACAATTACAAGCGATAAAATAATTTTAAAATCATGATTCTAGTGAAATTTCATTCGATAATGGATTGAAAATAAGTACAGTTATATTTAACAACAATATTTTGAGTTTGTCCAAATTTTGGTAGACAAGGACTGGATTCAACTCCCTGGGGAGCTGTTTATATTAACATATTACAACAGAGATGAAGAATATTTAAGAAAAGGTAATATAGAAGTCTAGGCATCTACAGGGCTTATGACCTGTCAATGGCTGGTTTAAGTGGCCATTTTACACACTGTGTAACATTCACCATTCTGCCTATATTTGAACATCTATATCTCTTCAATTTTTTCATCTGTTGTTACTTTCTCCTTATGTTCTTTATCTCTGTTGTAATATGTTAATATAAACAGCTCCCCAAGGAGTTGAATCCAGTCCTTGTCTACAAAAATTTGGACTAACTCAAAATATTATTGATAAATTACCTGGTCCATGAAGAAGTATAGAAATTAAAAAAATAACATTTTCAGGCGTTGCCTAGTATGTAGGTGAAATAATTCAATTAAATGAATCTCACCCGCATAAATAAAGGTTTCAGCTCTTTAACTTCACATACATCAACAGATGAAAGAATTGAAGGAATATAGATGTTCAAATATAGACAGAATGGTGAATGTTACACAGTGTGTAAAGTGGCCACTTAAACCAGCCATTGACAGGTCATAAGCCCTGTAGATGCCTAGACTTCTATATTACCTTTTATTAAATGTTCTTCATTTCTGTTGTAATATGTTAACAGTTATATTTGTTGCACATTAATTTTTTGATACGTCATCATCATAACATTGATCAGTGTTGTAAGTTTTAAGTTAAAATACAGCAAAAATACCTACTCGATATTCAAACATGAATGCCGAGCGTTTTACAAGAAGGAAGTTCGACAGCTGTAGTTACGATGTCGCATTCGATTGTCGATTGTTTTGAGATAAAGTCAATTGGTTTTCGATCGACTGCATTTGTATGGGTGGTTCAAGAATGCTGTCACTCGTCGAATTGCGGAAGTCGCATACGATTCTACAGACGAATGAGTCCAGCATAAGGCCCCTGGTCCACTCAAATACTGGTAACTGAGGGTACAACTGCTTTTATAGTAGTTGTCTCTTGGTCAGTCAGTCAGTAAGTTCAATGTGCACATTCAAATTAAAATGAATAATCTTCTCGCTACCTGTTATACCACGCACAAGTTGCACATTGAACTTAAAAGAAATAGTATTTTTGCTGCTGGTTTAGTTGGCTTTCTCAAAAACAGTGATCATCCAAAGTGGAGGGTCTTGCATTTAACCTCTCAAGTGAGGAATTCAGGTGATATTCGATTTTACTCATTGACAGATTGACAACCGTGCTGGGTTATCAATTTTTGTTCAGTAAATGCACGATTCACTTTCTGCATTGTCCTTTAAGAAATAGTAGATCAAATAAAAGTGGACAAAGGTTTCAGGGCGAGTGACATAGTTTTACTCAGTTTTAGTACATCACAGTAAATTTTTACCCTATAATATTATGGAAAACTGCTTTCACTTTCAGTAGTCTAGCGAAACTCGTGGGTTTTGATATTTTTCATTGATTTAAACTAACTATAATAAGGAAATTCAGCCGTTTCCTAAAAAAAACATTTGCCAACTCTTAAAAGGCTGTAAGTTGTGGTACAACCAAAAAAAAATATGAAAAAAAGCTTAAAATCATACTGCGGAATAATTCCTTTTCAACAATGTTTTGAATATATTCAAATATTTGTAGACAAGCTGAATATCCTCGCCCACATGATATGACTTTAAGCTCTTTTACTTCTCAATAATAAACAGATGGAAGAGTTGAGGAAATGTGGATGCATATGCATACGCATACGTCAATGTGTCAATGTATCAAAGTGTTTGCTTATTTCTTTTTCGCGAGGTCGACATCCAATCCCATATCATTATATATTATCAAACCAACCTGTTCAGAGAGTTGATACCGTACGCGATTTGGGTGTTATTCTTGATAGCAAACTTACATTTGAGAATCACTTCGATGACATACTGACCCGTGCACATAGAAACCTTGGTTTTGTACTTCGTACATGTCAGGTATTTAAAGATATCGCGTGTATTAAAATGGTCTACTTTGCTCATGTTCGCAGTTTGCTCGAGTATGCCTCTTCTGTTTGGTCTCCACAATATGTCACACATAAAGAAAAGTTTGAGAAAATTCAATGGACATTTCTTAGACATCTTAACTGGAGATGCAGGTATACCGATCTCAATTATATGTCTTCCTGCAAAAAACACCACTTGCTTACTTTAGAAGATCGCCGTCTACTGTTGGACATGGGGGTGCTTCATGACATACTCAGTGGACGCCTTGATAGTCCGGCTCTTTTGTCGGAGTTATCATTAAATGTCCCCGGCTACCGCACTCGTCACACGTCGAGCTCTCTATTTCATGTGCCAGCAGTTCGTACGAACTATGCCCAGAACTCTCCGCTTATACGTTTTGCTAGTGAATATAATTTGAACTTTCCCCTTATTGATACATTTGATTGTAAAAAAATAACATTTAAAATGCGCGTCTTAAAACATACTTTTTTGTCTTATACTTAGTTTCAATAATAAAGTTTTATTTTATTTTATTAAATTTTATCTCTAATTCTTAATATTTTATATATATTTATATTTTCGATACCTGACACCCTCTTTCCAATATAACACCCACACACCCACCCTCTCACTCACTTACACTCACACAAACACACTAGTATGTATTGTACGTGTATTTAATATATTTCTGTGGATATCTGTCATTGGTTTTATTCTCTGTATATGTTATTTGTTATATTTTTATTACATGTATTACTGTTGATATCCCCAATAAATAAAATAAAATAAAAATAAACATTTACAGAATAGAGGTTGGTACAGAGCGTGTGAAATGACCACATAAACCAGCCAATAAAAGGTCATAAGCCTTGTGGATGCCTAGACTTCTATATTATCTTCTGTAAAATGTTCTTCATATCTGTTGTAATATGTTGATAAAAACAACTTCCTAGGAGGTTATATCCAGTCCTCGTCTACAAAAATTTGGAAGAAATCAAAACATTGTTCATCATTATAGAGATACATTAAAAAGAAACAGTAAGTAAAATTTAGTAAGTAAACAAAAATATCAAGAAATTAAAAATATATTACCAACAATTAGAATTAGTAGGTACGAGTATAAACTGCAACACATTAATTCAGCTGTCAAACACAACGGGTGTACTACTCCATAACTCCGTGCTTATTGCTAGAATAATCTATTGTTATTACATGGGGTGTGAAAAAGATTGATTGCTCGAAGATTCGCGATCTAATGGAGATAAAATTATACCGAAACTCCCGCCATTTTGTTACGTCATATACCATATTCTTCGTCAAGGAAGCCGGCAAAGTTAACTATTTTAACTCGATAAGGGAAGTTTTATATTGTTCGTTCCTAGGGCTGAAGTGGTTAGTTGGAGCGTTGTGGTTGTAGATAGTGATTGATGATTTTTGTATCGGAAATTAATGCTGACGGGGACTTGTAAACGTCCGTTAATAAAGAAAGACCCACGATAATGCTTAATATATTTAAAATATAGATTTTGGGTGGTGTTTTATTTATCCGTGTCCGGCCGGATTGAAACGAAAAGGATAAGGATATTTTGTAAAATAATTTATACCAACGTATATATATTGCACAAACTAAGTTATCGAAGCGTAGTTATCTGAGCTAAGTTAGCGAAGAAGTTACTCCCATTTCCGCATGTTTCCAAGTTACTATTCACATCTGGTAAAGTATTTCCTTTGACAACTGCAACATATATTTTTAAGCTGACAAAGCTTGGAAACATTTCACTTCTGATAACTTTCTCGAAACGCATTTACCTTTTTAACATCTAGTGTATTTACACTGTCATATTTATGTAACATATGGATGAAAAATTAACTCTCCATATATATTTACTCATTTACACATGGCATTTCAGCCATTTACATAACAAATTATTTAAATAGTGTTTATAAAATAGTATTTATTTACTTATCAACAATTTATTACACATTTTTCGAGCCATAAATCCCAACTCCATAGGACTAAAAGTCCTGAATGGAGTTGAGATGAATAATTAGTTAACACAGACATCCGAGTATATCACCACAAATATAACATAGGATCAGAAACATAATTAATATGTTTTTAAATATGTACATGGCACATCAATATGGTAAACAGCAAACTCGAACATTTGATTTACATAAAATAAAAAAGAGAGAAAAAATTGTAGTATAATGAGATGCACATCTATATTTTTTTTACATATTTTATACTTTAGACATAATGATTTCCAATAAACTAACCTAAAACATTACACAAATCATAACTATTCTAACCCGATAAATTGAAGTTTGAAATTGAAGCTTCCTACAGTGAACTTGTCTGACGATGTCTTTCACGATGAAACTCCGTCACTGGTGAACAATTTTGGTTTATTTTTAGCAATCCAGGGTATGTAAAATAATACCTAAGACGCCTGTTTCATCAACGCGAATTTTAACAACCCTTATTTAGTTTTTTATTATATAAATAAAAGACGAGTGATACTTTAATTCACAAATTCGGACTATCCAGTGACCGGTTTCATCGCTTTTGCGACATCTTTGAGACTTTGGTATCTTTATTAATGAGTTCAATATATTTATTCAAAACAGAAGTAAGGATAGGTAATTCAAAATAATATGAAAGTAAATTAAATAAAGTTATTTTTATCTTAAGGATCATTATCAAAAACAATTTGGGTTAACTAATGAGTTGATATAATGCTATTTTAATGAGTTTAAGTATTTTATTTTTAGTGTCCCGTCCTTTGTGAGTGTGATTTTTGTCAATTATGATTGTAATTTATTTTCACTAACGACTTTTGCCCTTTGTTTTTCAAAAATCAAAATTGACAAAAATCACACTCACGAAGGATGGGACACTAAAAATAAAATACTTAAACTCATTTAAATGGCATTATATCAACTCATAAGTTCATCCCATTTTTTTTTGATAATGACCCTTAAGATAAAAATACTTTTATTTAATTTACTTTCATATTATTTTGAATTACCTATCCTTACCACTGTTTTGTATGAATACATTGAACTCCTTAATAAATATGAAAGCGATGAAACCTGTTACTGGATATTCCAAATTTGTGGATTAAAGTATCACTCGTCTTTTATTAATATAATAAATTACAACAAACTTCCATCAAGAATTTTCACTTGCAAACTTAAATGTTATAGACCCTTATTTAGGCTTACGCTATAATTCGATATTATAATTGGGCCGCCTGTGTGTCGGTTTTAATAGACGCCGACAGTTATCAGAAACTTTGTTAGACGCATCTGAATCACGGCTAAAAGGGCATACTTTTTTTAGAAAACATTTAATAAAATCAAAAGAACAATACGAAAAGTTCCACCGTGTCTCTGTAAAAGTTTTTTCAAAAGGCAAAAAAGAACACTTACTTATTTGGCAAGAATAGAAGAATGTTTATCTCTACACATAGTAATGAAGCATTTTCATTCCTGAATATGACAGGCCCGTGAAAGTTTCCCGAGACAGTTGGGAATACGACAATAATCCCTAATGGTCGCTTCTTCTTCCCGTTTCCAGTTTCTTATATTTCTTTCTCCTTTCCAATGAACGCCTTTTGTTGTTTGCAACAGAAACACCCGGAAACAAAGCTGAATATTTTAGATGCGATAAAAAAGCGACAATTTTCGTCATTACAATGAATTGGGAATTTTCGCGAGAATTCAAAATTATTAAAACGTGTTATTTTCCTGTGACAACGATTTTCTAGAAAAAATTTCGGGATGTTTAATTCGTTTTCTGTTAAAATTCTTGAATTATATATTTTTTTTCTTAAGAAAAACCCGCTTAGTCTCTATTTTGAGGCTTGTCAGCAGGTGGGATGGAAAGGATATGGAAAAAGGTAATGAAAAATACACCACAACACTATTCCTAAATATTTCTTGCATTTTTTTCTTCGAATCGAACCCGCTACGCTAGTTTTACGGTTGGCCGTCTAACCAACTGTAAAATAAACGTGTAGTCATAGAATCAAGAATAGTCCAGAAAGAGCGTAAAATCATATTTGAATACATCGGACTGTGTTCAATAATTTTCCAACTTAGACAAACTTTCGCCGCGCGCATACTTGAAGTCACCGAGTAATATTGCCAGATCGCGAAGAATATAACCATAACACAAATGTAAGATAAAAAAAAAACAATTTGTTAATTTTTCTAAATTTTTATTGTGCACTCGGAAACATTGATTGACACAACAGAGTAGATAAGTAAAGGGTCATTTAAAAATAGTAATTGAATTAATAAACTTTGAACTTAAAATATAAAGCAAATTTTATTTTATATATAACGGATATTTTTATATTGTGTTAAATAATATTTTATGATTAAAAGATAATGTCGGCCAAATGTCCACCACGGAGTTGTTTAATCCTAGGTTCAATTTTCATTATTTCTCTTATAATATGAGCAAAGAAGGGTAAAAAAATTTACTACCCTGGCAACACTAACGAAATTTTTATTTTGTTTCTTCGACAATCTGTCGGATGGAAAAATAATTCAATTTTTATGTAATGCATTTGTGACAAACACATTCATTTGATAATTACACATGAAATGTTTAAGATCCTAGCAGTATTTTAACACTTTAAAAGGACACAACACGGCATGGTTAAATTCAAATCAGGAGTTGCGTACTGAGCAACGTCTACAAAGAAACTAATGGGTCAAAACATAAACCTACTCATTTATGAGTAGTTGAGTCGCCTTCTGTTTGATGTGCGTATGCGGTTTCTGAACTATTCTTAATTCTATGTAGGTACGTATCTTTGTAGGATTATTGAATAAAATAAACAAATCGCAATCGAGAATATAATTTACATTTCCAACTTGATAAAATATTATTTAAATTTCGAATTTGGATGGTTCCAATAATTCAAATATCCTGTTCCAACAAAGGCTAAAAGTCTTCAAGCGAAACGTGTACATTTAAACAGGGTAAATGGTATTTCAGGATGTTTAGTTAGACGGCGCCAGGTGGTTTCACGGAAAACCCGGTGTTTTGGAGGTTCAACGTTCTAATGAAAAACGCGCGCAACGTATTCAGAATTTTCCTTGTTTCCATTAATATTCCCCAGTTATTTACGCCATGCTTAATGTAGACTTAAACGTAAGGCAGACTTGGCATTAAGCGTGAAATCCTCCAGTTAAATTCAACATACGCGACGATTCATACATCCATACGCACGCATTCGGTAAATTTCTTAAGCGCTATTTCGAGAAATACTTACTAAATAAATTGTTCAATCAAAATCTCATTTGAGTTTGCGAAGCTTTGTAGAAACATTTCATTTGTTGTTAAAATTAAAATGATCATTTTCAATATTAAATTCTTTTAATGTTTTTTTCTGGCGTTGGTAGAATAATCTTCGATTGACATTTAATCCCTGCGCCGCGATGAACGCTATCGTCATCGGTACATATCTATTAAACGTAAAAAAAATTGAACACGTGAAATAGAGTGGGCCGATAATGTATGAGGTTTTTTATTTTTTTTAGACATCAAAGTGGAAGGGGTCTAAAAAGTTGCATTTTAAATCACGTTGAACGTAAAAATTATTTAAAAAATATTCCATACTACTTTTGGCCCTCAACCGAGGTTTGAAGTTTATCACAGTTTGAACATTTTGTTAATTATCTATATTGATAAAATTATTTTTTGTCATTAAATAAATAACTTAATTACATTACCAATTCGAACACGCTTTAAAACTACCGAAACGCAAAAAGTTTACACTCGGCGGAACTGATTCCGTCGAGCGCCTGACTAATATTGACAAAAACAATAGCCCATTACAACAATGCTACCCATTTATTACGAAACAAAGTGCAACTCGCGCCCTTAGATGCTTATTCAATAAGATTTAATGCAAATCATAAAATTTAATTGGACTGATTTACTTACTCAAATTCGAAATGACAGCCGGTTTAGAGCAAAAAATTGACTTGTTCGAAAACTTCAAGCTCTGGTTGAGGGCCAAGAGTAGTACCGAATATTTTTTTAAATATTTTTTGCATTCTGAGTAATCCAAAACGCATCTTTTTAGACCCCTTTCATTTCTAAACTCGGAAAAAAAATATCGGCCCACCCTAACGTGAAATCAAATATGATGTTTTTTTTATTTCGAACATTATTGTGACCTTATGCATTACCCAAAACACTTAATTCAATTGAATTTACCAAACAGTATTAGTTTTATTTCCGTTTTTGCAGCAGTATTATACAGCATTTGACGTTTAATCGTTAGTGGCTATTATACGAAGCAAAGTCTCGTCACCAAAAAAAAAATCTTCAAATTAATCACTCTCTAGAGAAGATCCAAAATATCACCCCTGGTGAAGACATTTTCAAACGAATTTTTCAAAAGGATCAAACAAATATTCGTTTGAAAATGTTCTAACAGGACGAAACAATTGTCTGAGTTTTTCTGTTTTTTCGTTTAAAAAAAAGATTCTAAGTATACTAAAATCTGTGATTCATTTCACTATCAAAATTTGTCGTCAAAAATTTCTAAAAATGTAATTAAATATTTGTCTACAGGGCGTTCTTTAATCCCTGTCACATCCGAAACCACGATGATCAGTATGAACAAGAAGACAAATAAGCATATTTAAACAAATATTCAGAACAAAGAATTTTTTTTAAATAAAATATTAAAAAAAAAGAAATGGTTGCTTACTTCTGCAGGAGAGAAATGAGAGGAGCTCGGTTGTCAGTGTATCAGACTCCCTCCTCCCCCCTCGTTTCTTCCCTGCAGAAATAAGCAACCATTTGCTTTGTTTGTTTTTTAATTTATTTTATTTTATTCGTTCCAAAAAAATATTTTAATGTGCCAATATGTCTTCTTGCTCATACTGATCATCGTGGTTTCGGATGTGACAGGGTTTAATGAACACCCTGTATAACCACCCACAGACTTTTCTTTGTCTACCGGTTTCAAAATATACCCTTCTCTTCGCAAAGATACTAATTTCACTAACATGAAAATCCCGCTACATGTCGACCTTCCCAGGAATCGAACCCGGGATCTCACATATGGTAGGCGCACGCGCCAACTACTGCACTGCGAGGCGGAGTCATCATCATTCGATTGTACCACCATACATATAAAAAATAAATAAAACACATTTTAAATTATGTTTGATATCTCCTTTTTATTATATTTAATTTTGTAGCGAGTTGGAGTCAGCTAGTGTCGCGGACTCACCGATCAAAGGTCCGAGGTTCGAATTCTGCTCTATCACAACTTTTTTCTAATTTTCAACCAGTCAGTTATTTATAACTCGTTAAAAATGCTCCCGAAACAAACATGTTTGGGTTATTCATAAGGAAAAAAAAAATATTTGTTTCAAAAAGAGAATGCACAAATACTTTCAACGTCAGATATTTTTTACATGCATACGAAACGTTTGTATCTATTTTTTGTATAATTATTGCTGTCGCATATCGGAATTTCAGGAAATGAAAGAGTTGATCACCTAGCAAAGGAATCATGCTTTCATGGAAGCATCCCTCACTCCTTTAGTCGTTCTACTGATGATTGTGTACCAACTATAATTAATAAAATCAGATCTGAGTGGACAATTTTCTGGTAGAATTCTTCGACTGGGTTGTTTTATAAGAGTATCCAATGCTCTATCCCCATTACACCATGGTTTGAAATCGAAAAGCAATCAAAATTGAACATCTCTTTAATATCAAGAATGAAAATAGGACATTATCTCGTTGCCTCGCACTTATCGAGAATATGTGTCTTTACTTCGGCAATGTGTCTTTGTGAAAATGACGATGAGACATTAGATCATCTGTTCTTTGACTGTCCCCTCTACGACAGAAGCGAATTGCTTCAAAATATTTGTGAAGAATATAATACGTTCCCTCTTAACGTAAAATTTTTACTCGCCCAGAGTGATTGAGATACTTATTTACTTCTGACTAAATTCTTAAGGACAAATAATAAAAATATTTTAAATTTTTTTAATATTATTTGACAAATTTAAATAATAAGTCTAATTGAATGTCCCTCTTTACTTCTGGCCCAAAATTTAATGTTATGTTTACGTTTAATTTAGACGGTAATAATATTTTATTGTCACATAACTCTTTCATACTGATTTTAACAACCTCACATTATATTATATTTTTTCGTGGGTATGGGTTTTTTTTGTTGTTCACTGAAGCGTATATTCTTTTTTCTAAGAGCCAAAATCACTCAAACAAACGAGTGGAGGCGTATAAAAATAAATATATATATATATTGCCGTCAAGTTATTTAGATGTACGTACTATGCTAATAAATATTTCGTACAAATTCAATAGTGTATTCATCGCAGTGCATAAAATAAATATAGCTGATATTTTAAAACAGTATAAACCAAAGACGAATCAATACTGTAACATAAATTTTGCGAAGCAGTAAAATAGGAATTCAGTCATTTGAATAAATTACTCGGATATTAAAGAAAGCGGGATCGCCAAGCTTACTGCTGATCAGTCAATCGAAATTTTTCATATCCCGTTCAAAATTAAAATAATCAAATTACGTCAAACGACATTAAGTCAAAAATGCGTTCAAGATTTTTGGAAGAAACATCTGCTGCTATTTTTCAATTTTGTAAACAAGTTGGTTTAATCAGAAATATTTTGAGCGTGACCAAACCTTACTACGTTTTTTTCGTGTTGTTTAGTGGGTAAAATATCTCGGTAAATTTTACCCACATAATAAAACGTTTCAGCTATTTTCATCATCATCGTTTACCTATCTGCACCCAGTGGTGTAAATGGCACTGCATTGGAACATCGAATGCAGCATATCTTGATAATATATTGCCGAATGTAAAATTTATTTATTTATTTAATTTTACAATACGCCCAAGGGGCATTTACAAAAAAATATACAGGTAAGTACAAACATAGTGCGTAAAAATTAAAAAGATAAACAATATTTTTTTGTATACATTTAGAAACAATAAGAAGCATACTGCCATGCAAAATAAAAAGTGAAACTTTACATAGTAAAAAAGAAAAAAAAATAAATGGAAGTAATTGAATTAAAAAGCAAATTGTAAATAACTTGTAAAGAATTCAAGCAAAAAAATAAATACATTTTCATGTACTTATAAGTATAAAAAAATGGTCTCAACAAATTATTGTTAAAAATAAATAATGAAAATTAGTTAACAGTAAGTATATATGTGAAAATATTATAATATACGGTACACAAAAATATTTGATAAATTAATATCAGAAAGAGATAAGATAATAATAATACACATCAAAAACAGAGAAAGAATTGTATGAAAAAGAAAGTTTTATTACGACATTAATAATTTGTTTCAAACAGTGCATTTAAGAACGTTTTAAAATTGATAATTGTCGTATTAAAAATGTCTATTTCACAAGTAAATTTGTTGGCTAAAGCTAGGGTTTCCTAGGACAGCGGTGCCCGTATTTTAACGGCCACAGTGAACGGTGATGCAGTGGACAGCCGTCGTAAAGGTGATTAGAGAGTGGTTTCCTAGGAAAACGGTGTTAAATGGTGTTGATAACACCGTTTTTCTAGAAAACCACACTCTAGTCACCTTTACGACGGCTGTCCACTGCATCACCGTTCACTACGGCCGTTAAAATACGGGCACCGCTGTCCTAGGAAACCCTAGCTTAAGGAATGTAAACGCGGAATCGGAGAGTGTCGTGCATAGTTAGTACCCACGTATGTACTCGTAGTTGCAAACAACTCCGTACTTCTAGTGACTCGATTAGGTATTTTGAAGTTAATGAGATTCAGGAGTTCATAACAATCGAGCTCCGAATTTAAAATTTAAAATAAAAAAAGGAGGTCATTTATTTTTCTACGATCTTCTAATAAAATTAAATGTAAAGTGTCTAATAAAATGATCACAAAATGCTAAAATATAGCTCAGAGCTAGGCACCACAGACCATTTCTTCCTTAATGCGGGACCCAATTTATCGTTGATTATACCTGGGAGGAGGAAGATTGGTCTGTTGAACAGCCTACCGTTAGAGATGGATCTTTTCCATGCTAGGATTACCAGTTTCGGACTCTTCCTATCTAACTATGTATCGTAATGTACGAGGGTTCGGTAAAAAATAATGTTCTCAATTTTTTTTCAAGTTAAAGGCATTTTTACTTGAAATGAAAAAAATATCATTGGAAAGCTTGATTTCTTAACTATTTTTCAACATAATCACCAGATTTTTCAACGAACTTTTGTTGACGACTAATCCACTTTTGTAAACCAGCTTCAAAGAAGTCCGCCGCCAGTCCGTGGAGGAATTTGGTGACCGTCCTGCTTGTTCAGTTTAGGACTCGAGGGACCACAATAAATTCGGAAAATTATTGCGAGACATTGAAAAAACTCAGAAGAGCCATCCAAAATCACCGGAGAGGAAGACTGACGAAAGGCGTTAGACTGCACCACGACAATGCGCCCCCCGCACGTCTCTCGCCAAACCAAAGATTAATTCGAACATTTTGGCTGGGATCTCGTTGAACAGGCTCCCTACAGCCCTGATCTTGCACCGAGTGACATCCACTTGTTTCTAAAATTAAAGCAACACTTGGGTGGACAACGTTTCGAGACTGATGAAAGAGTGCAGGAAGCGGTCACCAAATTCCTCCACGGACTGGCGGCGGACTTCTTTGAAGCTGGATTACAAAAGTGGATTAGTCGTCAATTAAAATGAGTTGAAAAATCCGGTGATTATGTTGAAAAATAGTTAAGAAATTAAGCTTTCCAATGATGTATTTTTCAGTTTAAAAAAAAATGCCTCAAAAAAATAATTAAGAACCTTATTTTTGACACAACCTTCGTATATTGGTGATTTAGTTGTCTATTTTATCATTGTTTTTGTAGACTTAACGTTTATTATACGTATGTACTTGAATGTAATAGAAAATGATCGTAAAATGTCAAGCGATGTTACAGGTCAGAATCTGACATTCAGAGCCATGTCTTTCGAAACCCGGATTTTTCATAATCGCGTATAATTATCTTTTTATTGTGTCAGAAAATAAATCAGTAAATGCATAAATTAGAGAAATAATCTTGTCTTTAGCTTTTTAATAACTTGCAATTTCAACATTGGCATTTCACTAAAATGTATGAGAATTTAAAGCATATTTTTTCCCAGTAAAGATTTAACGGAAATTCTTCTGTGATGACATAATTTTAAAACTATCGTATATTTTATATCAAGTATCTAAAATCTTTGCTTTTGACGCTTAAATATATATCGTAAACAAGCATTTGCTATTATATGCAATAACGTAACAACAAGCGGACTATATGCATTCGCACATGCAAATGCGTATAATTCAATGTGATCTGTTTTACTTTTTAGTTGCTTTACTTTTAAAAAATCAACTTTTGGAAGAATTAAAAAGAGGTTTTTTTTTTGAGGGCACCGGATTTGTGTCCCCTGGCTCGTATCTCTGACTTACGGATTACCTTTAGCCTAATTTAGCCCTGTAAATGCCTAGACTTCCATATTTCCTTATTTAAAATGTTCTCCATCTTTGTTGTAGTAAATTAATGTTAATACATATGTAGTCAATGTATGATTATATACCTGTTTACTGAAATCTAACCACAATATGTGGTATGGCTGCGGTGTAACGGTATGTTATTCAGAGCTGAGCTTAACAAAACACCATACTTAAAGTATTCTCCTGTCTGCAGCTTTATCAAATATTTCAACTAGCTTTCAACTTCCAGCAAAGCTACTGAGTTGAAGATATTTCCTTTTACTTAACCGCACTATGAACATTCAAACAACTCCAGAGCAGAAGTATTTGCAGAACGGAGATGCAAAGGTATTTCTATGAAATGCTTTAAGCATAGTTCATGCCATATCGAAGAATTACATTGAAAATTTATACCGTAAGTACTAAAAAATGCCTCAATATAATTTGAGTTGAATCCTATAATAAAGTATTCGGGCAAGTGAAGACTATACTTCTGTGTGTGAAATCGAACCAAAATCCTAGTCGGTTGTTTAGTAATAGTTGCTTCGGTTACCAATCCAGCAAAAATAAGATAATTGAGTCTCACTAAGAGTATTTTTTTTATTAAATATTTCTGTACCTTAAAGGATAAACCACAGGAGTCACATTGAACGAAATGTTCAGGAAGCAAGATTCTGTGATTATGCGATTTTCAAAATATCTTAACTTTCGACTTAAATGTATTAATTTCACTAAATGTTATTGAATGTTTGTATGTAACCTTTTACCGATTTTTCTACCGGTTTCGAGACGTACCCGTCTCTTCGTCAGGACACCAATTGAACCAACATGCAAAACCCACTATTCATCTTCACCTCAGTGCATGTGCTTATTAAAATGCATTTCGTGATGGTTTCACATTTTTGTGCAACAGCATATCTAGGACTACTGATGTTTTTTTTTTCTACTGAAAAAAGCATTTAAATGACGAAAGTGGATTTTGGTGTTTCATTCACGTGTAAATTAGTTTTTTTTCGATAACTTCTGCATTTTTAACATCAAAACGATAAAATATGGGCTTCCGTATTTTATTCCCTAAGACGTCTTAGATACAGATATTATTCGCCCAGGAGTAAAAAAGAACTCGTGTGGGACGGCATAAAATAAGTAAATTTTTGTGACACTTAAACACAATTTAATAACACAAAACAAATTTAAAACATTAAAAGTATAAAAATAATATTTATATGAACGATCACCATCAAAACTGATGAAAAAATATTTTTTAAGTGCTACACTTGCGATTTACTTGAAGTACACCAGACAGTTTATTAACTCTTTATTGTGACAGCTCTACTTTGGTAAATAAAAATAACGGCACTCCATTATCCGCATAGTAATATAATATACTACCATATATTTATATCAGGCGTCTTTAAATAAGGCTTACAGAAATCTGAGCTTTATTATACGCACCACTCAACCATTTAAAACAACCGCATCCCTCAAAATCTTATATTATGCATACGTTCACAGCCATCTTGAGTTTGCATCTGTTGTTTGTAATCCTCGACATACAATTTATATATCACAACTAGATAAAATACAGAATAGTTTCCTTAAAATTCTGGATCGTAAATCTCTTACATATTTTGACTCGTATGAAGACTCTTCTTCCTTACATAATTTAACTTCCCTTACTAAACGTAAAAGCATTTCTGATCTGTCTTTCCTCTTTAAAATTTTAAACAATGTTATCGATCGTCCATATCTCTTAGAGCGTATTTCAATCAATTGTCCCGTAAAGTCAACACCACAAGTTTATTCATAGCCCAAAAAATGATTATGTTCAAAACTTGTTTATTTATCGTAGCTGCTTCAAATTTAATTAACTTTGTCCCCATTAAGATATTTTTAATACAAAATTTTGTGACTCCAAAAAAACTTTTTGAAACACTAAAATGAAACATTTTTCAGCGTGTAATAAGTTTATGTTGCTTTAATTATGTTTATTTTATTATAATATCAAAATTTTGAATTGGTCAAATATATTATGAAGATCCCTCTTCACTTCTCCACTCTATTTCATCATCCCTTAACCTTCTTACGAGTTTTATTTTTTTTTTCTCATGCCTTATATAATATAATATTTTCCTCTTAAGTGTGTAACATGTTCTCTCATTATATTTGTGAAAAACTTCAACTGGATGTATGTACTATTTTTTATATATTGTTTTTTTATATAACAACTGTTGTTTTTCCTTAATAAATAAAAAAAATCATTTTAAAACTTTATGATATGTATAGTTGTATTGTTTTTGTATTATTTTATAGTTTTGTAATAGAACAGTATTGTTTTTAATGTGTATATGTTTATGCTTATAAAGTGCCATGTACACTAATATATATATATTTTTTTTAATTCATTTTAAATCAATGTTACACCACAGGAACAAACCATTTAATGGAATTAAAGTACATTTTCTCATCAACAGATATCATCAACAGTCTTAATTGTTAGTAAGTTTATTTGAGATTCACTCGCCGTGCCGTGAAACTAATAGGGACACGTATTTGAAATATTAAAAAAAATGTTTATTGATCATATTAAGAACATATTTTGCTCTTTGTTAAAATAAGCAAAACAGTTTCTAAAATATATTTCGTTAATTAAAAATACTTTTGGGCATCACACAATGCGATAAAAAATGCCACACTTCAATTTTCTACCGATTTTTCATTTTATTATGCACATTTTGAAAAACTTAAAAGGACGTGTTTCAATATATGCAAAAAGCTATTAAAACACCCGGTATTTTGTATTACAAAGAAATTGACTTATGAAGGGTTAAATTGTGAACGGCCAATGTTTTCCGGAGACTTTTAGCCAAACTTGCCAAAGCGAAATTAATTGTCGCGTTCGTTGTTTGAGATCCCGGGCTCGAAATCTTGGGAAGGTCGACATGAAACCGGTGTGGTCCCGTGGTTAGTGTTGCGAATTCGCAGGTCAAGAGGTCCGAAGTTCAAACCTCACTATACCACACCCTGAGTCTTATTTTCTAGCAGCGAGTTATTTATAACTCAAATGCTTCTCAAAATTGAAATATTTGGGAAAATCATAAAAAAGTAAATATTTATCTGGTTCAAAACAAAAATAATGTTTTAAATGTGATTATGCACTGATATACGAGTAGTTCACTGTTCTTAGACGGGCACCTGGAAACTTAGACTCACATTTAGAAAATGACCTTAACATTTTTATACATGACAATACTTCATGACTTCACAAAAATTAACACAGGAATAACAAAACGGATTTTGTTAGTTCAAAAGCAGGCAGAATGGTGAATATTACATAGTGTGAAAAATGGCCACTTAAACCAGCCAACGCAAACTCATAGGCTCTGTAAATTCCTGGAAATCTATATTCACTTCTTAAAACAAATATCATCTCTGTTATCATGTTAAATAGTTTAACTTAAGTATTTCATTTTATTTTTTTGAAATCAAATTTTATTTGTACACATTAAAAAAAAAACTTATTTTCAAATCCTTACTTCTAAGGCTTTAAACCCGCCTCCCCTGAGGAACTGTATTCCCGCAGTTAGCGCCCCTAGCGGCACGTCCGACCAATTTAAAGGATAAAGAACTCTATGGCAAGCATCAACCCTCGTCTACAATGTTCAAGGGCGAGATAAAATTAAATGCCACGATTTGGAAACGCACCATCCCCCACAAGGACACTTCTCAACACCCAGGAGTTAAAATATATATTTTGGTTAAGTGCTTCGAATTGGAAACGTGATTTTCTGGATAAATAGTTTAGGAGGCGTTTGGAATTCGTATCATTTTCCCATTCACCCATTTAACTATTAAGAATGTTAGGTTTAATACCGAATTCCTGGCAGGCCTGTGTTAGATGCCAATTGATAATTTTGAAGGGTAAAATAAAATAAGCGAATCGGAAATCCGTAGGCTGTAGATACTTAATACAATATTGGTCTCTTTTTATGCATTTTGAATATTCTATTTATTAATTACATCCTACTGATCGCGCTACCTGCGCCTATGGGAAAATTATTATGATGACCCTGATTAACAGGTCTCTTGGCTCGCGGGTTTACATTGATGTTTTGGTTACAAATTTAGTTATCAACAATGCTCCTAACTCCAACACAAAATGACAACAGTCGCTTTCCTTATACTACTGGCGTCCACTTTATTGTCTGAATATTTTCGCCGTCAGGCTCACTAGAATAATGTTTTGAACTGGATTGCTGTGACAATATTCGCGCGCGAAGACGCGATGGATTTGTAAAACTTTAATTTTGGATAATTTTAAATATTGTGTTTTAAATTTCTTTTACTTTACATTTTGTAAAATACATTTCTGACTGTATATTTATTTGTGGAAAACATGTAAAAGCCTACAGGGCGTTTAAATAAATAAATAATTAACTAATAAGCAATTGCTCGGTGCTAATATTTGAAAATTATAATCGGGGAATATCACATACGAATTCCGATAAAAATATTTGCAATGGATTCAGAAATATTAATAGAATTTTCAAAATCAATATGAAATTGTGGAGAAATGTTGTCATACATAAATGTGATGTAAAAAAAAAATGCTAGAAAAACGCGACGTCTTTGGCCTTGGTTGTTGTGACGTCAAAATTCGTGATTATGTTCTAAACAAATTTCGATGGTCAGGAACAAATAAACATGAATCTGGACGTATTAGAGGCATGGCCAATGGAATGACCGGTTTTGCCGGAATTCAAAATTACAAATTAAAAAATCTTTTTTATGCTACTAAAAATTAGCAAAAAAAGTTTGAACAACTATGCTGGATTCTAATACAAATAATATCGCTACAGGGTAATATCGCACATTATATTGATTTTTTGTACAGATATTTCTTGATAAAACTTCATAGTTAATGATTTGGATAAAATTATATTAAAAATTATCAATACTTCTTGGTTTAGTTTCACTTTTATTTAATTTTGACCAACGAGCACTTTATCCTAAGAAGGCATTATCGGGACTGGTAAATTGTTTACAGCATTTGGAAATTTATAATATTTGTAACAAGGTTTGGATATAAAAAAATCACACAGTATTTTATTAAGGGCAGACAACATATTATTTTAATATAACTACAACTGGTTTACGAAAACAGTTCGTTTTTAGGAAAGTTCTCGACCGATATTGGGATTGAGTCCTAGTATTTTTTTTTATTTCATATTATTTAAAAGGTAAGGAAAGAACTCATGATAAAATATAATGAAGTAACATACACTTTTTGGTCGATTAACTTGGCACTCTAGATATTTTATTTTTAGTTAGTTTGAGCCTCAAATACCATCATTGTTATTTAGATTTATTTGAGAGTAAAATAATAAGAAACAAAAAGACCCATACAAGCGACAAGGAGATGATGATAAATTTTAATACACTTTAGCGTAAATTACTGTTTTAAGAACGCAATCATGTTAAGACGTGATTTAAAACAGAAGCCGTTAAAAATACTCCCTGCCAGTGACGAATACTGGCGGTATAAGAAAAGTTTTATAAACTCAACTTTCTTTGGAGAACTCTCTTGATTACATAGGCAAAAAGTTGTGAATAGCAAAAAATAAACTTTTCGTGTTTTCGTTGTAAGGAGAAACGATGCCAGTTCTACGCTTTATGGCAGCTTTGAGTAAGTTTTGTAATACGAGGATTACTCGTTTCTACGGTTTGCTAAGTTGCAGGAAATATCATTAAAACTATTCTCTATAAATAAATATCCCGGACATGATTGCGTTCTATAAATTGGTTGAAGGGAACGCTGTGACTATAATCTAATCTTATAAAAGCCTCAGAGAATAGTGACTAATACTTTGTTTGTTAATTAGGTGGTGATCGATCAAAGATGGCGCATATAATATTTATTTATAATTTTGTTTATTGGGAATATCAACAGTAACAAGGATAAAAATATAATAATTAAAAAATATATATATATATATATATATATAATATAACCAATGACAGAAATACATGAAGTATACGAGTACATCAGTTACGATGTTTCTTCGTGTGTTAGAGATTGATTATGAGGGTGAATACGTGTGAGGGTGAATGTGTGAGGGTGAATGTGTGAGGGTGAATGTGCGAGGGTGTGTAGGTGTACATGTGTGCGTATATTAATGCGCATGTGTCAAATATACATAAAATGTAATTTTATTAATATTCTCCAATCGTCAGACTAAACCGGCTCGTAAACGAGTATGGAGAAATTTGTATGTTTCGTTTTTCATTGTCAGTTTTTGGTGTAAAAATTCTTATGGCGATAAAATTTAAATAATGCCGTAAAAATCACGACTACTTTTTCTGTTTTATTTACCTACACTTTAAAAATACCTACTGTAAACTAATTTTTTTCCCCTAAAACTGTTAAAAATTTTCAACTCATTTTATTTATTTTGTCATGTCATGTAGCTGCTCATGTAGTTGTAGACGAAAAACTAAAAATTGTAATGAACACGGACATAATACTAGAATATAAAAACCTCAGATTAATAATGCGTAACCTAGAGAGATGCCCTCACAGAGAGCAGAGATCACTATGTTTCATAGAACGCAAGTGATGTTGGTTTGTTGGTTTGTTGGTTAGCAACCAATAGGTGGCCATTTTGTTTTATTTGACAACATAAACATAACGGTTCGATCAGATGCTTGGCTTTGTTTGTAAATAATTTTGATATTTACGTTATAATAAATAAAAATTGACTATGGTGAATTGCAGTATGTTTGGTAGCAGCAGTAAGAGCGTCAAAGGTGTTAAATGAGTCAATTTTGACAGGTTATTAATTCCGAATATTTTCCTATGATTTACATTGATTTTTGGCATTTATTGTCCCAACACGTGTATTCTGTTGCTTAAAAACTTTCCTTATATCCACATATTTACTTTAGATACTATTTTTCTTAATTAAGGGGATAAATTTGTGAATCAAAGTTTGTTTACTGTTAATAATGACAGTTGATTATGAGCAATATGTCAGGGCCGCAATAGGCATCCATATAAAGTTTGAGTTTTTATCGAGTAGAGGTGGATTAAAATTTTACTCGAAAATAGCAACGTTAACCTTGAAATCGCATCTAAAATGACGTGTCCAAATTTCAGGCCGCTACGACTCGCCATTTCGGAGATATGACGGACAAACAAACAAACTCAACACAGGACTTTGGTTCAATGGAGTTTGGATTTATGCCTCAATAAATATAACATAAATATATTGCGAATAAAATGAATAAATAAATAAACACATAAATGTATTTTCAGTTTTAAAAAATAAACAAAGGTGAATTATGGAAAAATAAATTGGAATAACCCGCAATAATAAATACACAGGTACATATTAAAAAATATTTACAGTACAAATCAATATCCATTTGGCAATTGTTTTGCTGCGAACTGTAGCTAACCTAATACCCAATAGTCATAGAATGGTTTTCCTACGTTTGGGCTCATCTCTAGGTTACGCATTATTACTCTGAGATAAAAACGACGTCACATACAATATTCTAAAACGAGACAATGAGAAAAAAAAAATATTCGAGTCTAATAAATCAGGGACTGAAATTATACAATAAACTACCAAACGAAACTAAACAAAAGATTCAGACAACCTTTACAAAAGATTATAAAAAGATTATCATTAATTATAAGTTTATAAATTATTTTCAAATAAAAAATCAAATTTATTGAATATGTAGCGATAGGCAGATTAAATTAAAAAACCCCGTTACGAAACCGTCCGTTACATTTCTGTTGTTAAACCAAAAACCAAACCAAAACATGCAACTTTTTTTTTTATGCAAAAGAGCAAAAGGGCGACTGTATAAGCAGGTCGCGAATTTTTACTCTGAGATAAAGACACAACAAAGCAGTCAAATAAATATACATGGATCATTTTTTATAGAACTAAACTGTTTTTTTTTTTTACTTTAGAAAAAATCATTCGATTGCTCGTGATCGATAGAGACTTAAGAATAATTGCGAATTCCTCTGATATCCTTGATTTTTCTGCGAATTCGTTTATGCCGATGTCAACTGGATTAATTTTATTTTTCCGGCTTTGAGTTAAAGCTTTTTACTTAAGTTATTACCTCCATTTGACGTCACGCTGGCTGGTCGTGATATAAAGCAGCTCAAATCCGACCTTCGCCTTTATTTGTTTTGCCGATTCAGGACCGGCTAGCGAAACACAAAAAGTCTGGTGATTATTTACATGAAAGTATTTATTGCCAGTCGAAGGAGGGAGCAAAACTAATAATATTTATTTTCCTCGCTTACCATTCCTTTTTGTTTCTGCTAAAAGGAGATTTGTGCTTTGATTGATGGCAACTCTCCCCTCGGCGGGAAAGTAATGCCGTTTCTTGGTTACGTTGCGACTTAATTCAATTTTCCGAAATGAAAACGAACCGACTGAAAAGCTTCTAGAACGAACTTAACTAAAGAAACTAAGATTTTTCTCAGATTGTGGAAGGGTTTTCGCCCTAATATCCGACGTGTTTACATGATACATATAAAATTTCTTAAATTTTATACAGTAAGAATAACATAAAACTATTTTATTTATTTTTTATTTCAAAATACAAAAATGTACAATAACATAATCGTATTCCCATGAGTTAACAAACTCATTCTGGGATAGATACAATTAAAGATTATCAGATAAAAACATATTTAGTAAAACATAATTAAAACAAAAATGGACAAATCGAGTAAACCTTTTTAAAAACAAATTATAATCTATTATTTAACATTAACTTACATAAGTCAAGGGTTATCGAGAAATAATTTAAGAAAATATTTTTTTAATGGAATTTGATTACCATTCGTTGACTGGAAAGAAATTGATTTAATGTGAATAGGCAGAAGGTTATATTAAGTAGAGGCAATGTAAAGGAGAGACCTCAATCCGAATTTAGTTTAAACTATATTTTAGGTTAATGTTTTTTGTTTAATTGATTTTGTATTTTGTTATTATTCCTAGAATATTCTTATAGAATTTTAGTTTATTATACTGTTTTGTTCTGAATATTTTTAATTTAGTAAAAAACAAATTACGAACAAAAAATAATTCATGTCCTTTTTTTCAGATCGCGTCATTCTTGCCCTTGCACTGGCGTTTCTATGCGGGGTAGGTTGCATGGCCGATCCCGATCCCGATCCAGAACCTAACGCCAACCCGAACCCTAACCCGAACCCAAACCCGAACCCGAATCCAAACCCGATCCCGAATCCAAACCCGAATCCGAAACCCAACCCCGAACCCAACCCAGAGCCGGCCCCCGCGCAGCAACCCCCCGCCCCCACGGCACCGCCGCCATGCAAGATGAGCGAGTACGCTTGCACCAACAAGAGATGCGTCCCTGCAAATAGATACTGTGACAATGTTAACGATTGTGGAGACTCGTCTGATGAACCCAGGCACTGTACACGTAAGTATTTTCAATGTCACTTAATACTTGTTTGTAATTTATTACAAAAACTTCGACTATCGACTAGTTTCGATGTAACTTTCTCATCTTCAATATTTATTAACTGTAACTTAGAATAACACGCTTTCCTAATTAAATATTTTACATACTATTGAAAAAAATCTAGAACGAATGAGAGTTATTTAATTAAAGTCAATTTATTTTTCATTAGCATGGAATAATTGGATGAGGTGGTGCTTTTAAAAAAAATATTTTAAATATTTATTGTAAAAATAATTTTAAAATATCGTCTATTTTTCTCACTATCCAATTGTTAAAGTAATTCGGGGTTCTAGATATAAAATCGTTATTGAAAAAGAATTGTTTACTTCAAATCCATACAACATACATTGTAGTGTTTCTATGTCACAAAACGTAAGTACACAACCTAGAACAATAATTATGCCAAACTTAAAACAACTACAGCACATCATTATACTTGACAACCTCGAAAAAGGTAATTAAAAGTAAAAATATATAATTTTAAATAAAAATTATTGTTAAAAAAAAAATCGTTATATAAGGCGTGGTGCATCGTAGGGGGAGGCGGCATCTGGCTGCGGCGACAGGGGTAGCTGGGACGGCGGCGTCCAGCTGCGGTGAGATGTGCCGCGAGGACGGCTCGTCATGAGCGGCGGCGTGGCTTCCTGTCCCATGGCGGGGCATGAGAAGTGACGTCGGGTGCGTGGAGGGACGCACGACGTGGGCGGCTCGTCATGAGCGCAGCGGCGTGGGCGCGTTGGCGCGTGGGCTGCGTCACCGTGGTGCGGCGACGTGAGCGCGTGGGGTACGTCGTAGGCGGCAGCGTCGGGGCTGCGACGTCAGGGCTGGTTAGCCAGCGTGGTGGCTTTTCTAGTGGCTGCTGACTGGGCTGCTGACTGGGTTGCTGACTGGGCTGCTGACTGGGCCACGGGGATGGCAAGGCACCCGCCCGTGACCCTTGAGGTCAACTGACGCAGTAGAAGAGAGTCCGTAGAAGAGAGTTGAAGTGGAAGAGAGTCTAACAAGGAAGAGAGTCTCCGTCGAAAGAGATTCCGTAGGAAGAGAGTTGAAGTGGAAGAGAGTCTAACAAGGAAGAGAGTCTCCGTCGAAAGAGATTCCGTAGGAAGAGAGTCCGTAGGAAGAGAGTCCGGGAAGCGGGCGTCACGGTTTTTATCATCTTTTAGACGTCCCCCCTTCCCGGTTGGTCTCGTCGCTCTCATTGGCGGGCGCACGCTTCGGTTGGGGCGGTCTTCTTTTCCCGCCGAATCCCGTCTTTCCCGCCAAATGGTGTTCTTAAAACTTATTCTACTACTTAAATATTAAATTAACCTAGTCTTATAATTAACTTATGATAAGAATCGGAATAATCGGCGAGCGTGAACGAGAATAGGTATGAAGGTAGAAGAAGCGAAGTCTATATGCTGAGATAGAGTGACGTGGCGTTCCATCCTCTCTACCTACTTTTACGGGGAAACGGCGTGATGGTCGCCGTTATAATTTTCATGTAAATTGTAAATATGTTATTCATGGAAATAAAGTGATATGGATTTCAAAATATAAATATTATTTTAAACTATTATTATTCGCGTTTTTAAAAGTGTCCTGAGCTTCACAAGTATTGACATGTGGCTGGTTCTTAGGGGGTACCTTCTCGGCAAGAACAATAGGCTCCCGATTGCCTGGGCGAACGGACTTTTATTACTTTCAGCGACCCTTGCGAAAGGCGCAATTCGGGTCATTGTTGCTTCCAAAAAAATCTAACGGTATTTTTTTAAAGATAGACGCGTTCACAATAATTATTTTTAAACAAGAAATTATAGAATTGATGGATTTGGCACAGCGGTACTTTCGGTCTATATCATACTTTTAGGGGAATATTTTTATTTGAGGAAATGAACAATGGAAATAAAAAGTGCAGTCAGTCATACAACATATTTAAGAAAGTAGTCAAAAATTATAATTGTTATTCTTTTTTGTGTGCTAAAAACACCGTGTGTTTTTTGTTATTTATAGTTTGTACTGAATATTTTTACTTAAAGAAAATAAAATAAACACATAATTGTAAGACGTCACACGCCATTATGTACAGTAGAATTGTTTTTTCTTTTACGTAATGGGAAACGTTAATATCAATATAATGTATTAAATTTATATAAATATTTGTAATATTATGTACCTTTATTTTTTCTGAATTAACTCAAAAAAATATAATATAGTGAACAAGTATACATTATTTTGTTTAAATATTGATATTTTGACTTAAAAATAAAATCGGTGTGAAAGCGATACTCGCAAAAGAGTTTTTTCATAGGATTTAGATTTAATCATAGATATTTACTGTTTTATTGTTTTCATTGTTCGTTTTAAGAAATCATAAGAAAAAAAAATATTATTAGACATTTTAAACATTTTAATTTCCTATCCTACGGTGTTCAGTTGAATCAGAAAGTTCAGTGAAAAATTGGATGTAAAAAATATTTTTATAAGCGCAGTTAAAATGGAAACATTAAATTGTCATGCGAAATTTCTTTAAAATGCATTTAAACATAAATAAAAAGTATTTTAATAAAAACTAAATATTTGTATTTATTTTTTTTATTTTAAATATTAAAAGAAAAAAGCAATCATTGCAACAAAAAAATACAATATTTGCAAATAAACCAAAATTATAGGCCAATTATAGTTTTCTATAAATATTTCAGTAAATATAATGCAAAAAAAAAGAAATAAAGCGTACCCGTGAAAAGCTACTCCGTACAATTCCACTCGTAAAAAAATTAAATATAACAATAATATTAAAAAAAGAACAAATGAAATCTTTTTTTTCCTGTTGCTCTGGTCTTTAAAAAAATCCTTTTGTCAGCGCATGCACATGGAATTACCACAGATCAGTTTTCCTTCCTTTTTTCTTTCAAACAAGACAACTTAATTATAAAATATTATAATATGAAAGTATACAAAAAAATATGTCATGTAAAACCTTTTTAAATTACTTGTCACAAGTTCTTTTGAATAAACCAATGATATGGTATTGTGATAGCCTTCCGGTTTACTGAAGCCAATTCTCTAATCACCAGAACTCACCAAAAAGAACTTGTGACCTCACACGTTGAGTAATTACAAAACTTTAATAATTCTTAGCGCTGGTCAAACGATAAACATTTATTATTTTGAATTTCTGGATTGTTTGATAGTCTTAAATACGTTTAAAAATAGAGAACTTTCTCATTGGTGCATTACGCTAGCATTTTCAAAGATTTTTTATTAAATTTACTTTTATAAAAACCAGTTTCTCCGAATATTTTCTGTACATAATAATATGGCGTATCCTTTCCAAATCCAGTTTACAAAATCCCCAAAAGCTCCCTCTAAAATGTATTAAGCCGGCGTAAAAAGTGCTCAATATTTAAGAGGGTATAACAAATTTACGTAGGTTGTCTTTGGTTTTTAATGAAATTTACGTCTTTGTCAAATTCACTTTTAAAAAGAGCGCGAATTGAGAATTTGAAAGGAAAAAAGATCCTTTTGTAATGTTTTTTCATTGTCAAAATCTTGCTACAAGTTTATTTGCCAATTTTATAAATATTGTCAAATATTTACTTGGTTTTAGATAGGTACGTACTCGTATCTCGTAAAATAAAACTTTTGTATTTTAATCACTTGAATAATGTCTTTTGTGAGTAAATCAAATCCATCAGAAACGACTTATTGCGAATTATGAAAAAAAAAAATTGACTTCAAAATAAAGTTCTCCATTAATTTCAAAGAAAAACGATATTTTTTTATTACCTTCAAATATTGAAATAAAATAATATCTTTTTCGAATGACCGATACTTAATAATAATTATTTATTCCAGGGTTTTTGAAAATAAAACTTTTACGCCACGCCAGTTAAGATCGTTGGCTTAAGGTCACCATCTGAGTTTGTGAAGGTTGCGTTCTTGCACCGTTCCTTTTTAAAATCCTTATGGACTTCATTCTGAGGAGGTGGATTTTACTAGGGCGAGAAGTATCCATCTTCTATTTCCAAAAACTCTGTGATTTAAAATATGCCACTGATGTAGTTTTAATTAACAATTTAATCAGCAGTCTTCAAGTCACTGTTGATTGGCTATAAAGGTTCTCTGCACGCATGGGCTTAAAAATCAATATTGCAAAAGCCCACGTATTGTGTAATACTTTGTCCCTTGATGCCCAATATCCCCTGACTCTATCAAACCAAATTTCTCGAAATTGTCAACAGTTTCAAGTATCTGGGAGTATATGTAACGGAAAATGGCAGCTTTTAATAAAAGCTGAAAGTGCGTCTAGGAATAGGCGTCTATTCAACAGTGTCTGGAGATTGGATATTTATTAAATGAAAACCAAATACGGCCTACAAAACGCCTGCACAATAGCACCTATTAATTCTCCTCTACGGATGAGAATCGTGGCTACTTCTTCATCATCATCATCATCTTGTGCATCGGTAGTTTATGTCAGAACTATCGGACGCGATCCTGACTTTTATATTTTCTTTTTTTTACATCTACAGAAGATCCAATTACAGTGATGAATAAAATCACAGAACACCCAGTTTGATAACTTTTTTTTGTGTTCTCACCGGGAGTCGAACGCATTTTTTTTTATGTGTGTGTCCAACTTTTTAAACGTACATGATTACACTGCGGGGGCAGAAGAAGAGACTTGGTAGGATGCATAGAACCAGGCAGCTGGATGGAAATATCTGGAAGCTCTTTGTAGAGAGCTCATCTTACAACTAAAGAGCGAATGTAGAATTATGATAAATAACGTTAAAGAATAAAACGGAAGTTTAGGCATTTAAAAGACTTTTGATATTAGGTCACCAAAAAACAAGATGATCAGTCTTGTGCTTAAGATTCCAGTCCAGCGGCAATAAAATATCGCAATTATAAAAACAATAAAAAATCAATATTTCATAAAAACCTGGTTCTGAATCGAAACAGAGGCCTCCTTCACGGTAGACAATTACCTAACCAAACCACTAGACCACGGGGTTAGGTAGTATTCACTCAATTTTATTTCATTGTTAGTATTTTATTTATCTCCTCTATGGATACGAATCGTGGCCCCCCCTAGGTGTCTCAGAAGAGTCTTGGATGTGCGGTGGTTTGACTTTGTGCGGAATGAAGTAATAAAAGAACAGACGCAGCAAACTCCGGTGACAACTGTCATCAAGCGAAGGCGATACGGCTGGCTTGTCCATGTACTGCGGATGCTTCCTGAGAGCCTTAACCACGCTTGCTTACTTTACAAGGCATCAGGTTCTCGACGTCCTGGACGTCCACTGCTGACTGTTCGTCGGCACTTCATGTCAGAACTACGAGACGGGAACCTTGACAGGAACTTGGGAAAATGCACAGGAGCTGGCAGCCGACAGAGATGCCTGGAGGATCTTCGTGGACACCATACGCTCCAACTAGTGAGCGGACATGGCATGATGATGATGATTATTTTATAGTATTTTTACGTGAAAGTAACCGTCGAACAAAGACTTCTTCTTCTTCTTCGATGGTCAAAAATGATGATCAAATTGAGCCTTGGCCACCTTCTAAATTTGCCTTCAATTCCACCTGTCCTCAGCCGTCATCTTCCATGCTACTTGTAAATGCTGTACTGCATCTTTCTTTACGCCGTCTTCCCACCTCAGCCTAGGTCTTCCAAGCCTTCTTCTACTCCCTGGATTTCCAGTTGACTCTCTTAGGTACCCACGCATTCAGCATTCTTTTAACTTGCCCATCGAAAGCTTCATCCACTTACCCGGAACGGTCTTATGGGCTCTTTTCAGATCCGCACATTGCAAAAACATTTTTTTTAATTTCGATAAACGGTATATTACTTCTTTTTAATTTTTACTAACATTCTTTGTTTCCAAAGTTTCGCGTTTTCTTAGAATTTACATGTATTGCTTTCAATTCCCCAATCACAGTCAGTCAATTTGTCTATCACTCTATTTTTTTCAGATTCTGATGGCGTTAGGTTATGTTAGTTCATTAGTTTGTTAATAAATCGGGAAACATAATTCCGACCGGGAGAATCAGAGCCGTCAGCGCCTGTCCATAGGTCATTCTATATCAGCTCGTACAGAGCAATCTTTCCACATTTTTTGTATGTTTCAAAGACACTCAGATTCGGACATCAATCAACAGCCAAAACATTCAAACCTATCATGCCCAAAAGTACATAAATTTCCTCTATTTCCAGAATCATCTCATTCAAGACAAAAACATAACGTCAACCTATTCAAAACCTTTTCATTTACATGTCTTTCCCATCTTAATATTTTATTATTTATGTATGCTTTATTGAGTTAGTTCATCACGTCTTAAGAATTAATATAAACTTTCTATAACATCACAATTTTTTATCGAAATTTCTCCAGATCACATTTTTCCAAATTAATTAAAAAACTTTTCAATGCTTTCTATTTCTTCAGATAACTGATTATACAGCTTCAATCCCTTATACAATTAGTTTTGAGACACTGTTTTTCTCCTCTTTGGTAATTTTATCTTTTTTTATCCCTAGTTTTATTTGTATGACATTGTTGGTTAAATTTGATTATCATTTTTCTATTTTATTTTACTCATATCCTTTTTTATTTTATGTATAAAAGTAAATACATTATATTTTATTTGTTGCTTTACTGTGAGCAAGTCAATTTCTTTGTGCATTCTTTCTAAATAAGAATACATATTTCTTTTGAGTATAATCCTCATCGCCTTATTTTGAAACATTGGTGTTTATTTTATTTCTCCATCATTACATAAAAAAAGAATGAAAGAACAGTAACTTATATGATCAGTCTTATATGTGTTGCGATTCTAGGGGCTTCATGAATGCTGTTCAGTTCATCATATCATATTATGCGTCTCTCGTCTCCACTTTTCACAGGACCACAATTTGCCAAGAACTTTCCTTTTAAATATATCGAGTGTTTCAGCGGTTAAGTTAAAACACTATTCGAACATTCTAATTCTATTTCATATAAAGACATGTAGATATATATATATTTTTTATTTATATCCCTACAGAGATGAGGTAGAATTTTTTTTCAAATTCAGGATTATGGATATTCGAGCGTTTACAGGGCTTATGACCTGTCATTGGCTGGGTTAAGTGGCCACTTTAAGTAGGTACTACAACATTCCCCATTCCGCTTATTAGCGAATATCCACACAGGTAACATTTTTGATTTTTGTATATATGTTACTAAACGAGAAACCATCCACAAGCGAGTTGGAGCGCCATCTATGTATTGATATTGAAGTCAAGTATTTTAATTAGCAGATTACTTTATTTTATGTAGTTAAGACTCTTCCGAGTTAAATTAAGTACTAGTAATCGCCTGCAGATGACTCTGCAATTTATTTTTACTTATATTTGATCAGATCTTATTACACAACATTATTTTGGTACGTGTATTTGTATATACACAAATCTGGATTTTCTCCCATCTCTGTAGGGATATAAATAAAAAAAATATATATACCTACTCCCCCTTGGGAGAAAATCCAGATTTGTGTATGTACAAATACACGTACCAAAATAATGACATGTAGATATACTTTATTCCATTCAGATACGGATATTGTTTATTAAGGTGCTTTAAATACCGAAACTAACATACTATTTTAAAATCACTTCTGTATTTAAAACACTCGCTGAAATTATCGAATTAAATTCGAGACTCAATTTAAAAACGAAGGGTTTGTTTGCCTCTATGTTAGGTTACTGTTTTTCTTAGATATTACCTTTGTTTAAAATGTCTGATATCGTGACCAGGTAGTTATTGAATGACTGGCATTTACTTGAAGTTTGAGTAATTATTTTATCGCATTACCATAAAAACCTTTTAACTGTTTCCTTGCTTGGCATGTGTTCATGCAAATCATATCTACTTTGTAAGATTTATAGCAAGTACTGATTTTTTAATCAAAACCGCCTAACACACTACATAAAACATTAAACCTGCTTCTAATTAATTACATTGTTTTCCCCTAATGTGTTTCTTAACAAAGAACCTCATACCCATACGTCTGGTAAAAGCAATATTTAAAATATTCTAGGAATCAAACGAACATTAAAAATAATTGACTGTCCCACATAGAACAGGTTGGTTTATCTAGTAAGGAGACTCTTAAATAATGTTGTATATATATTTATTCGGTATGGTATAATAAAAATACTTAAGTTCTTATTGTTAACTCGAGTATTTAAATTTTCATTCCATTTTCCTAAAAGTAATAATTTCTATAGGAAAAAAAAAACAAGAGGTAAAAAGACCATTGCAAAATCAATGACAAAAATAATGTGATAATTGCAAAAAAAATATTACCTACATGGGCGAAATATTACGGACATGACTTCTCTCTGGAATAAATAAATCGATTGGAGAAGAGTACACCTCGTAGTGAAGCGGTTGGCGCGTTTGCTTAAAACGCTTGAGGTCCCAAGTTGGATTCAAGGCCATGGCAAGGTCAACATGGAAAGTTTGATAAAATTTTATTTTGATATAAATTTAATCTAGTACAATAAGTTTACTATTTACTCGAAATAATAATGTAATTTCTTTTAACGTAAAAAAGATAATACGAAGGTATCAAAATTTTAATTGTACTTAAAGTCTTCAATAAATATATAAACATATTTTTTTCAATAAAAAATAAATCTTACTTTGTAGTATGCTATTATAGTTATTTGTTAATAAATTTATATAACCCCATTAATTTTCAGTTATACGTCAACCAGTTTCGTGGTTACTACCTCATGATAATAATTACTTATATTATCATTTTACTTATTTTTAAAATTATTTGAATTATTTTTTAATTATTATTATTTTATTTTTTTTACCATGGAATGATTCCTAATATTGTGAACCTCAAATCCGGCCGGCATCTAAAGTGGTTTACATAAATGTGTAAACAAATATTTTAAACATTTTATTCTACAAAATTTAAGTCAATAGTCAATTAGATAACTTTTGTAAAATTCGTAATTCAAAAAAAATTCCCATCTCTAAAATGCTTTCCATCTCTGTTGTAATTTGTTAATTTGCATGACTCCCTAGAGGGTGAAATCCAATCTTTTGTCTGGAAACATTTAAATAATCTCAAAATATTGTAATAAAACCAACTGGTTCAAGAAGTTTAAAAGTTTGCAAATTGTTTTCAGGTGTTTCCTAGTATGTGAAATAATTTGATCAAATGAATCCTTCACATCAATTAAGGTTTTAGCTCTTTAACTTCACTAAAATCAACAGATGGATTAATGGAAGAAATATGGATGTTCAAACATAGGCAAAATGGTGAACGTACACAGTGTGTAAAGTGGCCACTTAAACCAGCCAACAACAGATTATAAGCCCTGTAAATGCCTAGACTTTCATATTTCCTTCTCTAAAATGTTCTCTTTCTCTGTTATAATTTGTTAATCAAAAAGAACAGTTGAAATAGATTTTGAAAAATTGCTGTGTTCGTGATCCTTTCAAATATTTGCTTTGAGAAAACATTAATTTGTTTTTCATTTAAGTTCATCGATTTTATATAAAAATAAACATTTTAAACAGTCTTGTACATCCCCAAAAATCGAAATTTATTTATTTTTGTCAAAGATCGAATCCTTTTATTGGACAAAACATATCAAAGCAGTTATATAAAAACTGGGTCCAATTATTGGAATAGTGAGAACAGAAGTCTTTGATAAAAATACACAATTAATGATATTTAATGCTTTCATACTTCCACAATTTGTATATGGATTAATAATATAGTCACAATGTAGTAAACAAATGCAAGAATCAATACAAAGAACAATGAATAAAGCACTTTAAGTAACATTTAATTTTAATAAATATACCACAGATTTATATAGAATAACAAAAATGCTCAATTTAGATGAATTAATTTACACAGAAAGGATAAATATGATATTTACGATGATAAATAATCAAATAAAGACAAATATTAAATTTTATTTAACTAAAATATACATCAAATAAATACAAGAGCGTCAAATAAATTAACTCGCGAACAACCTAGGACTAACAGACAAAGAAACAGTTTATAGTATACGGCAATAAATTTTTACAATTCACTTCTAATGACCTAAAAAACATTTACGTTTTTAAAAAACACCCAAATAAAACAGTTCTTACAGATGTTTTTTTATCGACTTTTTATTAAAACTATTGTGTTATAACATATTATATCCCCTAATACCAGCACTTTTGCTGATTGGGAATATTTCGTACAAATAAAATATGTAATGTAATGTAATATGAGAAGCTTAAAAACCTTATACTTTGTCATAAATAAATAAGTCTAAATCTTCTAAAATTCTCATCCAAATAAAACGTGGAATCAAAGGGAGAAAAAAGTGTGTGTGAAAAACCAGTTTATTGTGCCGACTACCCTTTGGCGGGAGGAGTATCAAACGTACAGTTTATTATAATCCCGAGTTTTCTTGACGCCATTTAAGTGTGAATTTATGCTTGGCCTATGTCCAATGGAGGTAAAATCCCCGGGAAGGTCGAAGCGACCAAACTGAGATAGGGCGTCCCAGAATCCCACATTGCCAACGGCATAATACTATGTACGACCCAATTCCGAGAGTGTACGTTGGTAAAAGAAAATTATTGCTATTTGCACTTGATTTTATTAGCATGTGAATTAAAATAGCATATTTTGGGAAATGATATAGCTATATGCTTATTAATATTATTGTTTGGTCAGTTCTGCCTATGTTTAAACATCCACATTTTCTCAAATCTATAATATATTGACTCATTTAAATAACTCTCTAGGGAGGAAATTCAGCCTGTCTACATACTTAAAACATTGTTTGATGAATATCAATTTAATTAAAACTTATAATTTATGTATCGGGTTTTGGCTAGTGTTACGGACTCACGGATCAGAGGTCCGAGGTTCGAACGTCACTCTACCACAACTTGATTTCCATTTTCTAATAGTGAGTTATTTACAACTCGTTTCAATTCAAAATGGCTTCTAGTTGGGATATTTCATTTTATTGAGCTTAGTAGTTAAGGTGCATCAAAGAGTGTGTTTGAATTTTAAATAGAAATAGAAAGTCGGATTTATTACAACGATCTTGAAGATAAGATAAATTTAAGCTAGTTTCTAACTCATTATACGTATATTGGTCTCTGGGTAAGCCCAACCTCCAGCCTATCTTTCTTAAAAATCGATGTTGAACTGATTCAATATTTTTTATGTGTTTTATGTACATCATAATATGGAGACCAGATAACAGAGGAATACTCAAGGTGCGGGCGAACTAGGAAACAGAAGGGAGTTTTAAGGGTACTGATATTTTTGAAGTCAGTTGTGTTTCTGATAATTAATCTTTAAAAAAATTCATGACATTTTTAGAGATAAATCTAAATATACATGACGCACAGGCATTGCTTTACGGGGTAAAAAGAAAAAGAAAAATACTTAATGAAATATATATGCAATATTTTGAATGCTCTTACATCACTTAAATCAGCACATTGAAAAATTTAAGAAATATGAATGTTCAAACACAGGCAAAATTGTAAATGTTACCCGGTCTGTAAAGTGGGCACTCAAATCAGCCAACGATAGGTCATGTAAGCCCTGTAAATGCCCAGACTTCCATGTTCCCTTCTCTGTATTCTCCATCCCTGTTGTAATTTGCTAACGAAAAATAAATGTTTTTAACTCTTAAAAGGCTACGCTACAAAATTCATTTACACGCGGTGATGTAACACGTGTTACCACAAACACAAGTCAGAATATTAAAAATCTCAGACATTTAAAAATCAAACGTACCTAACACTGTTAAATAATTCCTTTTCTATAATACATAAAAATTATAATATAATTTTAGCCTCTCATAAAAAAATATTATCGGCCAAGTGGTGTAATGGTGAGCGCGTTTGCCTTCCACGCAAGAGGTCTCGGGATCGATTGCCGACATGGTTGATGTGAAATATGTATTTAAAAGGGTGATTTTACACTTAAATATTTCACTGTCCCTGGACTAATATCTGAAGCGTAAGATGATCATCTTACCTTCATATAACAAAAATGATTAAGATACGCTGCGATTGGTGTACCAATGCAGTGCCCTTTGCACCATTTACGATGGTACATGTTTAAAACTATTTTTATTATATTTTACGCACATAACTGTTTTCTCAATCCGCCCGGACACAGAAAAACAAAACAAATTAAACGATTTATTTTTTTTACAAAAATTAAAAATTCTGTATCATCATCATTCTCCTTCCGCACCAATGATTGTATAGGGCACTGCATTGATACAACAACCGCCGCGTACATTGATAATTTGTATTACATTTAGGTAAAATGTTCAGTCTGATCAAATATTGATGTGTAAAGACACCATGATACATCATCATCATTATCAGCCGTCTCTTGTCCAATGGTGAACATAGGCCTCCCCCTTTAGCCTCCATATCTCCCTATTCTGAGCCAATCGCATCCAACCACTTCCTGCAACTCGTCTGATGTCATCAGACCACCTTGTCTGAGGCCTGCCGACACTTCTTCTACCCGTTCTGGGATAAAAATTCCAGGACTTTTTTGGTCCATCTAGAGTCTGTGGTTCTGGCTATATGACCAGCCCTGCTCTATTTCTGGTTGGCAGCCCTGTGGACTTATTTTGGACGGCCACAATGAGGAAGTTTAGTGTCTTTTTTTTTCTTATTTGTTAATAGAATATTAAACTAAGCCAATTTTTTTTTTTTTATATATCGTATTTTAAGCGCCATGATTTTTAAAATTTTTGTATGTCTGAAATAACTCCGCGTGTGACGTCAGAAGTTGTTCTATGACAGTTCTTCAGACTGGTTCGTTTACGGTGACCAGACCGGATGTCCTTCAAAGTTCTAATATCATTGGATGGTTCATATGAACCAGTGACGTCATTCAAAGTAGTGCGTTTTTTTAAAAATATTTATTACTATTTTTTTGGTTCCTTTTTAAGAAATTTTACCCTACAATTTAATGCTCTATTTTTTCAGAAAAAGAAAACATTATTTGTATCCAACTTCCTGTGGGGCTGAAGTTCCTCATTAAGTAGCTCCATACCAAACATGTGTGGAGTAAAATCCGAGACCTCTTACATAGTAGGCATACGCGCTGACCAACAGGCGGACACGAATAATATTTTTAACTGTAAGAAATTAATACCAAACAATTATATTCTTCCCATTTGGTCTCAATTTCAAATAAAGTGGCGAACTTATTATTTCGATCAGTTCTGAGTTTTTTTCAGCAACTTTTCCAATAATATCTCCTTCCGCTAAAATGGCGGAAATTTTCGACGATATCGACAGTCTTGTCATCGTATCGGTATAAACCGTCATCTTTATGACAATTCGGAGCACCTTTTTCTCACGGTCGCTCGGGGTCGTTAAATTTTATCCCATCCCTTGTCGCGAGGTGTTGTATTTCATATCGATTCTGGAAGAGGTGTCGACTCATAAATTGATACCAGATACAAGCGAGGCTTTTCAATTCAGCGTGATGATATAACACATGAGGTGGGAATAGTGGAAAATACAATGTGATTTTTTTACGAAAAATCATCGCTTAGGTAAACACAATGCATTGGAATGCGGATGTGCCGAATATGGAATATCTTGTGGGAAAAAAAAGATAATTTTAATCGAATTGTTTAATACGAATTGAAATTGTTGGAAACATAGTTATGTTAAATAAAATTTCATTGAAAAATACATTAAAATAAAAAAAATAAAACAACTTTGTTTTTAACCACTAATTTTTATTTTTCAACGACCGATTTCAAAGCAAACAAGCTTCTTTGTCAAGGTTTACGTAACTAATGAATTGATTCCTTTTTATTTTATTTCTATCATGTTAACTAAATACTACTTAAAATAACTTATAATTCGAAATATATATTTTTTAAATGCAAATACTATTATTTTAATAAAAAGTATATATTGTTCGAAATATATATTTTTTATATTTATTCGAAATATATATTTTTTAAATGCAAATACTATTATTTTAATAAAAATTTTACGTAACTAATGAATTGATTCCTTTTTATTTTACTTCTATCATGTTCACTAAATACTACTTATAATAACTTATAATACGAAATATATATTTTTTTAATGCAAATACTATTATTTTAATAAAAAGTAAAACAATAGAAAAAATGTGTTTTCAACATTATAAAAACAAAATTAGGACTATAATATTGTAGTTCAGTAAAAGATTGATAATTTTGTGGAGAAAAAAATTTTATAAAAAAAGTGGAACTTACATAAAATACTATGTTTAAAAAACCGAAAATATACCTACTAGAAACTCAATTATTTTTCAAAAATTTTAAGGATAATTGGTTCTTGAATTTTGATAATGTTAAAGCAAATTTATCTATTTTTTTGTTATCAGTGTGTTTGTTCCCGAGAGAGGAAATTGTCGGGAACAGAAACTTAATGTTCAACTTTGACTTATATATATTTATATAACTAAAATAAATATGACGTCTCATCTATTAATTAGATTGAAATAAATACTTTTGGCCAAATCAAGAACATCAAAAATATTATTTACAACTTGGTATAAAAAAAAAAAACAGATAAGATATTGTACTTCTATCACTTACAAACACATTAAAGTTTCCGGAGAAATTTATGCTGGATTTTTTAAATTTTGTTAGAATGGGTAGCATAGAGAGGTGACCAAATTGAAGAACTGTATTTTGACTGACTCCTTACAAACGAACAATTTAATTTTTTTATTTATAATATTGATCTAAAATCTTTTTCTGACCTCGATACAAATCCCAGCATTTGCATAACCTTATTTGATATACATATAATCAATATGATTACCATAATAAAGTGTTACATCAAATATAATACCGAGGTTTTTAATTTCTTTTACAGAAGCAAGCACTGTCGAGTGAATAAGGAAAAGAATGAGTCTTGAACGATTGCATCTAATTATTTGGCACTTACTAACTAACATTTAAGAAAAGGTTGTGTACTTTACACCTGTTGTTTACGTTGATGAAGAATTGTTTGAAATTTATTGAGTGGTAGAGAAGACAATATTTTTTTGGTGGAGTTATTTCGAGTCAATTAAAAACACAATTGCTGGCAAATAAAGGGGTTCTTATTCGCGGCGAAAGTATTTATCAAAGGAAAATACAATGTCTAAAGGCTTTTTGGTCGTTTATTCGCTAAAGGTAATTAATTATTCATATCTAAATTTGTTTCCACAAAAGGTCATCATTTACGAACTTTCTCCTCGTTTTTATTCCTTTGGATACCATTTTATCATCTTACGATGTCATAATATCGTGTCATAAAAATATTATTTTGTTTATGAAGTTGACATAAAAAAGGCCTCTGGTTTCTAAATGGCAAATTTGTGTTATTTTAAGGATGAATATGATAACAAGATAATATTTTTTTCTAGTGTAGATAAGTCCGCCTCGTAGTATAGTGGTTGACGGGGTCGCCAACGGCTCTTATTTGTTTATTTATCACTTAATATGCATATACATTTTATGTACATATAAGGGCGGGCATATTACCTTAAGGCAATCTCTTCCTACCTACCCAAACCGTTCAGTTTGAGAAAATTAGAAGTATAGGGAGATATTATAGGTATAAACACAGAATCCTCAAATGTTATACACAATTTGAAGCAAAAATAAACTACAAAATAAAGAGGTCTCTAGGTCCTGGGTTTGATTTCTGGCTGGGTAGAAGTGATGTATTGATTCAAAAAGTTTTTTAACTTCAATATTTCATAGTTCTCCTGGAGTGTAAGACTGATCACCTTACTTTCATATAACTGGTGATCAAATGACGCCGCACTTGGTTTATCAATGCTGTACCCTATACACAACTGGGTGCGAAAATAAGGATTTTGATGAGAATTGAAAAAAATATTTGCATGATTGTTTGAATGGATTTAATCACCATCATCAAACCCTTATCTACACCTGATGGTGCATAGAGCACTGTATTAGCAAAGTAAATACACCATGTCTCGATCATATATTTTTTGTATTTTTATTTTGACTACTGGACGGGTTATTAAATAAACCTTTAAGGATTGATGTTTTAACAAGTATTTAAGAAATAAATGAAATTAAGATAAAAAATATGATCAAAATAACATAAGTTACATATTGTAAACAACGTCGAATCGGGTTGTGATCCCGTGGCTAGTGTCTTGGACTCACGGATCAAAGGTCCGTGGTACGAATTTGATTCTATCCCATTTTGATTCCCATTTTCTAACGGTGAGTTATTTACAACTCGTTGAAAATGGCCCTGAAAATGAAATATTAAGGAAAATTATAAGAACGCAAATATTTTTTTTTTCCTTAAAAAAGGTATACGAAAAATTATACAAAGATATCATTATTATATCTGAGAGACAAGAGACGAGACATGATTGCCCTGTCGGTAAGTTTTATGTTTCGCAAAGTTTATACTTTTTTTTTATAACTTTCTTTGCTGTAGGAAATCATCAACCGAGGTGTCTTTGGACACTTCATTATAAATCCTAAGCATTGGTAAAAAGAAGCCAGTGTTGATTCTGTAATTACTCACAGCAAATAAAGTGTTAGTACGAGTAATGAAATAATTACAGTAATTGCAGTAATAAAGTACGATAGCAGTAAGGTAATGTGATCAGTCTGACGCTTCAGGTTCCAGTCCAGAAAATATAAATATCGGTGTTAGAATCCACTTTCAAAACAATCATTTTATGTTCTTCTCGGGAACCGATCTTAGGATTTTAAGCATGGTAGGCGAACGCGCAAACACTACACTACGAAGCGAACGTTTCTCCTTTTACAAGTGGTACGAGTGATTTAATAGCTGTTATGAGTCAGTTGAAGACGAGCGACGGTCGGGACATCCTTCGACCCCAAAGAAGACGAAAATGATTCGTTCAAACAGGCAATTGACTATTCGAGAGCTTATTAAAGAACTGAACAGCTTGCAAGGGTCTGTGCAAAACAATTTAATCTATAATTTGCTAATAAAACGAGAGAGTGCCAAATTTGTTGCGAATCGGTACGCAAGTTTATGACCTAAAAAAATCGAGAAATCTGTCGGAAAATATATGGGGGTGTGTGTACCCATCCTTTCTAAGTTGCAGTTAACTGTTGGTCTCAAGCATGCCCGAGAAGAATGCAGTGAGATAGAGCCACGAATAACTACCATACTCTCTCATGTAAAGATACCTCAGATTTTTTTTCTGAATCCTCTCCAACATGAAGGAATATCTCGCCTCATGCGGACTGGGGACTTCATATCATCGAGGCACTCTCAAGCCTGGTCCGAACCAACGAGTTGTGCAGGGTTCCGAGTGCATGGAGATTATTAAAAACCCTGCCAGTTCGGAGAATAAAACCCAACATCTTCAGCACAAGGTCACACGGTATCTCGATGTGAGCATTAAAAGTCAATCTGCTTTTATAGATGACCCCAAGATACTGAATTGTCAAGACACACATGAGTAAGCGGTCATCCATTGTGTATCTGTTTATTTACAATATCAAGTTTATTTGTAGCTGCTCGTCAAGCTATTATTGACAATTCAATTCCATAAATTAAAAAAAACACTTACCTTTTTATTTTTATTACCTTATACTGGTTGTTTATTTTTTACTATTATATCAAATTGCATTGTAGTATTGGCAAATACGCATTTCATATAAACGTATTTTTATTTCTTCTTTTTTCGCGATCATATATGCTTGCTTGTTTATTAATTTAACTGAAATTTGTATTTTTTGCTTACCGGAACATTTTATTTACTGTGTTTGCTTTGCAGAATTTATTTCATTAGCTTATATCTTTGCATTTTTTGTTTATATGCTTACCGTTTTTTCTTGCATACCTTTGTTATTACTGTTTTTTTACTTTGTAAAACTTTTTATTATTTCCTTTCTAACTAATTTCACATATTTTTTCTATATATTCTGTGTTTATTATTGAGTAAGTTAGATTTTTTTTTGTAAATGCCTTTTGGGCGTTAATGAACAAAAAAAAACAATAAATAAATATACCTGCACAGTACGCAATGTTCTAGTGAAAGATAAAATAACGCGTTTTTGAAATATTGAAATACATTTTGTTAATAGTACTCCAGTCTAGGATATTGTATATATCGGACTGTTGGCGCAATTATAACTCTGTTGGATTTAATTTAAATGCGTTCGAAAGATACGAAGCAAATAATAAAAATACTTTATATTTACTTGTACATTTACGAAAGCGAACGAAGCCTTTAATTTACATTTACGTTTGCATTGAGAAATGGCGCCCCTCCAAGCCGCTACTCCAACTAAATTTAACATTCTACATCCCTATTCTATATAACATACATAATAGTTCTAGTCCTCTACTCTAGTGGTACTCCCGCCATGCGCACCCTCTCGACGCTGTACAAAAACCCTTAACTCCGTTTTTCACCCTTCCCGAGTAAGCTCGTTGCGGCTTTACGTAAATTTACATTTTACTTTTTGCTCTATCATGTCTGTTCTCTAACAATTTGACTTTGTAGCCCACGTTTACCCTACCTCAATTATTTCGGCAAACATAATGTGTTTGTGGAATTTCCTTTACGTATTAAAGCTTCGTCATATTTTCAGCATTTAACTAAAACTTGTCTAATCGATATATTCATACGCGCTTGCAAACACTTTAATAAGTATAAATAACAGGGTCTACATAGTACATAATGGAATTCCTCAAGATTTATTTGACCATTACAAGTTTCAGCAGACTAATGGTTATTTTTAATAAATTAAGCGTCTTTTAACGATATTTGCCACCACAACAAGCCATTCACCCTGTGCGCTCTGTAGCTGTAGAACACATTTTAATTTTACTCTTATTTTTTAAGAAAAAACACCAGAAAGTCAAATTTTCAATTATGTAAATAGGGGCTGGATTTCATACCGTCCATGCGCTTTATAGCTGTAAGGCGTGCTGTAGTCTAGCTCTCGTCTGTTATAAAATCAAATCGTAATTGGAAACGAGGAACTAGAATCCCACCCCTCTATGCGCTCTGTAGCTGCAAGATATTTTGGAATACTTATTTAGAGCGCCCTTGCGGTGATTTCCACAAAAATTGCGCTGAATAAACTATCCAAGATAATCATAATAACGTATTCCCCTTTCTTTTTTCTTTGAAAAGGCTGTGGTAAAAAAATCCTGTGCGCGCGGAGACATTAAAAAAAAACATAGAGACTGACTAGTTGAATAATTTATTCTAGATAATTTAATCAAAATAAAGTTTAGCCCTGTTACAGAAAAAATAATTAAAAATTATAAATACGCCAGTCATCTTACATACCTGCCCATTAATAATACTACTGCTGCGACTGCCATTAACTGACTGAATCTCTTTCACGCTAACACTGGTCACAACAGCGTCTCTGTCTTCCTTGTTATGAGTTCTATCATCGTGCTCTCTTTCATACAGATTTATTGCTGTATTGACGTCAAATTCATTGTTCGCATGGCAAGGATAAATATTTTTTGTATTAAAATCCCGCATATTTATATAAATGTTACTTTGCAAAACCGGTGTGAAAATGTCCATTTGAAGATTACAAAAAATACAACTTCATCATTAAAAAAATAAAAGGGGTGGATCAAGTATGCACACTACAGGGGCGAAACGTGTATAGAAGTGATTATGCGCAGCTTACCATTATATTTGACTGACCATGATAATGTTTTACTGTAACCTTATTTACAGAAAAACGAATAAATAATTACTAATTATTTTAAATCATTTCCACCGTTTGTATTTTTATCCTAATATAAATATAAATATTAAACTTGCAGATTTCACAAACTATTTGAAGATTCTTGATTTGAAAAACAATATTTCAAACATTATTTCTTAAAGGCTATTTTTCTTTGAGATGGTACTTTTGACATAAGATCATAATTACTTTCAAGCGTCATATTGCAGCGCTCAGCCTCCGTACCGGCTGGGCGTGAATTATAGTTTTTCTCTCCAATCGTAGCTTAAAATTCGAAATTAAATTGTTAACTGTTAAACAAACATTGTGTTAGTGTTTATAAGTGGTCGATGTGTAGACAAAAAGTGGAAAAAGAAGACTATTCATTTTAAAGCATTATTTTGCGCTTTATTTTTAATAAAATATGTGTGAAGTAGTGAACAACGGAAACTTTCAAACAACAATGCGCCTACTTTAAAATAAATAAAAAAGTATTAACCCATTAAAATTGTTTAAGAATATATTCATTTTTTATGCTGATTTACCAAGATTTAACTATCTGGAATTCTACCTCCCACGATAAATTACAACAGTGCTACTAAAAGAGAACTTATTTCTTTCCAATATACTTGTACATACAAAATGATACGTCAATCCTCAAACCACTCTCATACACACGTTTGTTTAATAATAATGTAAAATACAAATAAAATTGAGCGGGAATTTCATACTCACTATAAAACGAAATAATACAGATTAAAATGGATACAAAGTCGTTGGAACAATAGGCTTCTTTCATCCCTCCGGCAACTACACGTGGACCGGACCATCTTCTAGGAATTACGACAGAGACTAATGACTACAAAAACTACCCTTCGGATATGTTTATCTGTAATGTTATCCACAGTGTTGAAGTGCTTTATCTGTTTAGTTTTTTATTGTTTACTTTTTAGCACGAACACTTCGCAAATTTACTATTATGCTCAATATTTGTTTTTGTAAATTTATTGATAATTTTAAGTTGCCAGAATTTCACTCGTCCATGCACTTTGTAGCTGCAAGACTTGTTATTATCTAACTTCTATTTTTATAAATTAGTTTTTTTTTTTTTAATTATCACGAAATCTCTAAACTTTATTGTCAAATAAAAAATGTAAATAGGGGCTAGATTTCTTATTGTCTATGCGCTCTGTAGCTGCAAGACGTGCTGTAATCTAGCTCCTGTATATCATAATTGGAGACGAGGAACAAGAATCCTAACCGTCTATGCGCTCTGTAGCTGCAAGACGTGGTGGGATATTTATTCATTGTACCGCGCCCTTGAGGTGATTTTCACAAAAACGGCGCTATAAAAATTATCCATATATGTATATAAATATGGTACTACACCCGGCCGTTTTTAGCACTATTAATTTCTAGAACAATTCGGTCAGTTGACATTTCAATATGTTCAATTAAATACCTAATATATACTAAATTCACAATGCTATTTTTTATTTATTTTTTAAGGAATTGTGTTTAAAAGTAATGGATAAAAAATCTATATAATATAATATATTTCGTAATAAGTTACGTCGTTTGAGTTGATTTCATGAATAAGAGTTGTTGTATCACACCACAGAACCACAGAAAAATATCAATTTATAGTATATATTACTTACATTATATTATATACCTTCCATGTGGGTACAAATATATACTATTTTTATAGCTTACCTGTAAATAAAATCACCATTTGCCACTGGTAGACTAGTGTGACATTACAGCAGCACAAGATTAGAAAATATATTTATGTAACGAAATATTTACATCTTTGAAATATGAAAAAATATCGCTATATTTAAATGTTTTCTTTACGAAAAACTTTTAGGGGACTTTTATTTATAATTTGTTGAAACTATGAGTATTAAAAAGGACTTCATCATTCTATTTACTTTGGTACTTTTTTTCTCAAATCGGTAACATGTAATCACAACCCTATGTTCAATTAAAATGAAACACCGTTTATTTGAGAGTTTTGTGGTTTGTTAGTATTTTAATATAACACCAAATACCTAAGGTCTAAAAGATAATATAAACAGAACGACTAATACGTATTAACTGAATCCTAGTTCCGCCTAAACTAATAAAAAAGTCATGAATTTACTTAGGAAGGCTTTTGATGTGAGCTAAATTTTAGGACCATGTTTTTATGTACACGTATTAATCAATGAAAATACCCACAACAACCCTTAATGGAGGAAGAAAAATGATATGGATTAGTCATTCCAAAGCTCCTCCCCAAGCTGCTATTACAACTACTGACTATCCTGAGACTTAATCGTCCCATGGCCTCCGTTAAAACGATGGCTATTTCCCTTATGATTGTGACTGAAATAACGCCAAGGAGAGAAAACATTCAACCCTTTTCATCTAATCTTCCTACGATTTTTGGGTCTACTTATTCGTTGAAAACATTAAAAAATGTATATATTTAAATATAAAATCATTCAAAACAGATGAAGAACATTTTATAGAAGGGAATATAGAAGTGTAGCCATTTAAAGGACTTATGACCTATGGTTAGTTGGTGCATGAGGGTGGCATTTTGACATAAGTATTTTACCTACATACTACGCAAGGCCTAAAAACATTTTTTAATTTTTATTCTTCTTCTTGAAATAGCTAGTTTTATCAGCAATATTTTGAGTCTATCCAAATATTTGTAGAAAAGAACTAGATTCAACCCCTTCGAGGGTAATTAATATGAATAAATTACAACAGAGATGCGGAATATTTAATTGAAGGGAATATAGAAATCTAGGTATTCACAGGGGTAACGTTCACTATTCTGCCTATATTTAAATATCTATATTCTTCCAATTCTTCCATTTTAACGTTTTACTGGAATGAAAAAAGCAATATCATTTATGACAAAATTGACAAACAGGTTTGTATGAGGTAATGCGTTCAATCCCCGATGAGGTTGACATGAAATATTAATTTTTAATACAGCAGTATTTCAAAGATCTTGGACTTGAAACAGTGACAGCGAAAATACTTCCTCCACATACCCAAATGCCGTTTTAAAGACGAGGGCCTTCCTTTGTACATACTTTGCTTAAACTAATTTTACTTGTAAAAATCGAGTAACTTTGTTTAAAAAAAATAATTATTCCATAAACCACGATTTTATTTTGATTTAACTTTACAACTTTCATTGCTCATTTCACTGTGAGTTTGGAAAATTATACAAAGGGCACTAATACTCGTTGTTATTCTGTATATTTTAACAAATTTAAAATGTAAGTAACAAATTGAAGTAATCGTAATAAGACTAATTAGTTAGTTTTATCTCCAAGCATTTTGCTGTCTTTCACGCAAATATAGGCTTAGGTTATTATAAGATGGATTGAACGTTTTCGGAGTTTCAATTATTGTACGTTTTTTAGATTACACTTCTTACTTAAAATCACATTTTCGTTTTATATTTATTTTAAGCATAAGCGGGATCACTCATTAACATTTAGCAAAATATTTTTTTCTTCCTTGGAAGTTAATATATAAACATACATGGTGAGTCCGGAAAGTAATATCAGTGAGTCAATTACAAAGAAAAAAATTATCTGATTGGTTGAAATTAAGTTTAAAGTAAAGTTACAAAAACAATTTTTTTTCATCGCTGGAACTACATAGAAAGAAACGAAAACTTTTCATTACGTTTTTTTCGAGATCCTGTTAATAAGAAATCTCGTTAATAAGAAACAGCGCTTCCAAGCTTTGTTATTTTCTAAAGCTTTCTCGTTCATTTGCTTTAATGTAAAAGCGCTGTATTTTTATTAATATCAGAAACTCATTCAAACTTAGTGTTAGGCATTAACTTACGTTTAGTACCATTTAAATGTCTTACAAAAACGGAATACTGAAGCGTAAAAAACACTTACATATTATAACTATCGCTAACTGTTTTTGTTCATGTCCAAACTAGTGTTTTTGACTCGATGTCTGCTCTCAGATCAAAATCCTGAAAAATGAAACCGACTGGAGAATCAATTTTGAATTTTTAACAATGTTTTGAGTATGTCCAAATGCTTGCAGACTAGCTAAGTTTTCTCCCAAGGGAGGTGTTCATGTTTAAATTTGTTGCAACAGAAAGGTAACACATTTTTGAGATGGAAGTATGGGACTCTAGGCATTTATAGGGCTTATGACCAGTCATTGGCTGGTTTAAGTGGCCACTTTGCACACTGTGTAACTTTCACCATATGTTACAACGAAATGCAAAATTTTTATACTTATTTAATACATATGAAATCAACGTTTTCCATTACATAAAAGAAAAAAACAATTATCGTGCACATAAAAGAGAGTGACGTTTTACAATAATGTGTTTATTTTATTTTGAATTAGTAAAGTAAATATTTACAATGGATAACAAAAAAATATGCAGTGTTTTCGTGCTACATAAAAAATAAATTAATATAATTTGACTTCTCCCTTAAATATATTGTAATCATGAAAGCGCATTTTATTTCATTTAATAAAAATATTCCTCTGTAAGTATAATGATGTTGTGGTGTACATGTTTTCAATTTTGAAATTAAGATGTTACCAATTATTCTAGGTTGTATACTCATGTTTCGTGACGTAGAAACACAACTATGTATGTTGTCTTTATTGTCTAGGTCCTTGAATTTCTTAAACAATTGAACGTAGTTATGCAGAAAGCAGCCAGTTCACAATGAGGAACTTCAGCCCTTCGGAAAATTTTATACAAAAAATGTTTTCTTGCGCGCCGTAAAAATTAGAGTATTAAACTTCTTAAAAATATACGAAAAAGTATATTTTTATATATTTTAATAAAAACGCACTACTTTAAATGACGTCCCTGGTTCATATGAATCATCCAATGATATGAGGACTTTAAAGGATATCCGGTTTGGTCACCGCAAACGAATCAATTGGAAGAACTCTCATAGAACAACCTCTGACATCACACGCGGAGTTATTTCAGACATACAAAACTTTAAAAAATCATAACGCTGATAATACAATATATGAAAATAAAAAATATGAAACATTGGCTTAGTTAAATATTTTTTTAACAAATAACAAAAAAAAAAGACACTGAACTTCCTCATTTTGAAAAAATGATATATTGATGTCATTGGGCGTAACAAGGTCTGCTAAAAACAGCCAGACCGGTTTCAGAAAATAGCGTCAATCACAAAACCGCAATTTCTCAATTTGCTGAAAACACCCACAACACTAGAAAAATCTTACGGTACTTTAAAAATTAATAAAACTGGTCAAATACAATGAAAGTCATACATTCCAACTGTTGTGTAGATTTGATCATTCACTATTTTCATAAAAGTGCTATTATGTAAGTTTCACTTTTCTATGACTGGCTGCTTTCTGCATAACTACGTTCAATAGGCAGTAGGAAAAGTAGACGGTTTTAAAATAATTCTTGTTCACCGCGAAGTGCAGGGTTTGATTCCTGGCAGATTAAAATTGGCTCTAGAGGTGTCACTGCAATATCTCATTATTCTTGGACTGACTGAGCACCTTGCCTTCACGTAGCGTATAATCGAGATGCATCGCATTTGATGTTCCAATTTTTTTTCATTTCAGCTTGTAATCGGACATACTACGGAGATCTTGGGAGGACTTATGACCTGGAGCTCCATAGACCTAAAGAGGAGCGATTACCTTTTATTTGCCACATAACCCTCACAGCTGGTGGCGGAACACACGGAGACCTGATTCAGGTAAACCGGAATCCAATCTTAATTATGATTGTCTAATGTTGTTGAACAAAAAAATAATCTGCGTATTAAAAAATATAATTAACTCTACAAGGCTGGTTTTTTTCGGAAAAATACATCGGTCTATCATTGTAAAAGTACTACAGTGCCGAAGATTCAGAGGAAAGATGGCTAAGTGTGACATGTAACTTTTTTAGGTATATTGCTTATTTATGAATGCATTGCAAGTTCCCCGACTCAACACGGATTTTTAGCGAGTCAGGGCGGGTTCAAAGACATATGTCATTCCTGGTTATTTCACTATGAACTGTATATCTATAATCAACGAATCTTTATATTTATAATTCTTCTGTACGTGTGATGTCACTGAACTCCTAAACGGCTGAACCGATTTACGTAAGGTTTTCAGCGAAATGAAGATCCTCGCGCTGCGCGTGTTTGTAAATTTTTCAATCGAATCAATAAAAAAAAGAGTTAGAAGCATATTTTTTTTATCGATCTACCAGGGTTTTATTCGACAAGAATGCATATGCAAAAAAAAATGGAAGGATGTTATTTTTTGTGTTTAAAAAAGTTTGTTTTTGAATGTTTACAAATAACATTTGCTTTTTATGGATCCCATTTAGATCCTTTCTTTCTATTTCTTATCATTTCTTCCCATTTAAATCTTTTTACTGGATTTTTGGTAATATTAAAATAATATTAACTTATATTTAATGCATTTTTGAAAATCGCATTCATGAATAAAGAGCACCCGTATTTGTGAGAAGAGCCGAATTTTACATTTGCAAAAAGAATTCTATATTTGAAAATGAATTATTTTACGTTTTAGAACTTAACCATAAACGAGTACCTAGGTACCTACTTTCATTCAATATTTGAATATTAATAAATTTAAGTTTTGAAATTCAATCATATACAAGTGCCTTAGTACCTACTTATCAATGAAAAGTCTTTTTCCAAGCTTATAGCAAGCAATGCAACGTTCGGGCAGAATAACGTCTGTCAGGTCCGCTAGTGTATATATATAATGTTCTTAATAAATAAGTAAATAAATTAATATTGAGTTATATATATCACTGTAGAGCGTACGGCCGCGGTCCCAATTTGGAACAGACATTGTATTCCTTCACGGTCATGCTGGAAAATAAGAAAAAGGTGATTGTTTTGACCATGTGAATTTGATTGATCACAAATTGACACAGTTTCGGGAAAGGGGTGGGTGCTTTTATTGTATATATTATTTCACCGGATTCTTCTCGATTAAGTTTACAATCTGGCAAAATACGGTATGTCTTCGTTTAAAAGTGTAAAATATTAACAGTGCCACTTAACAGTGTGTCTTTTTTTCTATTTCCAAAGAAGGAAAATTAAGATATGTCACTTAACAACAAACATGTACCATGTACCTTTTAAACGTACCCGTCACACCAAATTATTTTACTGCACCGATGTAAACACTAATATAGCTAAAAATTCGTGATTTATAGAATATGCAACTTATACAATAATATTATTGGAGCCAATACGAGTGATATATTAAACTTGAATAATAATAAATTCAAATTAAGTAAATATGATATTATTTTTTAATTTAATTTTAAATTTACAATGGTAAATATGTTCGAACATTTTATTTATGGTTTTCCAAATTCTTTTCTTGTATAATATAACTTTATTTATGACACATTACGTTTATTGATAATTATAAGTTTGAGATCATTTTTAGTCTAGTTTAAGGTACCTATTATATTATAACCGTATAATGACTGTAGATTTTAATAAACCATTTTTTTTATTAAAAAAATAACACGACAACAGACGCGCCGTACCTACCATCTTTAGAAATTGAGTAATGGTCGACAATTTATGATATGCCTAACACACCTTGTTTTACCGTTTTTGTTGGATGGAAAAATATAATACGTCATATATCCCTTGTTTTGACAAATATTATTCTATTTTGAAAGATGGTATGTTATATCTGTTGAAAGATGGCTAAATATGGTATGCCAAACATATCGTGTTTTGCCGTCAATGTTCTAGATGGCTAAATAACATTTTGGGAAAAAAATTGAAATTATTCAATGCATCCATTAACACTAGAATTAGGTTTTTAAACAAAAATTCAGATTTTTCATGGCCCATAAAATTATCAATTTGCTTTCCTTAAAAATTCATAAAAAGTTACTTACAATACTTAACCATCTTTCTACTGAATTATTGATGTGAATTATAACGAAAAATAATTTATATAAATTTAAAATCAACATCTTGCACCTATATTAAAAAGTATTTTAAATATGTAAAAACTGTTAATTCATTGTGTCAGTAAAGCCTCGATATTTACTATTTATAACAAAAACATAATTAAAAAATACATGAAAAATCAAATAATAATAAAAAAACATGCAATAAAAAAAGATTTTAAATATATGGAAAAAAATCATTCAAAGAACTATTTTTATTGATCACTAAATATACTCGTATTTCAACCATAAATCACCAGTTTCAAATTTGGATAAAAGAAAGAAAAAAAAAATGGGAAAAAACTTAAAACCCTTCTCTTGTTGAAAAACTTGTTCTCTAAATCGTTTGAATAAATCCTTGGCATGTGATGATAAAGTACATTATATTATTAATTGAGTCGGCATTCACTTCGTAACACTTCATAATAAATGATTATGATAATAAAACTTTGTTATTAGTGTTACATAATTTTATTCTTCTACAAGAACATTACTACAGTTTCGGGAGAGCACTCCTCCCATCGACAGTTTTATACCAAAAGCTTTATACCACCCGTCGATGGGAGGAGTGCTCTCCCGAAACAGTAGTAAGTTCTTGTAAAATAATAAAATTGTGTAACACTAATAACAACGTTTTATTTTCTTAGTAATTTTCAAAGTACATTGTTTTTCTTAAATTACAAATGAAAAAAGTTGAAATTAAAATTATTTCTTTATATTTTCATTTTTTAAAGCGCGCTTGGTATTACGAAAACGGCTCTATATAAGTTATCCATAATAATAATATATATTATTTTGTACCTAAAATGATATTTATACGCATCGAACTAATTGTTTATGCGTGTTCAAAGAATGTAACATTCTAATTCAATAAAAAATATTTTATTTTATAAAACGAATTACACTAAACACAACGCCTCAATACAAGGGCGGGGTTAAATTATTTTTTTTAATATTCCGTATATATTTAGCACGGGTCTTGAACCTTCATACTGGTGAATATTTTGTTTTTAACATATCCTTTTAAAGACGAGAATTCCCTTTAAATCCTTAAGGATCCGCCTTCGGGACAGGACGGGAGTGAAAAATACATTCCACGCTCCGCGAGGTCTGTCAGACCCTTTCTGCAATTCGTTTCGCTAAACTTATAGGGGTATTTTTATTAGAAATATATGGCCTTTTCAATTTCGTACAATATTTTTACTTCATTCCCAAAATGAGATATTCAACGGGTTTGGAAGCGGAGGAATTCAATTTTGAATAAAAATGTAATCCCATTGGAATGTGGTTTTTGTGGAATTCGTATCAGTTGGTTAGTTTTCCTAAAAAATCCCACACGTATCCGAAGCTCGAACTTATATTTATTAGTTGCAACAGAAACTTTTCATCAATAAAATGATTTTTCAAATACTAACATCGAGCGTTTTTTAAATTTTTAACTTTAACATTTTAACAAGTATAATAATTCTCGCCGATCATTTAACTCTTTTACCCCTATATGGTCGCAAATTCTGGCACCTTACTTAAACTCAAAACACCAAACTTCTGAGTTTTGAGAGTAAGTGCTTGAGGAGAATATTACGTCTAGTATTCTTCTCAAAATCAAATCGGGTTGTGGTCCCGTGGCTAGTGTCTCGGACTCACGGCTCAAAGGTCTGTGGTTCGAATCCCACTCTACCCCAACTTAATTCCCATTTTTTGATAGTGAGTTATTTACAAATCATTAAAAATGGCCCTCAAAATGAAATATTTGGGTGAATCATAAGAACACAAATATTTATTTTTTCGAAAAAAAATGGTGGTTCTATGTCCACATGTTCCTCTTAGGAACGAATGTGGAAAAGAAAGTATATTACTTTTATTTAATGAAAGAGCCTCTGTTTTAGAGGCTCATCAGCAGGTTGGAAGAAAGGGATGCAGAAGGATGTTTTTTTGCAACTGACGGAAATCAAACCCGTCACTGGGACAGTCTTTCATTATAATTAGTAAAGGCAATTTAAATTTCGGTAATGGGTTTGAAATTATAAGCAGCACTAATCATAAGATAAGAAAATATTGAAAGAAAATAATAAGGGAAGAGAAAAAAGATATAAATCTGAAGACTGAAAGTACAATTTAATTAGTTATATTTTTTACAATATACGTAAGAGGTAAAACAGAGTATTAAAAAAAATAAAGGCATGGCCTGTTCGTGGGTATACAAGAAAAGTTTATGAACTTTTGCTCCTTTGATAAATCTTCTTCTTTTCAACATCCGCTCCTAAGTGGAGCATGTAGACATCACCAGTTGCCTCCAGGAGGCCCTACCACCAGCCAGCACTCTCACTTCTTCCCATGTCAATCCAGCGCCCCTTAATTCTGCCGAATAAAGTTTAAAGATCGTCATTGACGGCCTTCCGCAGGTTTAAAGAAGAGGCAACCAGGGTTTAAGTTCTCCTGAGGCATGCGCAGCACGTGTCCAAGCCAGGTCCACCGCCGCATCCTCAAGACGCTCGTTATGGGAGGTTGCTGCGTCCGTTCTCGGACTTCAATGTTAGTTATAAAATCGAACCACCTTATACCTAATATTCTTCTCAAGCACTTACTCTCAAAACTCAGAAGTTTGGTGTTTTGAGCTTTGGTAAGGTGCCAAGATTCACACCCATATAAGAGAACTGGCATTATACAAGAGTTGAATAATCGGCATTTCGTTTTGAACGAGTATAGACTAGAGTTCCAGACAACACGCATCATGTTAAAAGTTGTATAATAAATAGACAGGTACAATATTTTTGGGTAATTTAAGAAAGAGAAAAGCAAATGTCCTGTAAAAGACTTTCAGGTACTTTTTTATCTTATAGTAATTAAAAAAGGAAATAAAAAACACAAAAAAACATAAAAATATTCCTTATTATTAAAGAGGAACAAAAAATATCATAGAAAAAAAGAGTTATTATCTTTGGTTTGAATCCAGGATAGTGCATGCTTTTTAAAAGAAGGAAAATTTTGAAAATTTGGGATCAATGAAATATTATCAGTTAAAAAATAATTCAAATTTTTGAACCTATAAAATGTGCATGTCTTTGTGCTAGCCTCGTTTTACAAAGTGGTATTTCTAACCCACAATTGTTTCTTTTAAATACTAATTTTTGTAATAAAATTAGTGACGCGTGTAATTGTAAGTTCTAAGGATGAGGAAGTTATCTCAAAACGGGTTGACGTATAAATGTAAATGAAAAAATAAAATCTCTAACCATAACGCACAAAATATTTTAGCAAAATTTGAATGCCGTCCAATGGCCAATTTGAACGTAGAAATGGAGTATTTACAAACAAAATATTTTTCTTAAAAAAGAGTTGGAACTAAAATATTTTAAATATTTTTTTGAAAGATTATTGAAGGCTTTAAACGTAGAATTTAAGAAAAACGTCACAATATTTTTGTAACTTAAAATGATTGCTTTAAAAAATATTTATAACTGATTTAATCACTCCTGTATTTATTTTATTATATTCCAATCAATAAAATATATTTTACACTTATACTTTAACTTTATATGATTACCAATGTACGTACGTTTAATTTAAATACCAAGAAGCGTAATTTGCCGGTCAAAAAGTAATGTAAATATAATATTTAAACATGCTTTTTATCAGAAATACCTTGAAAATCTATAGTTTTTATTTAATGTTTATTTATTGTATTTTTTCAATCGTGCAATTTTAAAAGAACGGTCTTTTAAAATGGCAAAATCGTATGGTTTTCTTACTTTTTTACAGACTAAAAAAAACATTTATATCCTTAACCTGTTTCCACGCATTTTGAAAATATGTGTTTGCCAATTTGTAAATTGTGATTACAATAATGGCAGGGGAACCCAGGGCAGAACGGGGTACCGGGGCGGAAGGGGTTTTTGAGCCCCCTATGGGCGAGAGAGATACGTGACCTTCGGGCACAACATTTACATCGCTACGCTAAGCAATATCGAGTAGCCGTTGTCAGTGTCAGAGTGCGCTTAGTTCAAAATTGATTAAATGTTTGAGAAATAGCTCGCAAGTTCTAATATTTGGTCTTCTACAGTAAGATTAATTACTTATACAGTATTTGCTATTCAAAAGTTTACATTACTTGTTTATCTAAAGGCCAATTATTATAGCAGATACAATTCTCCTGTTTTAAAGTACGCTGCTCTTAGGGCGCAATGGAGTGGTACCCCGTCACACCCCTGATAATATTTCTATGTATACTAATTCTAAGTGATATTATAAAAATATATATTGTTAAGTATCCTAGGTACGGGTAACCCCAGTAAGGTCACATTATTTTTATTATTAATCTTTTTTTTAAGGGAAAAAAATAAAAGATAAATAAATTATAAAGTAAGACTATATGCTTTGCGTTTACGTCTCTAACGTTACTTATTCAACCGCTGATGGTGCAAACAAATATAATAAAAATTAGCTTTCAGTCCTGATCTACGAATGCTATACATCTTGCTTTTGGTGCAGTCGTAAGTGGAGAAATTGGATACATGGTGAAGTCTAATCGGTATGCACCAGAAATAAACGTTTAAAAAAAGGAATAACCTACTTTGTTTCTACTTTAGAAGCTTGTCAGCAGGTGAAAAAGAGAGGATATGGAAGGAAGTTATAAAAAAAATATACTACAAGTTAGGTTTATCTATCTACCCCATTCTGCTCCGGGTTCCCCTAAATTATATAATTGTGGAGCGTTAGCAGATAAAATTAACTAGGCAAAGTATATTTTGCACATTAAAAAACGCAAAGACTATGCTTGTTATGATACACTTGTATCTATAAAAAACCTTGTCGAAACGACGAAAATGTATTCTGAACTAGATATAAATGGAAATATATGGGAGTACTTATTTATTACGTATATATTACGAAAACGTATTTTCGTTTTCGCAAGACTTCAGTATCAAGGTAAATATTATTATACATCTTTTGTAATCCTTATTCATACACATTTTCCACCTGTACAATTCCTCTCACGCTCATCTTGTGACGTCACTCTAGAATGATATTGGAATGCGTGATGATACAGGTATGACAAGGGGGAGACTGCTTATAAAATAATAATGAAATTGAAGGAATATGGGTTTTTATACGTGGTGAACGCTACGTGGTGTGTATATACTGTATATTGGCCACTTTAGCCAGCCAATAATTGCTTACAATCCTTGTAAATGCCTAGGCTTCTACACTTTAGTATTTCACATGTAAAATACATATTCATTACATTCTCAGGAGTTACCACAACTTAATTCGGGACCCAAATAATATTAACATTGACAAAAACAAATGTTGAGAACAACAAAGAAACAAAGCAAGTTTAGCACCTTTATAACTAAATATAACACAACAATATATGAGCCAAAACCATTTTTTTACACAAGCAGAATAAATATATAAAAACGCTTTCAAGAATGCAGGAAGCGGCAAATTGGCCACGCAGACGATGCAGCCATAGTGACAGTGATGATTATAACATATCCATCTCAGTTAGTAAAACATCCGGATGCCTGAGAAGTGTCGTATGGTACGATGAACACATGCGGATTGGAAACAAGATCCGGATATACAAAACGTGTGTCAGACCAATCATGGTGTATGCAATAGAGAAGAGGATAGATAGAGAGAAAAAGGAAATATTAAATAACTGCTCAGAACGTCAGAGATGAAAGTACTAAGGGTTGCGGGGAAAACTAAGGGGCAGAATCCGGAGTCAAGAAGTTAGACGGCCTTACGATACCCAAGGCACAGTAAATAGATTTTGGAGAGATTACGTCAATATAATAGACAACTCTAGAATCCCCTATACCATGGCCTATGAAATCCCAGCTGTTCGCTGTCTGCCCGGAAGAACACCAAGGGGGGGAAGAACAGCTGGAACTCAAAGTTTAGGAGTTAGCCTTTACTTCGATCCCATGGAGTTGGATCTAGTGTCTCAACAAATATAAATTAAATTAATGCTGTGAATAAATCAACGCCCATCATCACTTCCTTTTCCACACCCAGTGCAGGATAGGGAAATCAGGGGAATGCATTGGAAAACCAAATGCAGCGTATTTACATCATCTGTCACATAGAGGTTAAATATTTCAGATATCAGTCCAGTAACAAAGTTATTTTTCAGTTTAAATGACATTTGGAATAAATATTTCTTGGACACTCTGCCAGGAATCGAATCCATGACATCAAGAATGGTGGTGGAACGCGCTAACCACTTCAAAACAAAGCGGATACATCTCCTCTCAATTTTCTTACTCTGAATTTTTACCCGAGAGCGGCCACAGGGTCGAAAACACTCCTTCAAAGTTCTGGTTCTATTTCACACTCAACTGTATTTTTCGTCCACCTTAAGGCATTGATATATATTTATTCACTAGAAACCACACTGAGCACCCTACATATGCTCCATTCACCATAGATTCTGGAGCTTATCTTGTATTTGGTGAGAAATTGTAGCAACAATTCACGGACTGTGTGTACTTGTAATGCCGTATTAAATAAACTTCATGAACTCGACAATAGTTATTCACACGTATCGGTATTGTTCCTATAGAACAAACCTTTTAAACTTTTTCAAAGATGGTGAATGGTAATTATATTTATTTATTCATGCATTTCATAATATATATATACATACATATATACAGTTTTTTGTTCACTTTGCCTAGCTGTGTGAAACAGTACTTATGATATTCTTGTTGTTTTACTGTAGAATGTTTTATTATTTAAACTTCATACTGAATATGCTGTATAATTTTTAGGTTAATTTTTAAAAATAAATCTTGTATAATTTTTGGTTTATTTTTTTTTTATAAATCTTGGGTATAAGGAAATTCATGTTAAAAAAAATAAAATACTAAGCCAAATATGTTAATATTATAAATGTTTGTTAAAGGCAGATTTTCCGTTTACGTTGATAAAATAAAATAAAGTAAATAAAATAGTGTTTTTCCTAGTATACCTTAAGCAAATGTGATTTAAATTAAGAGTAAGCGGCACTAACAGTAAGTCCTTTTTACTCTGCTACACGTTTTGCACTGCAATGTTGTTCTATAATTTTTACTGGACGATTTCCATTTCATTTCTAAGAATTTTCCAGAAGAAGTAATATATTTTCGGAAAAAAAATAATTTGTGACACTTGTCAGCTCTCCGGCTACCCCTTAGCGAAAAATCACTCCTATCGGTCGCTCCGTGAAGAAAGAATGAATTTTTTCCGCTAAAAACTTTCACGAGTGGTAATTTTTTCGAGATGAAAAGTAGCCTAAGACATTTCTCAGCTCTTCGGCTATCCTTATCCAAAAAACTATGTTGATCCATTCTTCTGTTGCGACGTGAACGAAACACAAACAAGCCGACAAACACACTTTTGCGTTTATAATATTAGTGTGGATATTGTTAATAAACAATAATAATAACAAAAATGAATGACATATTTATACTCCGCGGGTTAAAATGTTCAATATCCTCTACGATAATCGTCGTTTTTCTGTTTTTACACTCGGCGTAGCTTGTGAATTCACAGTTCACTTTGCAATCTACGCCATGGTGTGCATTAGCGACATTTTGTGACAGACGATTGGATTCAGATTTAAGTATGCATGACTGGTCTATGCAGCTGGTACTCATAACCTATCTAACGTTATCTACTACCCGTAGCGCATTGCAGATCCGATATTATACGCTAGAGCTTTTATTTTACGCCAACTAGCGGGAGAGATGTTCTTAAATGCCCCATTTATAGACTTTCTTTTTTTGAATTTGTACATTTCCAGGCTTAAGTTAAGAATTTTCTTTCAAACTTAAAATGTTTGAGTTCTGGAAAGCTTTTAGTATTAGTTTTACGTTACGTCGGACGTTTTAGAAATATTTTTAAACAGTTTTGTTCCGTTTAACGTTAACTATAATTGTCACAGTGAAATCATTTTCTCATAACTTACAATATTGTTGATAAATCCACCTGGTCCATGAAAAAGTATAGAAATTGAAAAAAATAAAAATTTTCAGGCGTTGTCTAGTATGTAGGTAAAATAATTCAATTGGATGAATCTCACCCGCATAAATAAAGGTTTCAGCTCTTTAACTTCACTAAAATCAACAAATGGAAGAATTGAAGAAATATGGATCTTCAAACATTGGCAAAATGGTGAATGTTACACAGTGTGTAAAGTGACCACTTAAACCAGCCAATAACAGGTCATAAACCCTGTAAATGCCTAGATTTCCATATTCCCTTATTTAAGGTATTCTCCATCCCTGTTTTAATTTGTTAATCTTAATGACTCCCGAGGGAATGAAATTCAGTCTTTTGTCTACGAACATTTGGACAAACTCAAATATTGAAATAATTTATTGTTTTCATTTTCACTACATGATTGTATTTATCTTCTACCAATACTAATAAAAATAGTTGTTATTAATTCCTATCCATAGAAACAATACAATGTCTCAATTCTTAAAGTTTACGGAGGTACAATAGTACATTAAGGGGAAAGGCGGTCTGACTTTTAATTATACAAATGCATACGCTCATTTTCTCTCAGGATAATCGCAAAAGAACATTGTTTGTTTACGCTTTATTGTATATCTAACATTAAAGTCCGAGAACAGACGCAACAGCCTCCTATAAAGAGCGTATTGAGGATGTGGCGGTGGCTGGCTTGGACACGTACTGCGCATGCCTCAGGAAAACCTAAACCCGAGTTGTATTTTCTTTGAACCTGCGGACTCACGCCGCGCGCCGTCCTGGAAGGCCGTCGATGACGATCTTTCGACTTTATTCGGCGGAACTAAGGGGCGCTGGATTGACGCGGGAGGAGGCAAAAATACTGGCTGGCGATATGGTCTCTTGGAGGCAACTGGTGAAGTCCACATGCTCTACTTAGGAGCGGATGTGGAAAAGAAGAAGAAGATATTTACCATCGGCGTGTGTTTATCATTTTGATTTTCTAAAAAAAAAAAAACAAAAAAGCGCCTAGTTTTATTTGCCATCTTCGAACGTACGGTATACAAATTGATATATAGTTTTAAAAAATGGAAAAGGTACCGACGCAGTCAATTTTATTTTAATACTATTTCTTAAAAAAAATAATAAAGTCTGTTCAGTTTTGGGTTGCGGGAAACGGAACCGCGAAACCTCGGTTTTATTTTTCGTTCAAATTTCTCTGAAACCGCCTGCGCCTATCCTCTTAGAAGTGAATTTAGAAGTCAAACGAAGCTGCATGTTGCAGGCGGTGGCAAAAGTACCTACCTAAGTGGTTATATTTACGTAAATTTCAAATAAATGTTCGCAACCAATAAAAATCAATAAATTATAAAGCAATTTTATGCCATAATTTTAGAATAAAAAAATTAATATTTATATTTAAAGCATTGACTTTGTGGTCAAACAATTTAATAAATGTTATTAAATATTTGTTTATGACCACCCACCGACTTTTCTATGTCTACCGGTTTCGAGACGTGCCCGTCTCTTCGCCAGGACACCAATTAAACCAAAATGCAAACCAACATGCAAAACCCACTATATACCTTCACCATAGTTGTTGCACAAAAATATAAAACCAACACGAGATGCATATTAATAAGCACGTGCACTGATTAGGACCAACAGACACAATTGACCAAAGTTTTCTTATTGAAAGATTAGAAGTCACTTTTAAAATTTCTGGGCTCACTAAAAAGTTTTCATTTACCCTTCTTAAATCTGGCGTCGCACAAGGTTCCATGCTTGGTCCAACGCTCTTCACACTGTTCATTAACGATGTGTCCAAAATTATTCACTCATTTGGATTACTTTCTCACTGTTATGCGGATGACCAACAAATCTATTTTTACTGCTCTCCTCAAGATATAAACAATTTGTAAAATCGCGTGTCTCAATGCATCCAAACCGTCAGCAACTAGATGTCATCTAACAGACTTAAGCTCAATCCATCTAAAACTGAGCTTCCATTGACAGCGACAAAAAAGCGACAACACCTTTTAGACCAATCTCCAATTTCAATCACAGGTTGTGATCTTACTTTTAGTATAAATGATAAACTACTGGGTGTTTATTTAGATTCAGATCTTTCTCTTCAATCTCAGGTCAATAAAACGGTAAGTGTTGGTTTCTTCCATCTCCAACAGATCAAATCCGTGCGGAATAGTCCTATAGATGCAACTAAAGCTCTTGTAAATGCTTATGTCGTTTCGCGTCTGGATTACAGTAATGAAATATACGATAATCTCCCAAAATATCAAACAAATAAACTTCAATCTGTTTTCAATGAAGCAGCAAGGCTTATTACGGGAGTAAAAAAATATTCTTACATCTCACAACATCTTCGAGATTTGCACTGGTTAAAAAGCCCAGATAGAATAAAATACAAGCTTTGCTGGACAGTATTCAAATCCCTTCATGAAATGACTCCAAAATACTTATCGGACCTTTGTATTAAGGAAAATACATGTCAAATAAAATCTACTCTTAGGTCAGCATTTGATTCAGAGAGAGGAAAACTTGTCGAAATGCGGCGCTCCCCAACACTAGATTTGGAGATCGTGCTTTTGCCGTTGCCGGCCCCTCTGCCTGGAACCAATTGCCTTCAAACTTACGAACCATAGACAGTCTCAGTTAGTTCAGATCTCAACTAAAATCCCACTTCTTTGGACTATCATACCCTTTATTTTAAATCTAGAAATATAATATATCACTTTCGTATAGTTAGAATGTAAGTTTAGGTATACAATTGTAAAGCCTCCTTGAGGTGATTTTTCACGAAAATGGCGCTATTTAAATCAGCTAAATATTATTATTATTATTAAATATTATGCACTGATTGAATTATGAAAATATTATGTTGTTTGAGAATTAATAAAAAAAGTAGAGGGGATGGAGGGAGGGGGTAAGCTTAATAAGGTGACTATTACAGTGGAACATCGTATAAAGGACTATATTGGCAGTTGGTTTGATTATTGATTAAAGGAACATTATTTTTTAATTAATATTAACATATTACAACAGAGATGAAGAACATTTTAGAGAAGGTAATATAGAAGTTTTAACTTCACAAACATCAACAAACGAAAGAATTAAAGGAATATAGATGTTTAAATATGGGCAGAATGGTGAATGTTACACAGTGTGTAAAGTGGCCACGTAAACCAGCCAATGACAGGCCATAAGCCCTGTAGATGCCTAGACTTCTATATTACCTTCTCTATAATGTTCTTAATATGTGTTGTAAAATGTTAAATAAAAAGAAATAAAAAATTCAGATTTTTTAAAAATTACTACATTTTATAAACTTTTTAACTAACTAACTAACTAACCATCACGCCATTTCCCCGGAGGGATAGGCAGAGAGGATAGAACGCCACACCACTCTGTCCTGGCACACTTCCTTTGCTTCCTTCACATTCATACATCTTCTCATGCACGCACGTCGATTATTCGACTTTTCACATGACCACTTTCAAGAATTTGTTGTACCTGATCATGCCATGTCTTTCTCGGCCTTCCTCTACTTCTACAACCAGACACATTCGCATCATAAATCTTTTTAGCAGTTCTTTCATCATTCATTCGCTCCACATGACCGAACCATCGCAAAAGACCTTTCCTTATTTTGTCGATAATGCTTAACTCAGCCTTGCATTCTGCTCTAATTTCGACATTTGTTCATATTCAAATTTATTTCAACAGAGAGGGAAAACGTTTTTGAGAAGGGAATATGGCAGTCTAGGCATTTACAGGGCTTATGACCTGTCATTGGCTGGTTTAAGTGGCCACTTTACACACTGTGTAACATGCCTAGACTTCCATATAAACTTTTTAAATACTTTTAAATATCCTAATCAATTATATGTTTTCAAATTTATTTCAACAGAGAGGGAAAACGTTTTTGAGAAGGGAATATGGAAGTCTAGGCATGTTACACAGTGTGTAAAGTGGCCACTTAAACCAGCCAATGACAGGTCATAAGCCCTGTAAACGAATTAAATTTAAATATGAACAACTCCCTAGGGAGAGAATCCAGCCAGTCTGCAAGCATTTGGACATACTCAAACATTGTTGAATTATATGTTTATTAAACAGGGCAGTTCTGTGCAGGGCGTCACATTCAGTAATACTGACTTAAATATGGCTCACTCCGCTTTTGGCTAAATAGAAGAATAAATTATTACACCACTTAAACATTTCAAAGTGGCAGTTACGAACGGATTAACACAATTTAAACATGCATCTATATTAACGTAGACAGAGTTAATTCAAAATACGTCGCATCGCCCAATTAATGTTACGCTATGTTTATATTATATTTTGTATGAGCAAATATAACGTGACGTATATACCAATCCTTTCAGCTTAAACAAACTGTGTTGTATAAATAAATGTGCAAATATTTACTCTGAGTGATGCCTTATTTTTGCTAGTTGTGTTATTTTCCTCTGTTTGTCCTTCATTTTAATTACTCGATGTGTTTGGAAAGCACGAACATGAAATCTCCCTAAACCCCAATGGATTTCTTTATAGTAAAAAAATAAAACAATTCTGCAACCCTTAGAAACCACTCCATAAAAAAGGGAGTAATTTCAAATATACAAGGGGCCAGACGCTCAAGAAAAAAAGTTGTGGTTATGGAACATATTTAGACTTGTTAAATAAAGGTTAATCACAATCAACAAAATGTGTACCGTTTTCGAAACATTGTATTATTACTGTTTTTTTTCCCTTGATTTCGCTTTAGTTACCTAAAATTATATTTTAGCGGATAAATAATTAGTTTCTCATGATTTTCTTTATTTATAACAATAAATTATTCAATGCATTATCCCATAAAAGTGACATCTATCACATTACCGTAAGTCTTAAATAATTTATTGTTTCATCATTTTGTGGAAAAATATTTTGAATTTATTTCAAATTAGACACTTTGTAATTTTTACCACATAAGAGTTTAATAAATTATAACATAACTAGTTTTAGGTATTCTGAATTACCCATCATCAGGTGTAAATATAAATTTTATATTTGAGGAGCACAACATGAAGGTAATTAGTTTTATGCTTTAGGTGCCAGTATAGGGACAATAAAATATTTCGGTGTAAAAGTAGCTTTTTTCAGAAATATTTCATGGCCACAAGTCGGGAATCAAACTTATGAACTCTTACATGGTAAGTAAACGAGCTGACCACTAAACCACGAGTTATTTTGGAATAATTTATATATTTTTATCACTTTGTCTAAAAAACGTAAAGAAATTGCAGATTACGATTTGTAAATACGAGTACATTCTTTAGTCTTGCAATACAATGCTTTAATTATTTAATACTGAATTCGAGGTTAAGATATTAAATAAAAAAGAAAAACCAGTATGAGTTGAGAAGATCAATGAATCGAAAATAATGAGTCATTGATTATGGAGAACTGGTGAATTAATTGACAGTAAATTACATAAAAGAGACTACTCTCAAAGGGCTTGGGGGTACTGTCTTGTGAAGATAATTCTGTAGTACTTAATTTATGTCAGCAATTTTAACGGTTGCATTATTTTATTTTATTTTATTTGTCACTTTATATACATATACAATATATATATATATATATATATATATATATAAGGGCGGGCATATTACCTCAAGGCGATTTCTTCTTACCTACCCAAACCGTTCGGTTTGAGAAAGTTATAAATACATGAACATATTGAATCTTACAATTGTATACAAAAATTAAAAACAAAGATTAACAAAATAAAAATATAAATAAAAAAAATGAACACTATACCGTGAAGAGAGCAGAGGGGATGGAAAGGAAAAAAGAGGGATAAAGGAACAATTTAAATATTTAGATAGTGACATTTTAATATTGACTTAAATGTAAAAAAAGAAGGGGCGGGGTCTCTAACATTAGTGGGTAAATTATTCCACAATCAAGCGGCTACTACTGTGAAAGAGGAGGTAAGAAAATTAGAGCGATGACATTAATTAGGCCCCACGAAAATCTCTTAGATACTATTCTTAAAAATTAAATATTGGCGTTCCTAATCTCTTTACCTATATCGTGCGTTCCTAATCTTTACCCATCCTTCGAATGTTTCCTGTATGTATACGAGTTTTGTGTCGTTGTTTGTCTTCATGGTAATACTACGTTCTTCTTCCTTTTCTAAGCGGGTCTGTGACATAGAGCCGCGATATCCATTAGGAACTAACACTGTATTCCTTCACTGTTATAGTGGGAAATTAATATATTGTGAATGTACTGACAGTGTATATTTGATTGATCTCAAATTGATAAAACTGCAGTGAGGGGTACAATAAAACCTTTAAGGTTTCCATATTTTGTTATTTTCGCGGTTTGATTATAAAGAAAAATCACAATGTTGCTTAGCCAAATGTAACAAAAAACTCAAGATGAGCAGCGATTGGTGAACTAGTGCAACGCCCTGTACACCATTAGGTGGAATAAAAGATATAACATTAAATACTTTAAAATTAATAATTTGTTAATCATACAAAATGTAGTTACAAACATAAATCAGTGTACAAAATAAAAGAATTATTAAAATTAATGAAATATAATACAAAAAGATAACTGTAGTTATAATTCAAACATGATATTTAAAGTGAAAATAAAAGTAATTAATCATGTGTTTTTTTTCTGACCCCGTGTAAGTCGGATTCGTACCGGAGATATCTTTTGGGTAAACTGGATGTTTTGTAGAAAAAAAACGTGCTCACGTACTTTAATTTTGTACCGTGTCGCAGTCGGCAGTAGCCACATACCGCGTCAAAAATAACACGGAATGTGCCTCCTGCGGACCGCAAAAATTTATGCACTGGTTTATAGGATGTAAAATAATCAAATGAAACATCAAATTATATAAAGAAGAAATAAGAATTAAGAAGAAAAGCAATAAGGGATTAATAATAAATAATTAAATGAATTCAAGAAAGTTTTTACTAGTCCTGAATTATGAACAGCTTGACAACTTTGTCTCCGTCAATATACAGCAGCCTATACATACTTGTTACTAATTAAAAAGAGATTCGGACATTAACGCATAATAAATATATACGTTCTTTCCGAACTACATACATCTCAGTTTTATCAGATGTTGCTTTTCTCAACAAATTTGAAAAAAAATAATACGAATTAAATGCAAATTTACATATGAAAGATATGCAATGAAGGCAGCTTCCTACAAAATTAAATACCTTATTTTACGTGTTTGCAAACGTTGTAATTTAATTATACGTCATTGGATTCAGGTGTTTGCCTCAAATAAATCCCGGAATAGGAACCACGACGAAAAATAATTGTCAGTAAAATATTTTTCAGCACCTACCTGGTTTACAAATTACTCGTAGCATGATTTGGACATTACGTTGGAATGGTTTCAAAATGTATTTCCGGTCCACAATTGCATTACATGACATGTTATCCGAACCAAGCCCAGCTCTAAAGCCCCCCTCACTGAAGGGTGGTAACAAATTAGGGTTGAACATGGTCAATTACTCCCTGAAACTGACTTTTCGGGGACAAGATTTTCACAAGCGTAACTTCACAAATAATGATATATTGGCTGAGTACTAGATGTGGCTTTTTTATATCAAACTAGGGAAAAAGTTCATTGATTGAATTGGCATTCCTTTAGTAACACAATATAATAAATAGTTATGAAATAATATACATACATTCTGTATATTTTATTGGTGTTAGTAGTTTTTTTTTTAAAGTTACTACTTGGTTTTGGGAGAGAATTCTTCCAATCAACTCTTCAAGTTGACAGGCAGTACCTACCTATCTATAAAATTTTAATTAGTTCATGGAATTGAAGACTTCGTTCTTAAGACATCGAATGTCCAAAATTCACCAAAATCATATTACTGGATTTTATTATTATCTGTCTATTAATCCATACAATTGTTTATAAATACAGGTAAACATCGTTTTACGCCGAGGCTCCGTTCCGAGAGACACCGGCGTAAAAAAAATCGGCGTAAAATAAACAAAAATATAATGGAATGTTAGGAATGAAAAGGTTCCGTGTCAAAATTTAAAAAACAATCTAATATGTTAATCCAATACATACTCTTTATCTATTCCAAATAAATTATAAATGTATTTAATAAATACAGTTTAATTCGTTTACAAAATAAATAATAACCTCTTGGTAAAAGAAACGATTTTTTTAATAATAAATACTAACTCACCAGTTCGTCGGTACCAAACTAAATTCTCACACTTTTTTTTAAAAATCATCCAATTTCATTTGCTTTGATTGTTGCTTCTTTTCTTGCAGAATCATAGCAAAAACTACACATATTTAAATATTCTTTAAATTTTAATCAAATAAAATATAAAATATTTTTTTTTTTTCTTAAAAACAAAACGAAAACTAACTCTGAAACAATTTCACACACACAATAGGCTGCTCGCGTACACGGTAATAGAATAAAACAACGTGTAAAAGTGTGTTTGCTATTAGAATTGCGGCGCCTACTGTCGTCTGGTGTCGACCGAACCGAGGAATCCCGCGCCGGCACCAACAGGCGTAATTATAAATCGGCGCAAAACGACGTTCACCTGTATTTAAAAAAAATCGTAGGTACCACAAATTTACTGTTCAAAGTACCGTGTTTTTGTGAAAACAGCTATTGTCCACATAAATTTGTTTGTTAACAGAATTGTCCACATCTATGTGTTTGAATGAACTTAAAATATCCTTTCCTACCACTATGAAGCGAAACTATCACTCTCGTTTGAGAGTTTAAAAAGTGTTCCGGATAGTTTTGCATAGTTTGTTATGTATGTTTTTAACGGTTTTTAATTTATATTTTAACAAATCTAAATATGGAGAGTTCACTACTATATAAATTTCGAAAAAACTGCAATTTTTATTTCACCCATCCAATTTCTTCATGGTTTGCACTAAAATCCACAAATGTCCAAATAATGTCAAATCACAGCAAATGTTCCACTGACATTTTATTTAATATTTAAATATACATGGAATATTTATTAAAAAAAAAAGTTATGTACAGTAGATTAAAATACATAATATGATTTTATTTCATTAAAAGACTTAAAAACTATGGTATAACCGGGGTATTCAGTTAAACAACTCTCCTGAAAAATTGTTGGTGTGTGACATTTAAAGTTTTTAAAACAAGTTTTTCAGCTTCTTCTTGGAAGTTCATAGGAATAAATCTCATATCAATATTAAAAATATTTACTTTGCAGTCAAACATTTAGGAATTAATGTCATTCAATAATTAAGCGTTTTTCTTCCGCAAAACCATGTGGCTATACTTGTTAAATTTTACTTATAGCAATAATGACTGGTGACGAAAACGGAGGCGCGAGTGCGGGGGCGAAGCCCACCGGCTTCTACGTTACTATTAGCGTAGTGGACTGTATTTTTCCGAGTATCTTACTATAGCGAGAAAATATGCGGTGTCAATCCTCATTCACATCCTCTACTTAGCAAGGTGGACAATAATGGGAAGCCACTAACCTGTTCCAATCTATTTTCCTTCCTTTAGCACTCGGTTGGACCTTGACACTTGTCACTATAGAAGATGCGGCACCGATACCGTAAAGCCAAAGGTCTTCAGCCGCGAGCCTCTGGACACCACACAGGCGCGGTCGGATGAACAATATATTGAAAAGTGGCGCGGCGGTTGATAAATAATCTTGCGGGTTAACCCCAGGTCAAGTAATTGCGGGCGGCAAAGGAATACTGGCTAGTTTAGGCAAGGTAGATTGGATGTTGTAATTGTGACAATAATTGACACCACATATGCGCAGTCAATGGCATACTTAAATAAAATCCTATCTCATTTTAAAATTAAAACAACTATTTATAATATTTGACAAAACCCATGTATTAAAATATTTAATATTTAAATAATTATTTTCTTTAATTACTTTAAAAAAAAACATTTACATAGGTGCGAAGGTTTTCACGGTCCCTGTTATCAATATTTTTCATTTTTGAATGATACCGTGTGTGTTGGATTTGTTCCGACGTTTCGGCTACTATTGCTGGAGGCATCTTCAGGGTAAACAGGGTCGTAGTCGGCAGGTTATTTAGTTAAACTGATCATGGTTTACAGCACTACATACTACAAGAATTAATAAAAATGTGCCTACTGCCGACTCTACTCGGTTAAATTTACTAGTACTTAAACACATACTTTTTTCTACAAAACACTGAGTTTATCCTGAAGATGGCTCCTGCAATGGTAGCCGAAACGTCGGAACAAATCTAACACACACGGTATCACCCAAAAAAAAAAACATATTGAATATAAACAAATATCTATTTTTTATTCACATAACATAAAGCAAATCACAAGATTAAATGGACCGCACATTTTGTAGTACATTAAATAATGTACAGAGCTTGTTTCAGATTTATCGACTTATTGTATTCAATCTCCAAAGTAGATTGGAAAATTACTTTAATAGATCAATAAAAAGCTTCGCACGATCTCCAATTTGATTCGTGATAAAAGTTACAGAGGTTCACAATACAAATTCGTTTTGAGTTTATTAAATTACAGAACAACTGCAATATACGTAACTCTACAGGTAAAATAGATTAGATAGATATTAATATAATAATATAGTGGCATCTCTGTGTCCTGGCGGGTAAAGAATACTGTGTGTGTGAAGTAGACTCGAGGGTGGCTCGATGATTTGGGGGCCACATGAACTGAAGTACTCTCTTATGATAGAGAAAATCCAAAAGAAGTTTCTGAGATATCTCTACATGAGAGAGTGCGGGTATTATCCTTGGCTCTACCCGACCGAGTTTCTCCAGGGTATGCTTGGCTACAACAGTTTAGAGACTAGAAGGAATGTGTATTTGACTACACATTTTTATCGATTGTTGCGCGGTATGATCGATAATTCTGAAATTATGATGAGCATTGGTTTGTATGTTCCTGATAATTACCTAAGACAGCGTCAGCATAGATTGTTTCATATTCCGATATTCAGGACCAACCTGCCTATGGTTATGCCTGTTGGAAGGGCTACCGCTATGCTGAACAACATCGCTCTGGATATTGATCTGTTCCATGTATCCGAAGGGGTTTTCCGGAGCAGGATTCTTCGACTACTTTGACATGAGTCTCTTTCGTGTATTTTTTTTTCTTTTTTATAATATGTACGTATTGAATATATTTTTGTAATGTATATGTTATATTTAAAATAAATAAATTGAATTGAATTGAAATTGAAGTAGAACCTAAACCCTGGACGAGTATTTTCGACTCGATGGCTACTCTCAGGTATAAAACCTGAATAAGACAATTGAGTGGCAATAAAACCGCGTCGTTGTGTAGTGGTTGACGTATTTACCTACCGTTCTTTAGGTCCCGGGTTCGATTCCTGGCAGATTGAACATGAAATATTGATTTTAAAGGCTGTTTAAACTGCATTATTTCATTGATTCCGGTCTGGCTGGCGTCCGAAATATGAGAATGATAACTATTTTTTTTATTTTGTTATATTTAAATTTAGAACATCTGATTACTTAACACAACCAAATATTATTATGTTAAGCGTTTAATTCTCCCTTTCCGGTGATGTGTAGCTAGTACACATAGCATCTAATATCTTTGTTATCTCTATAAATATATAAAATACTGAATTAAGATTTTCGGTAATCCTTAGATATAAATTATTTATTGAATATAATATATTTTTAAAAAATAAACAAGTCCCTGTACATTATTTGTTGTTACAACATTTCAGGAAAAACAATACGAATTTATTAAATATTGAACAATTTGTAATTTTTACAACATACGATTTGAATATATTATATTATAACACAAATAGTTTCAGGTATTCTGAATTACCCATCATCAAATATAAACTAAACTAAAATACATACACAGATTAGTATTTTGGTACTGATAGGGTCGAGTGAAAGGGGCAAGGCAATATGTGACGGAGGGGGAGGGGTTTTCCTAATTATGGGGAATATTGATAGCAGGCATAAAGCATTTTTTTTCGTTCCCATAAAATTTAACTTTCACATTCTGTCACAACTAAAGGTATTATAATAAACAACTTAGAAAATATAAGAATACAAAAAAAATTCAGAGAAAACTTTGATCAATTATACTCCGAAATTCTCGCTGGTGCTGCGCGCGTGTTTTTGTTATTTTTTCATGATTTAAAGCATTATATTAAAAATATTATCGCTATTGACTCCAACTTTAAATTATTGAAGCAATTGCTTATGAAAATTCCATTTTTCAGATTTAAAATCTATCAATTTTGAATGTTTACCGACTACACAGCACCGGAACGCGCGGATGTTTTTGGTACAGTAAGAGAAGTTTCAAATTAAACTGACTGAAAAGTAGAAATGATTTCTCATTTAATATTTTTAAGGAGCATCGTGTTTTTCAAAATTATTTCAAAACGCGAAGCAATTTTCCGCGCTAAATAATGTATTTTTCTTATAAATTTGCGCTGAATCATAATTGTATTAAAATTATATTATTACGCTCTTTGTTATTCCATTTTCAGCGGTGATGTGGTCTATTTTCAGAAATGAAGTATTATTATGTTCCACTGAATTCCTCCGGTGGAAAGTTAAGCAACCCTTATTTGAAAAGCTCTCAACTGAAAATAAAAATATATAAACGGTTCCTTTGTTGTTGCTCTTCAATCCTGTCGATTGCTTTAACTTCAGTTCTGACAATTGACGAAACAATTCTGCCACTTCCTTTCATTTTATTTTTACAAATACGAATAATAAAAAGAGAAAAGAATGAATCGTAAATAATACTCGTGCATAGGTACTTATCTTAGACGTATATTCACTTAATCCTCTTAATGTCAACGGTACTAATATTCAATCCAGAAAATCCGTATAAATCTAGAAGTACTAATGGATGAACATCTATGCTGGCGAGCTCATACTAATGAATTAAGCCGCAAAATATTTTTCAGTCTACACTCGCTTAGAAGGTTGCAAAAATTCTTACCCATTAATACCAAATGCACTTTGGTACAAGCATTACTACTACCCATTCTAGACTACGCCGATGTGTCCATGACTGATTTAAGCTGTGAGCAACTCGATAAACTTAAACAAAATCAAAAAACATGCAAAAGGTATATTTTTGGTCTCAAATATAACCACATTTCTAATTATCGTAGGCAAATGAAATGGCTCAAAATTAGACAGCGGAAAGACTATCACTTCCTCTCACTTCTGTTCAATGAACTTCATAGTCTTAACGCTCTTATAGTATACATGCGTGAAAATTTTCAACGCTTATCAGTTCATTGTTGACCTCTTCGTTCTAATTCTCAAAGCACTCTCTTAATACCCATTCACAATTTCTCTTTCTTCTCCAACTCATATAGTGTCCATGCCGCTCGACTGTGGAATCATCCATCCACCATCAAATATCTACAGTATCTCTGTTTATATTTTTTGTATGTTCATTATTGTATTTTGTACCTTTTACATTATTTTTATATAACTTTTCTCTTTTCTTATTGTTTAAATTTAAATTTATCTTTTTTCTATTTACTTTATTTTTATAACTGTATATAAATACAGGTATTTTTATTTTATTTGCAACTTCTAAGTGCCTGACATTTCTTATTTGTTAAATTGCTTTTATTTTAATACAAATAATGTACTTAATCAATAGCTTACACCACTGTGGAAGGTTTTTATTGACTGTTTTCACAATTTTCGTTTAGATATATTCTTATTGTCTGTATACAATATATGTAAAAACTGTTGTTTTTTTCCCAAATAAAAATAAATAAATAAATCACGGCTGAAGAAACATCTCCTTTCACCTCCTTAATCTCACCTCCTTTCCTCTTTTTTTTCCTTTTTCCCATTGAGTAAAAGTATTGATTTAATGTTATTTTTATACAAATAAATTTATTTATATTTTTACACATCTTCAAATTTTTTAAAATATTTATTTTCAATTGAATATGTTTTAACTTGAATTATTAAAATAAAACCATTATTTTATTGGTTTGTTAGAAGAAAATGCCATTTGGCAATAAGCTCGCCAATTGAAAAAATAATAATTTAAAAAATACATTACAAAGTTTTTGGGCCCCCAAAAAAATGTCGATTTAGTATAATTGGCAGACATCGGTGTTTTGATATAATTCAAAACAACTGAGCTGTTGCGGGTGAGTGTTCATAACATTTAGCGATCAATCAAGCAGGAGACTGCTGCGAGATATTGCATAGATTTATATACTGTTAAGCGTATTGTCCTGATGTTTCTTGAAATATATGTTTAAGTAATATTTTTTTTATTTTTGCAATTAATTTGAATTTGTGAGCTTTTGTTATAATGAGATCAATGATCAAATCAGAATCAACATGTCTGCATATGGCGATTAATTCAGCTTGTAACACCTTTATTTTACTTCACAAACAAAAATATATTACCTCCCGGGGCAAATGGGCAGCAATAAAAGGGGCAAACGGACACTATTTTGATTTGTGTAATATAATCCAAACCAAGTTATTTTTTTAAAGCCATGGTTCGTAATTGGTAAAGAATTTCTCAACGACGCTATTGAAATGAAACATATACAAAACTTGAGCAGCGTATGCAATACAAATAAATAAAATGTCTCTACTGACTGCTCCTACAACCTTCAATATACCGAGAAATCCGCTCAGAAAAAGACCTCATTCCGAACTTTGTGGATCTTGCAATCAGAGCCTATGCCTTGGGTAAAGAGTGGGTCTAGTGCACGGAATGCTTGATTTGGTACTATTAGCAGTCTGATTCCAATGGGGAGGTTCAACAGTTCTCTCAATCAATTTACGTGTCACTACAAACAATTTTTTCACCTGTCAAATCTTCCAAATCTAGCTTTGGCTTCAACTTCCCAATGTCAAGAATGTGTGGACTAGTAAACTCTTCCAATGACTTGGAGTTTCTTGGACTGGATCTTCCTGCGTTTTGCCGATCTCTTGCTTGTATCGAGAAGAGTGCGGAGGAATGCCATGGCTAAACTGAGCTAGTGTAAGAATTGGAAAATTGTTTTCAGGCGTTGCCTAGAAGGTGAATTGGTTCAGCCGGATTAATCTCGCCCACGTGATAAAGATTTCAGCTCTTTAACTTTACAAAAGTCAACAGATGGAGGAGTTGAGGAAATGTGGCTGTTTAAACATAAGCAGAATGGTGAATATTACACCATGCGTAACGTGTCCACTTAAACTAACCAATGACAGGTCATAAGAGCTGTACATGTCTAGATTTCCATATTCTCCTTTCAAAAATGTTTTTTTCCTTCTGTTGCAACAAATTTAGTATTGACTGACAATTTGTCTATACCTTTGTTCCAATTTACTGTCCTTATTTTCAGTCTTTATCTTAAGTAATATTTTCTGTATTTATAAATTATTATTTGTCTTAATAACATGTACATCAACTGTACAATTTGGCTTAGGCCATTAATAAATAAATCAATCATAACGTGAATTATGAAAAAAATCCACAAAATTGCCTTTTGGTGTCGGTTTGCCGTGAGGTTGTCCTATGTTATGAACGAAATATTTTCTAAGTGCGCGATCATCATCAGCGTCATCAAATACGGATTACTTAATATCTAGACACAACGTTGCTCAGCTCTAGCACGGAAGGTTCCGGGTTGGATTCCCGGAGATAACATGATAGTTAAAATGTAAATTTTCTTAAGACGGTATGTTTTGTGGTATAATTTACTAATTTAATTGGGTCTCCCGGCCTGCTGTGTTTAATTTGTAGGTTTATAATTCAATTATTGGATCAGCATACGGAAAGTCTTCGCTTCTGATCTCGGATTAATTCGTCAAGTCTTAAGTGTGTATATTAAGTCACACGGCATTGTATATTAATGTCCTAAATTGATTTAATGACTTATTGCCGACTTGAATGCCAAGATACATAAAGCTCAAAGTTCTACCTCGATTTACAGAAAGCTCGTTTTGATTGTTATTATATTGTTTTAAATACGAATTTCATTAAACAAGAATGCTTCGAGGAATCTATTTAGTTCATCATATAATTATCCCTTGTTATTGTGTTGATTACATTTTCAACCACGAGTTTATTAAGTCGATGTAAAAGTTTTTATAGCCTTCTATTTAATCATTTGAATTTTGTATTTTAGTCGCATTTGCTTGCGACATGTTCTATTTTGTTTAAATAACATTTTTTTTTTTAATTCCATTTTGTTTGGCAATTAATATCATAATCATCACCAAACCCTTATCCGCATCCTAAGATACAAAGGGCATCGTACCATTAAATCCAATGCAGCGTATTACGATGAATCTTTTACAGGAAGGTAAGGTGATCAGTCGTACGCGTCAGGTGTCAATCAAATTTATGTGAAAACCACCACTAAAAACAAATATCTCATCTTAACCTTCCCAGAAACCGGGATCACAATCATGGTTGGCAAACGTGACAACCACTAAACTACGAGACGGACGTTTCTTCACTCGATTACCTTTTTCAGAACCCGAGGGCAGCCATCGAGTCAAAAATACTCGTTCAGGATTCTTGTTCTATTTACACACAGAACTGTATTCTTCATCCGCCCAGACTCATGCGGTTATTAAGGAAGACAATAATGAATATGCGCGGTAAAAAATAATAAAAGTGCATTTTTTTATTTTTAAAATGTTACACTACTTTTGATTTAATATTACATTTTATCTAATAAATGTCGTAAATATTTTAAGAAAAGTTAACGGATTTTTTACAATATATTTAGGATACAATAAAGGAGTTTGAAAGTTTATTTATTTATATTTTCATTTCTGATAGGTATAGGTATGAGTTACCTTTTTGGTTCTGTAAAGTTTGGTATTTTTTGTAAAGTCAAGTTCTTAAAAAGCAAAATATGTATATTATTAAAACTAAAGATGTCTCCAAAAAATCCTTCATTATTTGCATAACCAAAAAAGTAATTATATCTTCTGTACGCGCAAGTACCTAATTTTATTTTATTTCTTTCAGCTAACTCTCGATAGCTTCACAATCGGTCGCTTCGTTTCATTCACCGCAGAGGGCTGTCCAGATGGATCCCTGCAGATCGGTGAGCTCGGAAGGCCCCTCGTCGGTGGATCCTGGTGCGGTACATCCTGGGGACCAGCAGTATACTACAGCGAAACCAGATCCATCACCCTCACTGTAAAGTTGCTTCGACTCTCCGTCGACCAGACTGGGTACAATTTCGACTTTAGAATAGAGTACAAAGTTCTAAGAAGAGATTTGGCAACCGTACGATACGGTGGTGGAGAACCTATTTCTGGTAAGTGCCTTACATCAATTGATGAATAAACCGTGATAAGTTTTCCGGAAAATAGTAAAGTATTGTGTTTTGAATTTGCAGATAATAACATACCCTACGCACCAATGGGAAACTTTTCACGCTTGCACGAGAATCCTGAAATTCTCCCTCTTCCTCCGCCTCGTCAAGAATACTATCTAGGAGATCTCATTTCAGGAACATACTGCTCTCGGATTTTCAGTGATTGCGATAGGAAAATCTGCAGACTCCAATCGCCGAACTTCCCCGGAGTATACCCGAGGAACCTAACTTGCTACTACGCTGTCAGGCAGCACGAAGTTCCTCAAGGAAAGCACGCTCTGATTACAGTTAAACAGAAGAAAGGCCAACTGATCTCCATCAGAAGCCAATCGGCACTCTACGCTCCAACGCAACAGCAACAGCAGTCCAATACTTACGTCAGGACTTTAAAAGTTTGGACTGAGTGCGATGACGTGCAGGATTACGTGACAATCTACGATGGATACACCACTAGAGACCCTGTTATTCTTAAGTTCTGCGGAGGTGGAGAGTCAGTTCCTGAGGCTGTATCGAGTGGACCAGAGTTATTAGTGGAGTTTACTACGTCACCATACGGGACATTCTTGCACCCAGCTCCCATACAATCACTACACGGGTTTCAACTGGAAGTAGAGGTGAGAATGATATTACAAAGGAAGTTGATATTTTTAGATGAACCGTGAATCAGGTTTCGAACTTCACATCTGAAATGTAAAAATTAAAAAGTTTTAAAGTATATTTAGTTATTCGTGTGAAAGGATCACGATTTATTTACCTGCAACAGTGCTGATTTTTGAGTCCTTATAAGCTATCTCCACATTAATTTAATATTAAAGTAATTAAAAGTTCGTCAAGAAAAAATGAAGTCTAGGAACAGTTTCAGATTGCGCAATTTGCGCTTAATGTTTTATTTGTTGTTTGAAAAGTGTTATCTTCCCCGCATCTTAACTCCAAGAACTTTGTTTCATTCTCCAATATTTATGTACGGAGTATTAAGAACTTTGTTTTCCTGCTTCAGAGTAACGACTTAATAAAGTGCGGTAACTTTGGAGAAATCCTTTGTAGTATTTACGTTAATCAGATCGATTAATTTTTGGCTAACCGATAACCAATAAATCTGTTTCAACTTAAGCGACCATTTTATTTGGAGAGTCTGTTGTGCTTTAATCAGATTGTGGGTTACTGAAAAAAGAAAAAGTTCGTAAAGCATTTTAAAACCGAAACATTTAATGGAAATGGGCAGTATTTAGCTCACATGGGTAATTAATCAATCAATATGAACCCGAAACCCATTTTATAATAGAGAGTTGAAACAACGCATTGAAATTTGGCCTCCAAAAATCAAATATTCGGCCAAACCATAAAAACGCAAATATTAATTTTATTTTTAAAAATATAAGGTTAAAAAAAAAAAAAAGAAATGTAACTGATTGCTTAATTGAAATCACAATATTTATTTATTTCTGGTACAAAAAAATTACATAATTTCGTATTTTTTCAACGATTTTTAGCATTCCGATATTATTAACTCTTAAAAGACTGTGGTTAATAATCCCTTTGCGCGCGGTGATATAACATCGTGTTACCACTAGTAAAAGACGGAATATTCTAAAGCTCAGACATTAAAAAAAAAAAAACATGGAGAATACTGCTTAATAATTCTTTTTCCATAATTTATAGGTAAAGACATATAATTTAGCCCTGTTATAGCAAAATAAATTAAAAATCACAAATACGCCGCTCATGTTACGCGCGTGTGTTCCCCGCCATTTTCATCAACCAACTGAAGACTAAATCTGTTTAAGACGACACAAACCGCAGAACAGCGTCTCTGCCTTCTTTGTCATAACACGTCATAACTTATATCTTCGTGCTCTGTCTTGTAAAAGGTATCTGTATAGATATGTTGCTGAATTAGCGGACATTCATTCTTCGCGTAGCAAGGATAAATATTTTTTGTATTTACATATAGCATAGTTATACAAATTTTACTTTTCAAATCGGGTGTGAAAATGTCCATTTGAACTTTACAAAAAATATTAATTCATGATTTTTTTTAAATAAGAGAGATATATCAAGTCTTGTGTCCTATGTCGACTCGTGTGACATCACAGCCACACAAGGGATAATAACAAAAATTACGTCGTTTTATATTCCATGTGTTTAGAAATGTTTCGGAAAAATCGATTAAACAAATATTTTATTGGTATGCAATAATTCTTAATCGTCAAAAAAGTAGTATAAAAATTAATAAATCACTGTAGTTTGGAAAAGAAAATGATCAGCTAAATCTTTATTTGCTTTCAAATTCATTCTGGATTAATCTTTCAGATGTTTCTTTCTGACAGATGTGCTTCCTTAAGGAAATTAAAAGTTAAAGAACCAGATTTGTTCTAGCCGAAATATTTTTAAAACCGATTATCTTTTACGTTTGAAGCCTATTCGATAATCGATGAAAGCGAATCTATGAAATATTTTAGGAATTATTTTGTCGCCACGACAAACATAATTTTTAAATTTATCTTGACGTTTTCAACAATTTCAAAGTTTTACAGCTATGACTAAAATAACTCGATTTTAAATTTCATGTACACGTTTTCAATATAACCTCATTAATATTTTGCTTATTTGCTTTGTTATATGTAAAATATTAATCGAGATACTTAGATATAAAAGTAGACCTATTTAATACGGAGACACTGCCAGAGATATATTTTGATATAACTCGTTTAGCAATTTTCAAAATGACTATATAATTTTATACCTCAAAAATAACTTAGGTAATTCAAATGCATAATTTTTCTTTTTATTTTGATCATTCATGCCATATTTATTTATTTTTTAAAGTGGTTTCAATTTCAGAGCTTCATATATGTTCTTTTAAGTTTCATGCCGTGGACATTTATAAAAGATATAATGTTTTATTTTGTAAGTGTTTGTGTACATATGAGTTATTTGTTAAGGTGGTAAATTAACAGATCAACTAAAATTCACTTACTAGTATAACACTTTGATTAATTAAAAGTTAAAGTAAATTAAACTTTTCTAAAAAACTACTTAATACACAAATTAATAATCTCTTACCATAAAAAACAAATAGAACTTCTCTCAAAAAGTAGAGATGCTTCCAACTTCCCTGAGCCTTTGTGGTAACTCATTAAATATTTTTAAACCTTTACGGTAAAAGTTGTTTGAGTTTCAGTCAGTCTCACCTCAGAAAGCCTGAAATCATCTCCAATTGCGTTCCATAACTGTGGAAATCCTTATTGTATTGCATACTTTTCATCATGTACCCAAAAAGTAGTCCGTTTTTCAACTTTTAAACAAAAGTTAGAGTGTTGAACAGAATTTTTCTATCATAAATCTAATCCTGGTATTCGGACCACGCCTTAATAACGCTTTCATTGCCCTGTTCTGGGAACTTGAATTTTTTTAAATTCTCTGTACTTTTCAAGAAATTGGACAGTGGTGCGATAGTTAAAATGTAGAATTACAATACATTAAAATACTAATTATTCATTATTATTATTATTATTATATTAAATACTAATTACAAAAAAGACTCAGTCAATCCTGTCCTGACCCTGATCAACCTCTCTATAATAATAGGCAGAGGATTGAGAAAGTTGACAGCTTTAAATACTTAAAAGTTCACATAACTGAGGATAGAAGCATGCACAAAGAGCTCGCAATCCGCCTAGGAATAGCTGGAGCAACTTTTAACATGATTCGTGTTGTCTGGAACTCAAGTCTATACTCGGTCAAAAGAGAAATGCTGATTACTCAACTCTTGTATAATGCCAGTACTCCTATATGAATGCGAATCTTGGCACCTTACCAAAGCTCAAAACACCAAACTTCTGAGTTTTGAGAGCAATTGCTTGAGAAGAATATTAGGTATAAAGTGGTTTGATTTTATAGCCAACATTGAAGTCCGAGAACGGACGCAGCAGCCTCCTATACCGAGCGTTTTGAGGATGCGGCGGTGGACCTGGCTTGGACGCGTGCTGCGCATGCCTTAGGAGAACCTAAACCAACGTTGCCTCTTTTTTAAACCTGTGGGCTCACGCCGTCCTCGAAGGCCGTCTATGGCGATCTTTAGACTTTATTCGGCGGAATTAAGGGGCGCTGGATTGACGTGGGAAGAGGCAAAAATGCTGGCTGGCGATAGGGCCTCCTGGAGACAACTGGTGATGTCCACATGCTCCACTTAAAAGCGGATGTGAAAAAGAAGAAGAAGATATTCTAATAAGAATATATTGGATTACTGATAATAACATATTAGATTACAATATTATACTTTGTTTTTGTTTTTCAGCAAATGAAACAAATCATTGTAAATACTAGATTTTGTTTTCAGTGATAGTAAATACATTGTTTTCTATTAAACTACTATAGATTATATAGAGAACTCTCATCAACACGAGGGAGTACCTTATCAGAACCAGTCGTGTTTTTTATTTATTTATTAATTTACATACATGTAGTTTATTACACATTATTTGTGACATAAGTCCCAAAAAACTTTCACTATGAAAAACTTGACTACCCTGAAAACAGTAAAAAAAAATTAAGTGACTTTTAAATCAGTAAATAAATTAAAATAATTTTAATGCGCATAGGTGAAGTTTGTGGATCAGCAAAGCCCAACTTACGCGAGGAATAAAAGGGCCTGCGAATTTTGGTTGCGAGGCACCGGAAAGGGGATTCTGGAAAGCCCCCAGCATTCCCTCACTCCCAACACGACATGCCTGTACCACCTCCAGGGCATCGACACGTCCATCCCCACCTCGCCGGGGCCCATGAGACCCCTGGCCCCCTACCCCTGGCGCAGATCCGGGTTCACCTACCCTCCCCCCAGGTTCAAGGTCTGGCTGTCCGTCCTGAAGTTCCACGTCACCTCAGCCATCGGTCCTCAACTCCCCGAGGAGGAGATCTGTGCCAGCCACCTCAACGTCTGGGATGGGCCCCTAAGGATAGCGCCGGGCTGCAGTGATATCTTTTGGTGAGCAAAAAGTTTTTTTAGTGAATAATTTATACAAGCGGGAATACGGGATTTGCCCCATAAGGGGACGAAAGTTTCAGGATTTGAAAGCAAAACGTCGCTTGAATTATTAATAACAACGTTTCACAACTATCATCGTCAAATAACGGTCGTATTTCCGTTTAACATTAAGCGCACGAAATATTATTTTTCAGCGTGGTAGTGTCACGGACTCACAAATTAATCAGAATGCAAACCCCACTTTACTACAGTTAAAAATATTTTGAGTTTGTCCAAATTTTTGTAGACAAGGACTGGATTCAACTCCCTGGGGAGATGTTTATATTAATTTATTACAACATAGATGAAGAACATTTAAGAGAAGGTAATATAGAAGTCTAGGCATCTACAGGGCTTGTGACCTGTCAATGGCTGGTTTAAGTGGCCACTTTACACACTGTGTAACATTCACCATTCTGCCCATATTTGAACATCTATATTCCTTCAATTCTTTCATCTGTTGATGTTTGTGAAGTTAAAGAGCTGAAACCTTTATTTATGCGGGTGAGATTCATCTAATTGAATTATTTCATCTACATACTAGGCAACGCTTGAAATGTGAAGAATAGAAATTGAAAAATTACATTTTCAGGCTTTGCCTACTATGTAAATGAAATAATTCAATTAGACGAATCTCACCCGCATAAATAAAGGTTTCAGCTCTTTAACTTCACAAACATTAACAGATGAAAGAATTGAAGGAATATAGATGTTCAAATATGGGCAGAATGGTGAATGTTACACAGTATGTAAAGTGGCCACTTAAACTAGCCATTGACAGGTCCTTAGCTTCTTCATCTCCGTTGTAATATGTTAATTACTACAGTTACTTCCCATTTTCTAAATAACAGATATTTACAACAAAATGGCTCTGAAATTTTCATATTTGGGTAAATAACACAGCTCAAATATTTACTTGTAATATTTTTTTAGGTCACATTTTATTTAAATATTTACACATTAAATTTAAAAAAACATTGAACTAAAATATTCTTCAAAACACTATTTTTCTCGTGGCCAACTTATAGAGTAAAATTACAAAATTAAATCCTTATCCAAAAAGGCGTCCGATGGAATAAATAAAAATTAACGAACGACAAACGCTGTGAAAAATTCTCTAGTATTTCATTATTTATTTTTTTTTAAAACCATCCCTTGTTTTTATCTCTTTTGTTGTTTTCCGGACGTGAATGTATTTTGGGTTTAATTTTTTAAAATATGTTGTTTTATTTTATGTTACTAATAAAAATACGTATGAGGCATTTGAAATTGGCTCTGGGCATATCCAAATCCATTATTAACATATTTTTCTCTCGACGCCGACGCCTTCCTGAATTAAGTATGTCGACACTTGTAAATAAATATTCTAGAAGAATCCCTGCACCAACTCGTATAACCTTAAACATTCATCTCCCTTCTGGCATGAATACCATTATCTTTAGGCTCCCGTTTCCGCTCCGCGCAAGGTTGCAGGGTGGCTTTTGAATAAACGCGTTGAATACCAAAATTACATCACAATATTTCATTCCGTTCCGATACATTGTAAGCAAAAAAGAAAATACATTTTCTGCTTGGACGACAGTATTCAAAAGTCGAATCAAGTCTTCCAGATCAAAGGTATTATTGGAAATCATGCCACACACAATAGAATAGAGATTTTTCAAGTAAAAACGAGTCTACATTCATTTTTATATTACATGCAAAACTTACATTCCAACGTATTTGTGCAAAATCACTAAATCTGGATTCTGAACGTTCGTAGACTTAAATAAATTGACGGTATCTTAGATAAATGTATAATGTATTCTATGTATAGAATTAAAAAATATATAATCGTTAACATTCTTACTTTTAAATCGTTTCATTTCACCTACGCCTAAAAGACCTTTAAAAGCACAATTAATTAAGATGTAACGAAAACGATAAGAAAAAAATATACACAAAATATAGGGAAATAAAGATAACTAAAATAACAATTCAAAAGTATTTACAACTTAAAACAAAACAAAAATCGTGATTTGTATTGACAAAACACACAGTGTGTAAAGTGGTCACTTAAACCAGCCAAAGCCCTGTAAATGCCTAGACTTTCATATTCCCTTATTTAAGGCATTCTCCATCCCTGTTGTAATTTGTTAATATGAATAATGAGTTGTTTAATTAAATATCTTGTATTTCATCATTTCAGGTATAATAAAATAATCGCGCTTTACTATTTTCTTATCCGTGTCATTTAAATTTTTATATTTTTAATAATTTAACACAAAATGTTGACCTATGATTCAATAGTAGTAGAATATACAAACTTTTTTTTCTGTGACTGTAAAAAACTATGAATTAAAATAAATAAATATTGGAAATTAATTCAAAGAAATACATAACTTATCATGTTATCTAAGGGGCAAATTAATTTGTCGCCAGAAAAAACGTTTTTTTTTTACTTTTAAAATTACGCAATAATTTATTTCATTATATAGGTTCTATTTTTGTGATATTTTCATGTATTTTTCAATGTATTATATAATTAACTATGATATTTTGGTAAAACGATAATCTAACAAGGATTCCACTATCATTACAAAACCAAAAATAGCTTTATAAGATCAACATTAATGTAACAACAACTTGTAGGTAATTTTCCAATTATTACATGTATCGTCAATTAAAATAACGAACGTTATAACAAACAGTATTTTCATGACTAGAATGAACTTAATTAATAATAAATGTTTAATATTATTATAATTTTGGTTGGAGATCCGATGAACATAATAGGAAGAAAATAAATTTGCACATTTTTTTTGTTTTAGCGATAGAGAAAAATGGAAAGCCACAAGAACCGGTAGCTTAGACCAACCAGTAACTGTTGGAAAACCCCCAGGAAACGCAACAATCCTCGCTCGATATTGCAGAGACCGCGTACCGCGCTCATGCGATCATTCCCTTCTGGGGGTGCATGGCGCCCCAGCCAGCCAAAACCCATCAAAGGGAAAGGGATCAGATCACTACGGCGATAGGCCTTCTACGAACTTCAAGTCACTGGACAGACAGACTTATTCGATGGATCACGGGTCGTATGGACCCGTCAATCAGTTCGACAGACGAGGCAGTCTGGATCAGAACCCTTACGGAAGCCACGATACTCTGACAGACTATACGCTCAAGGGACGAGGAGTTGATGTTAGACTGGCTTCCGAAGGACGTGCATTTTACGGGGTGACTTCCGCGCCTCGGCTGCCTCGTCCTTGTGCCCTGGCTGAAAGTTTTATTTCTACAGGGGATAGTATGACCCTCGAATTGAGACTTGCAGACTCCACTGCGCTTAAGTATGATATTTTTATTATGTGTTTTATTTCATTTATATGTTTATACTCTCCTTTTCCATCAAGGGGAAGTTGTGTTGCCTATATAATTTAGATATCAAGGGAACAGGATATTTATTTACTTATTATTTTCATGGCCTTAGCCAATGAGGAAGTTCAGTGGTTTTTATTTGTTATATTTGTTAATAGACTATTACAGTAGCCAAAAAAAAATAAAAAAAATATCAGCGCTACGATTTTTTAAAGTTTTGTTTATCTGAAATCACTCCGCGTGTGACGTCAGAGGTTCTTTTCCGTTTATTCTCATTCAGTTCTTCCCATTGATCCATCCATGGCAAGCAAACCGGAAATCGTCCATAGATTTTTAAACAACTTTCATTTATGTTTTCTTTTTCCTTCTCTTTTTTATACTTTCATAATGAACCTTACATTTAATTGCTTTTTAATATGGAAACTTCACTGGTCCATTAGAATTAAGTCCAATTGTGTAAAATATTAAACTTTGTAACTGTACTGTATGTTTCCTGAATAAAAGAAAATAAAAATAAATAAATAAATAAATAGATCTCATATCGAAGATTATTTTATATGGACTAGTGACGTCATTCAAATTAGTCCGTTTTTATCAAAATGTTTTTTTTCGTACATTTTCAGGAAACTTTGCGGTACAATTTAACGCTCCAATTTTTACCGCGCGCAAGAAAACATTTATTGCATCCAATTTCCGCAGGGCTGAAGTTCCTCATTACAACAGCTATATGAAAAAACATATGTACAAGCAATGAAACAAAAAGAATATAAAACTATGTAGCAAGGACAAACAAGGGCAATAAAATAATGGTATACGATATATTTAAAATCACGATCAACATATTAGACATACAACTATATGTTGATCGTGTTTTGAGGGCAAGAGCTAACCATGCCAATCCATCTTCATCCCATACTGTGTTGATGATGTAAAGTAAAATAAATAATTAATGTAAAAAAATTAAGGTTGAAAATATCCGACATAAGCCCTCCATATAGTTTGTCAAATATACAATGAAAGCAGTAATGTTATATTTGATTAAAATCGCGATTAATGAAATAAAAAACAATATAGTAAATAAACCTATTCGATTGTTCACCAAAAAAATGTATCAAAAAAGTATAAGCGAAACCGATAGGAAGATCCATGGTTTTCGTGTATGTGGAGGAAGTGCTTTCCATGTATGTGTTTTATTATTTTGTGGTTATTATTTATCAGAAATCTAATCTAATAACTCACATTTGGTCGAAAGTTGTAAATCATCAAAAGAAAACATTAAATTTAATGAGCTGTGTGCAATGAAAAGAAAGATCCGATATAATATACACGTACTTATACAAATTATTATTAGATTTAAAAAAAACATGTTTGAAATTTGAGGGCGATATACTGCTTTCTTAATTATTATTTATTTTTAAATGTTCAAAGCAATCAAAAAAAAAATCAAAGATAATAACTCAAATTCCTTGGTGAATGAACAAATTTATTTTAAACCGGGTCGTGGTCCCGTGGCTAGTGTTGCGGACTCACAAATCAAAGGTCCGAGACTCGAATCCCATCAATAGTGAGTTATTTACAACTCGTTGGAAATTGTCCCCGAAATTAAAATATTTGGACAAATCTTATGATATGAACGCAAAAAAAAAAATATTACGTAAGAACAACGAAAAATGAAGAATGCTTGAATCAAAATAAGATGATAATTTTGACTTTTTTTATTCTACAAATTATGTCACGCATCAAATGTTTTTAAGGTCATAATTTATTAAAGAATAAGGAAGTTTAGTGGTTTTTATTTTTATTTGTCAATAGACTATCAAATTAAGCCAAAACTGTTTTGAAAAATATTTTTATGTATCGGATTATCAGTGATATGATTTTTCAAAGTTTTGCAATTATCAACTTATTCCACCCATGACGTCACAAGTTCTTGTCGGTGAATTCTGGTGATTGATGAGTTGGCTTCCCGTAAACCGGAAACCTTTCGCGAAATTGTGACGTAAAAAGAGAACTTGTGATGTAGTTTATTTTCATTGATTTTCGAGAAACTTCGCCGTACAATTAAACGCTCTAATTTTTACCGCGTGTAACAAAACATTTTTAGTATCCAAGATCCCGTAGCAATCCTAATTCTTTAAAATAAACACCAATTAAATCATTGCATAATTTTAGTTAAACCATGTGAATATGCATTTATTTATTTTTAAATTACAAATTACAGACCCGTGACCTTCAAAGCTTTGTATGAGTTTGTAGACCTACAGCAAGATGGTGAGGCGTATGGCTCTGGAGTATGTTCACGGCGCTTCTTTAGCCGATCTACAGATGCCACTAGTGAACCTCCCCAAAAATTTGCGGCTCCCCGCGACGTATTCCTTTTTGGAAGAGGTGGTGCAAAAAATCTAAGGTAATAGTGAAAATATAATAGTATCAGGTGAAGTGTGTCAATATTTTTCAAAGTGTGGCAGAGTTTTCAAGAATCCCAGTACACCCAAAATCCTTTACAACTCGTTGGTTCGGAGCAGGTTTGAAAGTGGTTCGGTGATATGGAATCCACACGAGGTGAGATGTTTTCTCATGTTGGAGAGGGTTCATAAAAAAAACCTACATGAGGAAGCATAGTTATCCGTGGCTCTATCCCACTTTATTCCTCTTGGGCATGCTGGGGACAAACAGTTTGCAATTTAGAAGGGTTTGGTTCCCACTGACCTATTTTTTTCAGGCTATTTTTTTTTATATTATTATTTATGTCGAATACAAAAAGATGTTCAGGTTAAATGAAAATAAATAAAAACTATAAAAAATGTATTCATAGTAGGGTCTGCCATCAAATTATATGTATTCACTAAATTATACTGCAATAGAGCGACGACGGTTTAATGTTAAACTATATAAAGAATAAATCGTTAGTCAGATGGCAGAAGGGACCATTTGTAATTTTTTCAGCTTTTTAGTTTTCTAAAGTTTTAATGAATATTTCAGTAAATACACATAGAAAAAGAATTAAAATAACAGTATCATTTACAGTGGTAATTTATTATCGAAAAGTTTTCCGAAAGTATTTTAGTTTGTTTATTAAAGTTTTAAAATTGAGTGTTATTTCAGCTCTCCCGAACACATTTCAAAATTTCAAATGGTTCTTTCTGCCATCTGACTACCGAAATATACTATGTGTAAAAATAAAAGGAATATGGACAAAACAAGGAGATAGTGGAAAGGAAAATAAGAAAATTGATAAGGAGTGGTGAAGGATGATTAAATGAAAGTAGGAGTGGAAAATTGAATTTGATTTAACGATTAAGAGCAAGAAAAGAGACAAAACGTCTATTCTCTGTTATTCTGAATCAAGCCTATTAGTTCTCTTCTGTACCTATTATATGGAGTGTTAATATATCAAGACTATTAAAATTCTTGTTAAATGATTCACATATACGAGGTATCGTAGAATGTTTCCGATATTACGAATATAGAAAATTTTAGAGAGTCTATATAGAGAAAATATCATCTATCAAGCACTAAGCCATTTTAGAGAGTATCAGTTTTTATGTTCCAGGGCCTCAATTGTGATCGTTTTCTTCAACTGTATATATCGAGACAGTATACTTAACTTCTGTACTATTTGTATCTACCTCGGTATGCTACCTACTTGTCATATCGACATCATATGATCGAAACAAACCAATGAATGACCGTTACAATTTAGTCCGCGTTCCTTACGTCATTAACATTTAAATTAGTTCTTATTTTTATTTCCTTACTTATATTTAATCAATTGCAGGAGTCACATTTTACAAATGAATCAAGCATTAAATATTTAAAACAACAAAGCTTATTTGGCTAAATGACCGAATGACCTTTCTTTTTCTATGCCCGGGCGTTAGTGTTTTTGACTCGATGGCTACTCTTAAATAAAAATCCTGAATAGAGAAATCGAGTAGAGAAATCGAGTAGAGAAAAGTCCAATGGCATGTTAGCCTACCATGCTTAAGGTTCGATTCTCAAGAAGATCGACATAAAATATTTGTTTATAAGGTGGTTTTACATTGCAATATTTCACTGACCCTGGACTGCGACCTGAAGCGTAAGAATGATCACGTGATCACCTTACCTTCCTGTTACAGATGATTGAGGTACGCTGCATTTACTTAGCCAATGTAGAGTGCTTAAAACCTTGTTCATTATAAGTAAGCTCAATAATACTTTAACTCCCATAAAAATCGGATGCGGATATGGGTTTGATGTTGACGAATTTATTTTTTACAGCTGCTCGTTTCGCTTTGAAGCGCAACGTGGGGAGAGAGTTAAAATAATTATTACCTCCCTCACCGTCGACAAGAAGAAAAAAAATCGCTGCCTGACGCACGACAGTTCTAGGACTTCGAGGTTCGCTTGCGTCGGTAAGCCGAGAGCGTCTCTGACCATGTACGAGGTCCCGTGGTCAGGGGCTCCGGCTGTTTCCAGAGACTGTCTCTGCTCCTCCAAACAAGGAGTCCTGCCCTTTACATTCGTGTCTGCTACTCACGTCGTAGAAGTGAGATTCGAGGCCTTCAACATGAGTGCATCCGATGACTTCAGCAACATGTATTTTGAGGGAACATACGAATTCGTCAGATCCCCAATTTGCCCCAAAACTCAAAGGGTAACTGGCGCCAGTGGGGAAATTAAACTGGGAGTCCCAAGTGTTTTTGAAGATGAGGTAATCAACGATTAATTATTTTCTAAATAAATTGTTCGCTATATTTTTTTTAAATATTTATCCGTGACCGGGCAGATATAGAATTCAGCTCTGTGTGATAAGTCGAAGCATAACCCTGGATGAGTGTTTTCGACTCGATGGCTAATCTCAGGTAAAAGTTGTGTAGGTGTGAAAATCAGAAACATAAGGCAGAATATTATATGTTACATAGTGTGTAAAGTCTTCCTGTTCTTCCTCTTGGTCTAGGTCATATGACCTGTTTGTGACGGAGGCTGTCCTAGGATGATGACACCCAGCTGCCCTTACATATTTTTGGCGGCCTTCCTGGTAGTCTTCTGCTGTGGGGGTTTTTAGACTCGTATCTTCCATGCGGATCTCATAGTCCCTCCGAAAGTGCCTTTTGCTTCTTCCCCCCTCACTATGTCTTCAACATGTGAGTAAAGTGATCACTTAAAACCAGCAAGTAACATGTCATATATCTGGAAAAAGCATAGATTTCCAGATCATCATCAGTGGCTCTACAACCCGTTGTGAGCCTTGGCCTCCTCTAACATCTATCGTCATCTCCCTCTATCTTGTCATATACTCCTCCACTCCCTGATGCCAATAGCATCCACATCCTGCTGCACTCCATCAAGCCATCGGAGTTTGTGTTTACCAACGCTACGTCTACTTTAGGGCTTTCTGTGATCTTATTGGGCACTCTCATTCACTTATTATTTCTACATGCCCTGCTCATCCTAACCTCCCTATTTTAATAAATTGCACTACGCTGGGATCTGGGATCATTGTAAATATTGCATACCTTTTCGTTGTACCTTATCCTCCCAACTCTGTTTTCTTGCATCGAATATCTTTCATAGTATTTTCCTCTCAAATATGAGGAGAGATGTCTCATATTTTTTACCCAGCGGTATTGAGTAAAAAGGATCACAGGTCGTAATTGTGTTTTGACGATGATGACTAATGGAATATGACAACATCAGCTGCGATAAGACTATATATATGCTGGCCACTAAAACCGTGACTAATAACCAGATCACAATCATCATTTGAGGGTATTAGAAGCAAACTTTGAAATCTCCATCAAAAACGGAAAACTAGAAAATAGTAGAATTATTGATGTCAAAATAAACTAAACATAAAAACCTACCTACCCAAATAATAGCGTAATTCAAAAGCGTCTCTTAATTTTGCAAAAACAGATTTCAATTATATTACTTGACACCGCAAACTTAGCATCCTTCATTGAGTTAGTGACGCATAATTAGAAATCTCACCAAAGTTTTTCGCAAATATCTCAATAACTCCTTCAATGGAGATTTCTAACTTTGCTTCTAGTACCCTCATATACTCTCTCATGCTATATAACGCATTTATAACTTCACCCATCATCTCGAGTATTGTCAAGAAAAACAAGTCACCATAGATTTCCACATTCCCCAATATATCTTCGATGGGCGGACATAAGAGTATAACTGCAAAATAACCTTTCACGAGACCAAAAAACATTATTATGAACCCAATTATTTAGCTACCGAACTCTTATTTTGCGAAATGGGTTATTATTTTATCTGTTCACCACATTCGAGTAATTTGAACAAATAACAGAAATATTCCAGATATACTTTTAGAACCATTAAAGATGGAACAGAAATTAGTTTTCTTATACTATTAGAACTAACTTATACTATTTGAATCACAAAATGAATTATATAAATGAGTCTACTTATGTATATAACTGAGACCATATTGTACTATTTTTACCACTGAAAATATGACACAAATGCGCATACTTATTTTATTAAAACCAAAGTTTAATAGGCACAAAGTTATTTATTTATTTCTTGAGTAGTTGTATAAGTGTAGGTACTGTTAATATCATTGATGCAGGCATACGCAAGAAACATTTTCTCACATAAATCGCAAAATGAACGAAAATACAAAAATACTCTTATGTCCTCCCATCAAGAATACATCAAAAAGTTTATTTCCTTCGACTCTCTTGAGACATTGGTCTATTTAAATGTAATCCTGACTTACTTACTCAGCCTTCTTCTTGTGTCCAGTGTTGAACAAAGGCCTCCCGTTTGGACCTCCAATATTCCCTGTCAGCTGACACTTGCCTCTACGATTTAATACATCTCAAGCAAATGACTGTAATAATAAATGCACTGTATTTTATTGAAAATATTTGTGGAGAGATTAATCATCGACATTTATTAACTTTAAGCTTTCTGATTCCTGTACTGAATATTTACTTTTTTTTAGCTAAACTGCCTTCATCATCCCTGGCTCATAGACCCTTCAATAGGTCATTATTTGTATGTGCAAATTAAGGGAACTCTAATGAATGAACCTGTTATAGACGAGCACAACCTATCTAATAATATAACAATACTTCACGAGGATAAAGATCAATGCCACACCAGAAACCGAATAGCCATATACCCCGGCACACTTCCCCCTGTCATAGTCTGTCCAAACCCTCCTCCAAGTCAGAAACATAACATAGTTAAAGTATTCTCGGAGGGATGGGGTGTAGCTTCCAATACGATGGACCTGCCTACTTTGACATCTATTCCCACAATAGATAAACTTGGCATAGATTTTGCAAGAAGTATAGCTGTTGAATTAATTGGAAAGGATACTGGAACGTATTCAGTTACGTGGTTAGAATTATCAAGAAGGTAAGAGAAACTCGGTGCATTATCTTTATATTTATAATTTTTCTGTACGTGTGTGTGTCACTAGACCGATTTCGATGTTTTTTTTTCGAGTGTTTAAGCGGGCCCCTGGATGGTTTAGATTTACAATTTGGCCCGGTACATTGCACTCTTTTTATTTTGCTTTGGGTAACAGCAAATCACACAATGGCGTAACGAAAAGATTGAAATTTCAAATATCATAAGTGATAAACTATATACTAAGGTATATAGTTTATCGAAAATTCGAATATCGAAAAAACTTTTACTGAACCAGCTAATAGCAGGCAAGCCTACGTTCGGGCAGGACAACACAGGCTAGTTTTTTATAAATTTATAAAATAAAACTAATTTTTTCATGTCATTTAAGGAACTTGCATTTAAAGGTGACATAAAAAAATCTCCACAACAATTTTTTGCTCCCATTTTATACTTGCTAATCGATGTTTTATTTAGTACCGGAGCCACGATCCTAAATGAATCCATATTTGTCAGTATGATATATACGAGTAGGTAGTACCAACAAATATAATTTCGATTAGTATTCCATTTCTAGTTGACAATTTTACCAAAATTAATTTAAGATCGAGTTTTACGAATGCATGAGAATTGTGTCTACTGTCTAGCATACTATAAACTTAGCGAATTAAACTTATTTGAATTTCAGAAAACATAACACGTATCCAGCAGTCTTTGCGATGCTCGATGTTTGCCAGTTCAGATGCCCCGAGTTGAACGCTTGTATCAATGCATCTCTTTGGTGCGATGGCATATCGCATTGTCCTTCCGGTTATGACGAATCTCTTTCGCATTGCTCCTTTCTACTCCAACTACCCATTCAGTATTTGCTGGCTTTCTGCGCTGCTATCATATCTGGAGCTTCGTTAACAGTGTTTTTCCTGCTGAGGATTAGAAAAAGACGAAGAACCTCGGCCTTCCAGAGAAGACTGGAAAGCATGTCATCAGACACAGCTGTTTTCGGGGACAAGGAAGTGATTTGCTGACACAGCGACAATTCTGTTAGGTACGTGGAAGTTGACCGTGTAACAACGGTGTGACAATGTTTTGTGACAAAACTGAGTTTGCAGAAACCAAAATTAGGATTGGGATTGTGATTGTTTCTGTACACAAGTCTCTGTGGTGTTACTCATCGCTCCATGTGTGCCTAAATTTGCATCAAGTGTCGATAAACTATCGTTGATTCATTTCAAATTATTTCATTTCGACACGCAAGTGGTTCCAACGATTTATTAAACTACTTACTTATAATACACTCCCTGAGATGTATACGTACGCACAAAAGCAATCTCGCTCGGTTTCATAAAACAATGCTTCCAATGTACTAACAGAATTGTGATATTTAATTAAAATTTTAATTACTACTAACATAATTAGGTACGTGATTTTATTTGTAGAATTTATTGGACCAAAATATTAAAAATAATATTAGGGTACCTCTGATTTAAGAGATCACGAGATACGAATTCTCGATGATTATATAAATACATGGTGAGTTATATTTCTTCCCTATTAGTGATTAAATAAATATTTTTTACAATTTGAAAGATTTGCTGATAATATTGGTAAATGTGTTGTGTTGAGAAATAGAGTTTTATAGGTTGTTGTGTTTGAAAGAGGTGGTGATAATATAATACATATTGACATACGGAAAGAAATAGATTTTATTTATAACTCTTTTGGTATTCCGTATAATATATTAATATTTCATTCAGATACATAGAAATTTTATTATATCTAGATAATATCTAGGACATTATTAGATATATTCATATCAGAAAATGGCTATTATCAATACATATTTATATTTTATATCATACATACTTATTTATTTACAAATCAGTGCAGAGACAAATACTTAAATATAAAAATTGCATTCAAATTGTATAATACAATGTTTAAAACTCAATTAATCACTAGTAGGAGTTAATAAATAAATATTTTTCTTACAACTTATTTGATTTGGCTTCAATCGTTATCATTTTAAATACCCGTTCGTAAAACAAGTTTGCATTTTACCATTTAAATTATTGTTTCCAATTTAGTTTTCTGAATTATCATCATTCCTTAATCCGAACCCAATCTTATGTACCTTGATCATTTGTTATAAACATGGAGTCAAGGTGATAAGTTTTACAATTCACAAGCCAGTCCATATACTACATAAAGAGTCTATGAAATATTACATACATATAACAGTACCTATCAAAACTAATAGGGACATTGCTTTATCATTCACACAAAATTTCAATTAATGATTAACAATTTTTCACCAGAATACTGATTTTATATTTTAATTTATATTTCAAATAAGACAACGGTTTTTTTTTTCATTTTTTACTATGCTTACAAATATTATTGTGTCGATAAAACAAACCACGTTTACGTCTGTTTTATTTATTATCGGAGATTATTATTAGGAGATATTTTAATTGCGTAGTTAATACATAACTTCAACAAACACAATTATTAAATGACAATTACTGACGAATACGAATGTTTTTATAATTATTTAATATTTATAAATCTTTAATTGTCGGGAGAGCGTTTGTTTTAAAATATTATTTTAATAACTACGAGTAATTATCGCAATTTGTGTTTCGTAAAATTTTATTTATCTCTCCAGAGCTCCAAATTATTTTGTTTTTAATTTTTATAAAAATAATAAAAATCTCTGTAATAATAAATAATAGCTGTAAAATAAATCATGTCATATCTTAGATTTTAGATGAAGCGTAAATAACTAGTGATATTAAATAATCCATTTTAATAATGAATATTTTAAATCTCAAATCTCAAATTGCCCTTAAATTGAAAATATATACAATAATAGTAGAATAAATATATACGCAAACTTGACATAGGTAGAATATACATTTTTGAGTTTTAGGAAACAACTATTATACCATAGTGTGGAATACACAGTATATACTGCTATATTAACTTTTACAATATTATTTTAACTCACATTATCTATGTTTTTTTTTCAAAAGAAACATTTTTCTTTTATAACATATTTCGTTTCAACGTTCTTTAGTGCAAACAATATGGAGTCAATATATAAAATTACGTTTTGATGTGTTTAATATAATATAGTTTTTTGTATAAAAATGTTTTGCATGTATGTATAATGAAGTGTGTAAAAGCGAATATAAAAACGAGAATACAAACTCATGTTGGCATTTTGTTGGTTTATTTTTTCGTATTTTGTTACATAATATACTAAGTATTAAATAAATAATACACATTGTTTAACAAATGTATCAACTTATTCTTTTATTTTGTCTTGTAATAAAAATAGAATATAACACAATACATAACGAACTCAGAATTCTTAAGTAATTTTTCTTCAACTCTTTGGGTACTGGAAAACACCCCGATCGATAGAATTTCATTAAATGCTTATCTTTTACAAAATATATGGTTTTCTTTTCTTACTTATCGACTCGTTTTATTTCGAAAATTACTGTTGCACAAAAAACAATAGACTCATAATTTGAAATAAAAACACCGTAGTTTTCTATACAGAAATCAATTTTACATTTTGTTATATACATGCTCGAGTTTATTTATTTAAGTTGTGAATAACTATCATTTTCAGTCAAATGTGTATTAGTTTTTTTTAACCTTTTTATTATTACATTTTGCAGCCATAATATAAAATATTCCAATAAGGTTGTTGAAATTTAATAAGACTTATGAATAACTAAATGGTTAATCTTCATTAATGTTTATCGATAAAATTTAAGAATAAAAATACTTAGATAATAAATTGCGTAGGTATTGAAATAAAATTGAAAATGTCTGAAATCGAATAGATAGATTCGCGGCGAGGAGAAATACTTTTAACTGAAATCATGCAGGAATACACGTGGAAAAATGCAGTAAACATATTGATTTTAATTTACCTAAATTCATTTCGTCAAATACTTTGCGCATATAAGTTCCAAGCAGATGATAACTATTTCAAAATAAGCACCATAAACCATTTATGTCATACAGATGTGTGACACATAATAATGTATTGTTTTGCCGACTTCAATAAGTTGTCTACTTTTGATCTTATTCACCTCATCCACTCTTTTTAGCAGACTCAATTTTTTCCCTCTTTTTCATTGCATTGCCAATTTTCAGGAAACGATTTTTCTATGATTTCTTTTAAAATTCAGTTTATTTCTTATGACTTCTCTGCTAATTTAAAACTAAAGTAAAAAGACATGCAAGGTATGAAAAAGACTTGGACGATTAGTTTAAACAAAATTATTTTAGAAAACTGTTTCCACAATATGTTCATGTTTACATTTCTTAAATTTTATTAATTGTATTCTCGTGTAAAAAAAACTAGATATGCATTATTTTTCATCATTAAAAGCTGTAAATTGGCAATAAAATCGTTTAAAATGTTTGCCTGTATTTTATTGTAATCCCAATATTATGATTTGTTTATTTATGTAATTGGTACTTGAAATTATTTGTGCATAATTTAGTGATTGAAACACCAATTGATGCGTTTCTTGATTACTTAGGTAGGTACCAAATAATCGACTTTTATAATTCTATGGTCGGTACTAAAATTAAGATTAAAACGATCTGTTTTACTTCTTGCGTATCTACAAGGAGAGTGATAAATATCAAGTTTTTTTTTTGCTATGGTCTGATCGAGATCTTTATAACATTGGGTAGCCAACCTTCAAACCGGTATAATATTATGCAGGTAGTATCCAATTATGTATTTTACCAAAAGACCAAGAAAATGTTGCATCTTCTGAAAGAATCTAAAAATATATATTCATTGCCCTTTCGTACTTGCCACATGTTCAAACATGTCCCTATGGACATTTTTAAATTACGCGGTAAAGCCCTAACGCACACACAAATAATTTATTTATTTAACTTTTTGTTCATAATTTTATTTGTACATTGGCGGGCTTATTGCCAATTGGCAAATTCTTCCAACCACCCAATAAAATAATCGTTTTATCTTTATAATTAAAGTTACAGAACATATTCAATAAATAATAAAGATTAAAAGGCTTAAGATATATAAAAATAGAAATAAACGTTTTTGTTTATAAATTACCTTAAATCAAAACTATTACTCAATGGGAAAAGGGAAAAAAAGGAAAAAAGAAAGAAGGAGAGATTGAGGAAGAGAAGGGAGATGTTTCTTCAGACGGGATTTAAACAGAGATAATGTAGTAACATCTTTGATGGTGGATGGGAGATGATTCAACAGTCAAGCCGCATGGACACTATATGAGTTAGAGAAGAAAGAGGAATTGTGGATGGGTATTAAAAGAGTGCCTTGAGTATTAGAACGAAGAGGTAAACCATGAACTAATAAGCGTTGAAATTTTTCACGCAGGTATATAGAAGCGTTTGGACTATGAAGTACATTGAACAGAAGTGAGAGGGAGTGCTACTACTACTACCATCACGCCATTTCCCCGTAGGGGTAGGCAGAGAGAATGGACCGCCACACACGTCTATCCTGGCATACACTCCTAGCCTCTTCCACATTTATACATCTTGTCATACATGCCCTTCGGTTCTGTCTGCTTTTGACATGACCAGACTTAAGATTTTGGTTTATCTGATCATGCCACGTCTTCCTTGGTCGTCCTCGTCTAACGTTGCCGTTCATTTTTGCCATATATACTTGTTTTACCATTCTCAATCTCTCCTTCTTTCTTTTTTCCTTTTTTTCCCTTTTCCCATTGAGTAATAGTTTTGATTTAAGGTAATTTATAAACAAAAACGTTTATTTCTATTTTTATATATCTTAAGCCTTTTAATCTTTATTATTTATTGAATATGTTCTGTAACTTTAATTATAAAGATAAAACGATTATTTTATTGGGTGGTTGGAAGAATTTGCCAATTGGCAATAAGCCCGTCAATGTACAAATAAAATTATGAACAAAAAGTTAAATAAATAAATTATTTGTGTGTGCGTTGGGGCTTTACCGCGTAATTTAAAAATGTCCATAGGGACATGTTTGAACATGTGGCAAGTACGAAAGGGCAATGAATATATATTTTTAGATTCTTTCAGAAGATGCAACATTTTCTTGGTCTTTTGGTAAAATACATAATTGGATACTACCTACATATTATACCGGTTTGAAGGTTGGCTACCCAATATTATAAAGATCTCGATCAGACCATAGCAAAAAAAAAACTTGATATTTATCACTCTCCTTGTAGATACGCAAGAAGTAAAACAGATCGTTTTAAAAAAAAACAGACACCATTTACTTATTATATTCTCCAAAAAAACTTTAAAATACGAAACACTTTTTCTTAGCAAAATAGAGAAAGATTATCTTTATAGCCATGTGCATTATAACAAAAAGGTATAATACATAATATATTTTAATACCAGTGTAAAATAAAACAAAATCATTTTTTTTAAATTAAAAGTAAGTAATGTTTATGTCACTTGATATATAAAAAACAAAAATTATTTTATTCTTAGTGCCCCTGAATAAGGAATTACATGTCAAATTAATGACAAAAATATTTTGATTTCAATAAAATAAACTTGAAATGTCTGTCTTCCTATTCCTTCCTATATTTTTGGGAGTAAAATTTGTTCACCACAGGTGATTCCATTTTTACTATAACTTTTGACAGCTCGCTTAAAAGTCGCTAGAATTTATTTGTCGCTAAAACAATAAAAAAAGTCGTTTTCAATGTCAAAATGTCGCTAAGTTGGCAACACTGGTTCACCGTATCAAATATTATCGGAAGATTAAAAATTGCTACAAAATGTTTAGGTAACTTCTTTAAAAAGTGTTCACCTTACAATACTTATCTACACAATATAATACTTAAGTAAACATTTTACGTACATCGATAAATTATTTTCTTACAATACTTTCAACTACGGAATATTTTGTGTTTTCTTCCTCTTTTTTTATATTTTCTTCTTACTTATTTACATGTGTTGCTATTTATTTTTTTATGGAATATATAAATAAATTATTACGTTAGGTGAGGACGTGGTTATGATGTTGCTTTCTATAAATGTGAAAATCCAGAATGTGTCTCTTGTTGACCTCATAATATATGCCCATTCCTTCTATATGGAATTAGTTTTAAAACAAATGCAATAAATAAATATAGTACACATATGACTTAATTAGACGAATACATAATTTGTCGCAAAAGCTAAAAATCATTCTAGGATTTTCAATTATGAAGTTAACCATAATAGTTTACACCAAAACAATAGACCGCAGGTACTCAGGTCGAGAAAAACAAGCATAACGACAAAACCGTATGTTGCACGTTCGTTGTTAAATCAAAAACCAAACCAAAATTTGCAAGGCTTTTGTTCTATGCAATAAAGCAACAAAGCTGTAACGTTTCTTATAGCTGAAACGTTTTATTTATCTGTGAGGTAAATAATACGTAATTGAATCCATATGAATAAATATTGTTGAAATAAACTATAATCAATTAAAATAGATGAGCATGAGTTGATGGCTCCATTAATTAATTAAATATTAATTATCAAGGCACTGTCTCTTTTTCTTTCTTTTTTCTTTTCTATCTCGTATGGTGTCCATGCGGCTCGACTGTGGAATCATCTCCCATCCACCATCAAAGATGTTTCTACATTATCTCTGTTTAAATCACATCTGAAGAAACGTTTCCTTTCCCTTCCTTAATCTCCCCTCCCTTCCTCTTTTCTCTTTTTTCCTTTTTCCAATTGAGTGAATTTTTTGATTTATGGTAATTTATAAACAAATATGTTCATATATCTTTAGCTTTTTAATCATTATTTTCTATTGAATATGTTCTGTAACCTGCATTATAGAACAAAAACTATTATTTTATTGGTTGGATGGAAGAAATTGCCATTTGGCAATAAGCCCGCCAATGTACAAATAACATAATGTACAAAAAGTTAAATAAATTAACAGATAAAAAAAATAATTAAATATTTTGTGTAAATATGTATTTATCCAAATAATATTTTACAAGGGTGGGTAACCTTTTCATTTATTTTTAATTGGGTTGTTGATGGTTGGAACAAGTTTGGTGCTGGTTTTGTGGTGTGTGGTAACAGCTATTAGATCCGTGTGGTTGGTAATATTCTAGCATAGATACATGTGAGTGCATGTTTTGTCTATGGTGCTGATTAGTTGGTGTTGGAGTTTTGAATTTTGTCCAACCAACTACCAACGGCGCCAACTTTTACTAACATTCTTTACTGTTTGACATTTGAATTTAGTTGTTGTTTTTTTTTTTTTACTGTTTTACGTAGCGTTATTAATCAAATCAAAATCATGAAGCAACGACAAATGCAGGCTCTTTTTTCGGAAAATAAAATTCTGCTCAATAAATTACACTCTCTTCAGGAACGAATAGATCAGACCGAAGAAAGGTTAAAATCTAGCGGCGATTGTCATTATGACAGGTAAGTTGATAATGTTCCCAGTGTACTTTAAATGTATTTATTATAATTTTCAGACATTGAAATATTACATATATGTTATTTTCCATGCAATATTTCAGTGTTCCTGCGATTACTGATTCAGTTATAGCGGGTACTGCTTTTGGAGAACCTGAAGAAGAAAGTATTGAAATGCAAGGGAAGTGCGTTCATGCTACTGAAGAAATTTTAGGAATCTCTGTACTCCATTATTCGAGGTCTCAAGTTTCTCCACACGAAGGGTACTATTATAATTGTATTGCCAATAAATATCAGGATTGTTTGTTTAAATTTAGGGTATGCTATTTATAAGTATTGAACATAAATAATATGTGGCTGTGTGTGTATTTCTACCTAAAATATAAAGAATTATATCCACGAAAAATTCTTAAGAAGAAGACTGAAGATTTTTTATATTCTTTGTCATTTTCATCTACTTCATTTTAGGGATTTGATTTTTAAAAATGTACTTAATATCAGATCGACTGAAATATGTTACCAACAAAAACAACTGTAATGTTTTGAATGAAACATTTGAAGAAATTTCAACATGTTCTGTAGATTTACGAATTATTTGTTAGCTGTACCTATATTTATGATGTCAACGAAGCCAATTAAGTACACAAATGAAAACTGTACACAATACTAAACTGCTTAAGGACGAATAGATCATACAGTAATATCTTTCCCAAAGACCTCCAAATTGCAAGAAGAATCAACTAGTGTCTACGCATTCTGGATATTAGGACATAAAAACTAGATTTATTCTTAGTAACAACAAATGTTGACTTCCAGTAACACAGTTGGAAATTTATGAAGAGATAGTTTGCAACAGAGATAGGAAAATTACTTAGAACAGCGGTTCCTAAAAGTTGTTCCAAGAGTTAGGGCGTATTGTTGTAGAAAACAGGCAGTCAACTTTTGTCGGTAAATAGCTTCACCTTTAAAAAATGCCGCCCTCACCTACATAATCCATTCACAAATCAGACCAAACCATCAATATTAACCGTGTCAGTGTATGAGAATTTGATCAATATTATGTGTTTGATTTCTAATATTATAAGTTTAAATATGGAGTTCTACAAAATAAACACCAAATCAATAAATTGTTTTATTTATTTTATTAAACTCTTTTCATTCATAATTTTCGGATTTAAAACGAGCACATACAATTTATGCTCATTAACAATGTTAATGTTAATTATTAACAAAAAAATTGAATATTAACAATGTTGATGAGCATAAATCATTAACAATTTGATTTATTTAGTACCTATTCAGTTTGAAGATGCTGATTATTGTTGTTTTCAGATTAACTGGAAGGTGTTATGAGATCAATATGAATCTCGTCATTTTGGGAACACTTAAGGTGGTACTCAATGTAGTGGAAAGAGAGATGGTAAGTGAAAATTATTTGGAAAATTACATACTAACTTGAAGCATTAACTCTTCAAGTACGAGCGTGACCATATATGGTAACAGTGGACTCTGTCGTGCAAAACTATCCTCAATCCCGCTGTTTTTTAAGATATGTTCTTTAGTATGTTTTCGAAAGATATGTTCTTTAGTATGTGGTGTGCCCTTAGAGTAATAACCTAATAGAGTCGCTCATACGAAGAAAAACCTTTCTGTGATTATTGACCTCGAAGTAAGCTACAGATTACAACAATACCAGCACTAACCGAAACCGTCCATTACACGTTTTTTGTTAAATTAAAAACCAAACTAAAACCAAACCAATAATTGGGAACGCTTTTGTTTTATGCAATATAGCTTAAGGGTTTCTCTAGAGAATTATAACTTTGAGGGTGTGCCATAATAAAACAAACAGTATGTGGAATGAATGGCAATTTTTTAGTAGTAAAAATAGTTCATAAGAAAAAAAAATCCTTGTCCTTTAAGGGTTAACTTCTTATCTGCTCGTGTGTTCAGTATTCCGCATCCAGACTACAGATTCTCAATAAAAGAGTAAGGAAAAATATTAGATTAAAAAAAAAATATTTAACCAAATATTTTTTGTAAAACCAGTCTCAAGGGATTTGAACTCGTTTGCGGTTATGCCTGCTATTGCCATCAAAATCGTCTCTCATTTAAGTAATGACGGCCAAAGCCGTCAGTCCAAATCATTTTGATAGTGAAAAGACGACTATAGCCTACTGATGTAATTATATGGTCGGAGATTTTTCCATTGGTAAAAAGAATAACGGCTATTATAGTAATCGATTTTCTTTTAGCTGGATAACACAAATTTCCGCATTTTTTATTTCAAACCATCAACTACAGTCCAATCGAAAATTAAATATTCCAAAAAGAAAGAAAGTTGTGATAGTGTCCATATGAGTGGATCCTATGAGAAAAAAGTGACCGCGAATGTGATGGCTGGTTCAAGTGATCGCTTTACACACTTTGTGACATTCATCATTCCGCCTATTTTTTAATATACATATTTTCATCTGTTGAGTTTTGTGAAGTAAAAGATGTGAGATCCGGCTAAATTATTTCACCTACTAGACAATGCTGAAAATACTTTTAAAAATTTGTACTTCTTCATTTTTATTTTTAGGAAGATCACTTCAAAGTCCTGTCAACACAAGTGGCCGTTAGTGAATCTTCACCGGCACACGGAGAACTGTCTTCTCTCGTGCGTCAATTCTGCGGGGAAGAGGGACTGAACCAACAGCTCTTCCTGTCACTGCGAGAGTATGCACAGAAGGCAGCTAGTCGAAAAAAGGTGCTGAAAGAATTTAGAAGACAATATGGAACACATTTCCACATTGAAACAGCGGTAAGCAAATTTGTTGTCATAAAGTACTGGCCTTTATCCCCTAGGAAATATTTAAATACATTGCATTACAATATTGGAAGTCCATTTACGATTATTACAGTTGTGGGGGTCAAAGTCCAGTGATCAATGATGCACACGATTTTACCTGAAATATCGGGCATCGGCACAAGGCACTAACCATTTTCTATTGAATACAACTATGCAAGACCAACAGTGTTCCACGCAGGATGTTAACTCAATAATGAAATCGGATTACATATTTCATTACAATGTCCTGGAGTACATTAACTCCATTCCTGCCATGGAGACATAAATAACAAAGGCACACTGCTTATAAAAGGAACCCAGGGCATGGTAAGGTCAGTCAGCTCAACCCAGTCGTGCGGCAAGTCAGTCGGTCAGCCCTTCCAACATGTAGTCCAGTTGGACTCATCATCTCCATACTCTCGCGTTTCATAACAAAGTGCAGTACCTTATTCCCCATGTAATAAATACACGCATACAAACATCAACCTCGTTTCTTCTGCCGATCTTCAACTGGGGTAGAAATTCCAGCCCCCCACAAGTGGGCAATTTTTCTCATTTTCCAACGAGCAATTTTTCATTGTATGTGGGCACCGCCGAGGATGTGATATGTGGTGGGTAAACTGTAAATGGCATAAATTAATCAATGTAAATTGATGTATTTTTATTTCTTTATTTTAGGATGAAGGAATTGTGATTCAGTGGCCTCGAGTATTCCATATGGCGTGGTCAGTACAATGGGATGAGGATATTGAGAGAGTGGTGGACTCGATTAATTTTGAATTAAGCGTACAAGGTGAGTTAAAAAATCATCCTAAGATATAATTATAGTACTTTTTAAATAGACTTAACCTTTTCGGGACTGAATATAAAAATAATCCGCGAGTTCTTGAGGGGGTACCAGGAATACCCCAGTTAAAATACTATTAATGCGAAATTTAAAACAATAAAAATGTCATTATGGTTGTCACGGTAGTGTTTATAATACTGTTTCATAATATTTTAAGTTTCCTGCTAAATTCGTATCTTAAAATACTGTTGCGAGAGGATGTTATATGACATCGCGCTGTGACATGTTGAACAGCACTGACCTAAATTTTCGCTACACGTTAGCGAGGCGGTACATCGGGTATTTGGGAGGTGGAATGCATGTAAAATGTAAAACAGGAAATTCGGAGTTTTGTGTTTATGGCTGGCAAAAAGCAGACATCTGAACTTAACTATAACGTCTATAGACAGGGTAAATCATATTTTAATGTATATTCGCCTATTTATTGAAAATATTTTACCAGTCCCGTGTCGTTTAACCTGTCCGGGAGTGAGTTTCTGCCGACAAAACTGTATCTGGGGAGTGAGTTTTTTTTCATGTTTTTTTTTTACTTTTTATAATTTTATATCATTGTCAATGCTATAAGCAACATATTTTCTTGAATGAAAATAATAAATTATACCAGTAAATATGATTTATATCAAAATTATCGATGTTTTATTTCATGGGTTGTCAACCATCGGTTTTACAAGCCCAAATTATATTTCTGAAAATAATCGGACGTACATGTACGCCCATACTCCATTGATGAAAATTTTGTTTGGACGACCATGTACGGCCATACTCCCGGACAGGTTAATGCAATTGGTTCTGTCGTTATGAAAACTGCGATGTCGCTTAAAGTAAATAGCCTTTCCAGCGTCGATATGACTAATTGGTTTACCTTTGTGTAATTAGCTAGTGTTTTAATTGTAGTAGCTTATAGCTCATTAGATGTGGATACAGAAAATAGAGAAATGGAAATATACCACAATATGAACGCATATTTTTTTTTAACCACTAATCATTGTACATTATGTGCTTTGTTATTATGTATGGTTTTCCAGTTTAAATCTGTAAAGGGAATAATTATGTAGGTTTCTGTAATTAATTAAATATTATGTTTTTTTACAGCCGGTGTCCACTTTATTAAGTCATGCGAGTCAACTTTGAAAGAAATGACAGAACCTTCTACTTCCCCTGAGGCTCGACTTGTTTGCTTGAAGGAAATTGCATCAAGAGCCATACGTTGTTAGCCCATAAAATATCTTAATATTATAGACTCGTCAAGAAGTCTACCTCAAAAATATGCACCCAGCCTGCTGATGTTATGAACGCCATCATTGACACATCAAATCATGAGATGGAATTTTGCATCTGAATGATGCAAAAAAATTACAGTTTATCGCAGTTTATTGGTTGATACAATCAGAAACACACAACCAAATAATCTAAGATGTACATTATTGTTTAACATTTTTTTTACATAATACATAAGTATAATAATATAGCCTGTTATTTATTTGTTTTCATATAATATAACTGAAAACATTAAACAAAATCCCACATCCTATAAACCATTACAATCAATTTATCAATCAGGTTTCTGATGGGTGTTTATTGTAATTTGTTTATAAAATCCTCTGAAATGAGGCATCAACCTTTTTATAGCACGGGTTAGAAACTTAAAATGGGTGAACACTGATTTATTTGACCCACAATCTTGTTGGATCAGTTTCTAAATATTATAACTGTGCTTAAATACTTTGGAATGGGTCATAGTTGCTTAATAAAGTTACCGAGTCAATCAAATGCAATTTAAATAATAACTTTAATAAATAAATACCACGTATAGCTTCTAACTACTGTACAATACAGGCAATATTGTTTCTAAAACATAGTTTGAGGGATATATGTATGTATATCACTGTTTATATATCAAGATAAATATCATATTTATGGCTGATATTTATAATTTAGTAATGAGGAAGTTAAGTGCTATGGGAAATTGAATATAAAAGATTTTCTTACATGCGGTAAAAATTAGAGAATTTAATTGCAAGGCAAATTTTCTCTAAAATGTATGAAAAATTAACCACTTAAAATGATGTCACAAGTTTTTCTAAATCAACCAATGATAGTGTTCTGATAGATTTCCGGTTTTCAGGAAGCAAACTCACCCAGCATGACAATTCGCCAAAGGGAACTAGTGACATCACGCACGAAGTAATGAAAAAATTATTCAACTTTGAATAATCACAGCGATGATAATACGGCACTTGAAAATAAAAACTTTTTTTTGGCTTAATTTGATAGTCTATTAACAAATAATTTAAAAACCGCTGAACTTCCTCATTGCCTTTATTTTTATAAGACATTTATGTGTTTAACTTCGAGATTCTCCGGGCACCATAAAGTAGGTTTTGTTGTGTGTTGTGGACCAGAATAAGAATTCAGCCGGAACAGGGGAATAATATGCAGCAACAGCAACTATAGAGATACTTTTCGTCCTTTGGTTTGGTTCAGTCTAAACTTAGAAATAGCCCGGGTAATGAAATGGCCTTAAAACTGGTATTTCTTTAAATATTTCAACCAACACATTATTATTATACATTACACAACACAAATATTTCAACGAAACTAGGCATACTGATTTGGGAAGCCGATAGCCAAGATACTAATAAAGATTCCTCGCCGTCTGATGATATTTCAATACATAAGAGATTGGTTTCTGTTTTATCCTTTGTGATTTTACTTGTTTAATAAATATTATATTATAAATGTATTATCTACCTAATTAAACTGCCCGCAGACCTCAGGCCTCGGGAGCGTAGGGCTAATCACCTTACCTTCTTAAAACTTTTTGATTACTAAACCTCCACAAAAAATTTCGGACATCGGCATCCTGACAACGTAAAACGGACAATGATTTCGAAAAAAGCACTCCTATCTAATAACTCTTCCCTGCACGTCGGTACATATAACATGCAGGTCCTCGGAATTAATTTTGTGCAGAATAAAGTAATAAGAGAGCGGACGCAGCAAACTCCAGTGACAACTGTCATCGAGCGGAGGCGATACGGTTGGCTTGGCCATGTAATGCAGATGCCTCCTGAGAGCCTTAACCATGCTTGCCTACTTTACAAGGCATCAGGTTCTCTACGTCCACTGCTGACTGTTGTCAGAATTACGGGATACAAACCTGACTTGGGAGGATGCACAAGAGCTGGTAGCTGACATCAATGCCTGGATGATCTTCATGGACACCATATGCTCCAACTAGGTAGCGGATATGGAATGATGATGATGACCTAATTAAATTGTATTTTTAATGTCTGTTTCCCTTCCCTTCTTACAAAATATATATCAATGAACTCTATGTTAAAATCTTTGATGTGGTACACAAAACATCTTTAATAATGAATGAAATAAACTATTAGATATTCCTTGTATATACCAAAAAATGGAAGCCTAACGCTTTCACCTGAGATTCTCCGGTAAGCATTTTACAAGCTTTAGCACTGGAATTCCTCATTGATCTCTCCCAGAATCCTATAATTTGAGTGCCTAGAGAAATATAATTTTTAAATGTTACCTACATTATTTATAAGCAATTGTCTAAAATATTAAAATGAATTAAAAATATATGGATATGTAGATGCATTTGGCGAATAGTTTTTACGCATTCTCTGAAAAAAAAACCTATTAATTGCTTTTCAATGAGCTTGTAAATAAAATAGGTTTTTTTCCGTTCAAAAATATTTAAATTAGGTACATAATTTCAAAATTATTTTATTTATGCGTTTTAAAGCGTTGGAACAAGGTTGTTTCCTATTTTTGAAGGTTCTAGATTGCGTCATGGTGCCAACTATAGAAAAAGAATATTTATTATGTCGAAACGTCATTACCCGCATACGTCATTATTTCGCGATCGATGGTGACATAGTGACACGTGATATCTCTCTATGCATCAAGTTCTTAGAAAATTTCTTCCAGTGTCTGACAATTAGATTTTGCTGACGCTCTCGCTTGTCCTTGGGGTTACTCATCGATAATTTGACTGCTCGTCATAGCGCAACAATATTCGTATTCAGTATTCAGCGTCATTGTAACAAGAAGTGCCCTAATAGCCGGTATCGGCATTCTCGTTGGCGTCTCCGAATTCAGTGGCTTAAACATTATTCGCGGGTGTGTCTCTGTGTCCATGATATTGTAAATTTGCTGCACGTACCGAGTATCGAGTCTGTCGCCGGCTTTGATAAATAGCATTATCTTTTACGAGCTTCAAACTTATTTTTAAAAATGAATCCGTATCAACAGGTTGGTTCAAAATTGTGTATTTTTATATATTTTTATTATATACACTATCAACAATGGCTTTGGTTTACTAATATAATATTAAATACGCTTGTTGTTAGTTTAACTTCTGATTATAATATTGCTTTTTCAATTTAGTAAACATCTTGGTAATTTATCCCAGAATAGGTGACAGTAACCTATACTTAGCTCAACTTCTTACATTGCTAGAATAGTAACAAATCAATATTTCTTGTTTTCAAAGTAGCATCGCACATTATTTTTATTACTAAGTATTATTTAAATTATTTCAGTACCCTACTTTTTATCATTTACTTACCTGCTTTAAAAAAATGTTTCATTCGTTTTTATTTCTTGCAATAAGTGCTTATGGCTTCTAGATATAGTTTTAACACTTGTAGTTGTCCTTAGATTTTGCATGTTTTCGTCAATACTTTGTTTTCCCACTAACCATTAATTTATTCAGTTGGCATTTTCCCTTTTAAATACATTTTTTGCAAATAATTTTCCTTCTACCAAGGAACTTCCTATGCATAAGGCTGTATTCCCATTTTAAAATAACGCTTAAATATCACAAAGTATTTCGCTCTAATGGTTTTGTAAGACAAAACAATTAATGAAGACATGTAAAAAATAAGTTTATAGTTTTTGATTTGGCTAAAGCATTATCGTTTTCATTTTTAAAAGGGCCAACCGGGAGCGCCACCGCATCCGTCCTACCCACAAATGCCCTATGCACCGCCCCAGGCCTACATGCATAACATCGGGTTCAGCGGGGCTCCTCAGTCGTTTGGGATGCCGATGCCCTATGGAGGCATGCAGCACCCCACTCCTTACCCTCAACAATATCCCTCCCCTCAACAGTACCCTCCCCAGGAGGCCCAGCAAGGCTATCCTTCCCACCAAGGGGGCTACCCCCAGCCGGGGGGCTACCCCCAGCAAGGGGGCTACCCTTCGCACGGGGGCTACCCGCAACAGCCCACCCAACAAAGCCATCATTACGCGCCTCAGTACGCACCTCCACCGTCGCAACAAGGTCCTGCAGCCAAGAAGGTAACAGTCAACTCTGTTTTTAAGCCTTTTACTGACCTTAAGCGGCATTTCACTCAGTCATAACAAAGCACACAAATCCCTATAAGCATATTGTTTAACAAATAAAAAAAACCTTTTTTAAATTTGAACAGTATGTGCATGAGAAATTGTCATGTTGGTTACACTTTACACCCATGTACCGAACACCTTCAATCACAAACAATGCTTGATGGTACCCTATAGTCTCTTTTCTCTTTTGTCTAATGTATTCTGCATGAATTTTTTTGTTTTAGAAAAACAAATGTTTGCGTTATTGTGATTTGCCCAAAGGGGGGAACATTTTCAACGAACTGCAAATAACTCACTAGTAGAATATGGAAATAAAGTTGTAGTAGAGTGGGTTTCGAACCTTGGACTTCTGATCCGCGACACTAGACACGGGATCACAACCCGGTTAAATTTACATTCTTACTTTGATTATTGGCTATAATACTCTACCAGTCAATAAAATAAAAAATAAAATTACTGCCACTTAAATCACGCAGTGGGAATAGAGATTTAAGCTCTTGCAGTTTGTGGTGAACTGTCTGCATGTGGTTTTGCTCCACATTACATGCCGTTAATAAAAATATTGACCTACCAAAATATCTATGAATTGATGACGGAACTCCCTCTCTGTTTGATCATAATTTATAATTTTGTAAATTCTTAATAACACGTAACCAATGGAGATGTCTCTAATGCGGCAAAGTTGTTGTATTTAGAAAAATGTTCTGTATCCCTTGTGTTGTGATTCTAAAACCTGTTCTTCGAGCAGTCAGAATGCTTCATATTTCCAAGTGTTAACTCATAAAGTATACTTAAAACCTACCATGGCATAAAATTGGCAAGGTAGTGATAACATTTTTCAGTCCGAATCTACAATGCGCCACGGCCATTCGAGAGATGCGGTTTATTATTTTATCATTCATCACAAAATCTAAGAGTGAAATACTTTGCGCTGGCATCATGCATTTTTATTTTGGTCGTGAGCAAGACTCGGTAATTTAGTCATCATACTTATTTATTTTTAGATGAGACCCACAGTTGTTCCCGTGGAGCCTTTCAATCCAAGGGGTGATGCTGAAATTCTCCGTAAAGCTATGAAAGGATTTGGAACTGATGAAAAGTCGATCATCCACGTTCTAACCAAGAGAAGCAACGTTCAGAGGCTGAAGATTGCCTTTGAATTCAAAACTCTCTATGGAAAGGTAAATTGAAATATTAAGTCTTATAGCATGATTCGATGAAATCACCATTTGTAAATAAATATTTATTAATTTTGTTAAGTAAATCGCGGAAATATTAATAATCAGGTTATATGTTATCCTTTGCATAGCCTGATCAGGTCATGCATGGGATACAGAACAATCTCCCTGGTATCAGCTCAGGTTTTGAGTGGATTTCCCGATTCTAGGAAGTACCTGATTGGCCCACTTCCAGTATAGAATATGCCTCCTGATCTCAACACTCAAAGATAAAATAAAGGTTTATATTAAAGTGGAAAAATCCACTTTTATGAACCATAAACCTTGTACATAATAAGCAAGGTAAATAATAAATGCAACTCCCGTTTAAAAAATCAAAACCAAAAAAAAGTGTTTTTTTTTTTCGAACTTGTTTGACATCTCCGCAAACCCCGTTAAAAACTGCGCGGCCAATTGGCTTGTGCTGAGTCCCGCGTTCCGCGCCGCAAAAGCACTTATTGCTCGTTAACCTGTCAGATTTATCGTAATATTTTTTAATTTAATGTTCAAATTGACAAAATGTGAGAAAATACTCCTCCAGTGTTTTTGACCAGGAGCTGTCTGTTAGTACAAATATTTTTTTCTTTTAGTTTTTTTAATTGGGTAGGAACTTACCAGTCATGTCTTTATTCTGGATATCTGGTATCTACCTAAATTAAATAAATATCTATTTCTTCTCTAATCGAACTTTTTAAATTGTAATTTACAATTATTTTTGGTACCAAATATTTTTTTTTTATTAGCATTTACAGTGAATCCCGGTGATTTTATTTTAAAACTCCTGAAGCCTTTTTCCAAGTGATATGAACAATGTACTCAATTATTACCACCTGATTAAATAAACTCTTATGCAGATGACTAACAATTTCATATTGTGGCTTCTCATATCAGACAATGTTATTTTTAGTACATTATTAATAAAATTATCATTATTTCATGTACTTACTTACTGGCAGTAGACAATAATTACGGTGATTAAAAAAAATATATATTCAGCGCCGTTTGTATTCTAAACAGAAATGTATTTAGGAAAATCGTGGAACATGGACAATTGTAATCATCGTTTAGCCCTTATTCACACCTGATGGTGTATAGGGCACTACATTTTACGAGTAAATGCAGCTTATATTGGTCATCTGTACAGGAAGGTAAGGCGATCAGTCTTACACCTCGGGTACTAGTCCAGGGACAATGAAGTATTTACCTGAGAGTAGCCATCAAGTCAAATACACAGGATGCATCCGCCCAGACATAGACTAAATAGAAATTTAACTGTAATTTAAAATTGCTGCCTATGTAATTTTGTTTAAATTTGAATTTATTATTAAATTCTATCAACTACTTCAAAAATTTTCCCTTCTAATGCATTATATTCTAAATGCCTAAGAATTAATAATCTATGAAACCAAAGCATTTGAGTTATTATTCTGTTTATTATTTTAAAAAGCCATTTCAATTTTTTATGTATTTTGTTAAATATTACATCTTATTTTTAACTCGTTCACGGTTATGCAGCCATTGCCTTCAAAATCATGTCTCTCATTTAGGAAATGTCGGTAGTAAAGAGACGGCTATAGCCTACTTAAAATCGAAGTAATTATATGTTAGGAGAAGATATTGTGTCCCTATAAAAATCAGCCGGCAACAAAAATATCCCAGTATGTTCAAACGAAATCAACTTAAAATCATCTACTACGGTTCAATCAGAAGTAAAATACTCACAGAATGTAGAAGTTATATGTGTATGTGAAAAAAGTGTCCGTGAATGTGTAAATTTGTTTACCATCAAATGTTTTCTCCTACAGGATTTGATTGATGATCTGAAGAGTGAATGCACCGGGCACTTTGAGGAAGTAATTGTGGCTCTTATGACCCCCTTGCCACAATACTATGCCCAAGAGATGCACGATGCAATTAGCGGTGTTGGAACTGATGAGGATACTCTCATAGAAGTCCTTTGCACAATGTCTAACCACGAGATCAAAGTCATCCAAGATGCCTACCAAACCAGTAAATATTTCATTTTCTTTTTTTTTCAATCAGCATTGTGTCTCAATGAGATTGCGCAATATTTATTTATTTGACTTTTTGTCCAGACATATTTGTACGTTGGCAGATTTTTTGCCAAGTAATTTCTTTCAAGCAACTAATAAAATAAAAGGTGTTATTTATATAATGCATGTTAGTTTTTATTGTTAGTTATAATTGATTAAAAAATATAACTAGTTATATTATCTGTATATAAATTCATTATTTTGATACTAGTCTTCAATGGAAAAGAGAGGAAAAGATGAGAGTTTAGTTATTTGTTGAATGTTATTAATGCGTAATTAAATTATTTTTTCAGTGTATATGACATCATTGACTGAAGACCTATCAAGTGACACTTCGGGAAGCTTCAAGCGGTTACTGATCGCTTTGTCATGTGTAAGTTATTTTATATCCGTTAGCATTTGTATTTACAACCTTCTTTCCATTTTTCTACAATACAACCGAACAATTAACCTCTTCCGTATTATTGCCGCACAGTTGGGGCAATGCATTTATTTTGGTAACTGACAAAAATTATGCCAAGATTGTGACTTTCAACGACACCCGTGGGTCAAAGAAACCAATAAATTAGATATTATCTTAGCTCTCTACTTTAGCGACGGTTCAAACAGAGTATTTAAATACCATGTGGCCACTGCGCCAGTTTCAACGAGATTGTCAACCATACACATCATCTTTTTTGGCTGATCCCATCGTTGGATTGGTTCCGACGTTTCGGCTATCATTGCAGGAGCCATCTTCAGGGTAAACTATGTTCACATATTGATAACGGTGATCGTAAAAATCTACACACAGATTGTCAGCCGTTTGTCCACTGTGACTCACAAAAAAAAATTCTCCGTCAAATATTAAATTCAACATTTTTCTTTATTAAAACTTTTTATTTGCGATATTCTGTTTAGTTTTCATGTAAAATATTCTTTAGTGCTAATGGTTGGCGACATCTGGAAAGGAGATAATTTTAAATTAGTTTTTTTTATTGTGGACTAGAATTTGATTGCAATTTTGGTGGTTAGTGTCATAAATACATTTAAACAACACTTATTTGTAAATTCGTATTTAAAAAAAAAAAAAACTAAATCATCAATACACAACTGAGTACTATTTGTAAACCCAGCAAAATCCACCTTTCTTTACATTCTGCAAATCACAAAAAACTGATACAACAATAGCCAATTAATATTTTATATGTAACTAGTAATGAAATAATCATGATTAGGTCAAGAAACAATAGTGAAATAATAACTTCAGTTTTATAGATTGGCAACTTTGCACTTCTAAAGTAGAGGTTGCCATGTTTGCAACAAACCCAATTATGTATTTTATTTTTAACAAAAGAAAAATTTGCATTCTTATGATTTACCCAAATATTTGATTTTGAGGGCCATTTTTAGTGATGCAGCGGAAGTGTCATAACAGGAGCAGAAGTGGAAACAAAAACGGGAATGGATGCGGAAGTGTAAATACTATGGAAAAAAAAGTACATTTTTTACAAATACAACTTTAATCAAATTAATATTCATAATTAAGTAGTGGAAAGTAATATTTTATGAAAAGTAGTTTGGCCGCTTTTACACCTAATAATTTGTTCCGGTGTTTTTCATATATAAGACCAGCCCTGCTAAATAATTGCTCACTGGCGACGCTGCTGGGAGGAGCTGATAAATATTGACACACTAATGTCAAAAGATTTGTATATTTGTACAAATTTAATTTCTATGTAAAGGCAATCGTTTTTCTTTTTTGTACTGCCAAAGTTGTGACTGTGTCTCCAAAAATAGATTGTCATTCTCGTTATTTGTAATCGAGTCTTACTGGTCTTCATTTATACTTAATGTTAATTTTAAAATTATTAATGTTGAATTCATCATTCTCAATTTGAGTTCGTCACATAGTTTACATCTGGCTGTTAGATTGTCAATTTCAACGAAATAGTTCCAAACCCGACTTGTTTTTGGTTTCATAATTGCACTTACGTTACACACAAATGAATTACTATAACAATCATAAACACAAAATATTATCAGCTTACACTCACATCACGGCGTATAATAAAGTTAAAAGAGTATGTAAACAAAGGCGTTGCGACAAGTGCCAAAAGCACGCGCCCGGCTCGCTCGCGGTTGGCTGGAACGCCTGGAACACCCCTCCCTTTCGGTTCCATCAAGTTCCCCTAAAGTTCCATTCAAATTTCCGTCATTAAAGTTGCGAAAACAATGAAACAATGGATGTCAAAAAACGTGCAGAACTTCCGCAGTTGCGGAAGCAGAAGTCTCTTGCATCACTAGCCATTTTCAATGATTATAAAATGGGAATCAAGTTGGAGTAGAGTGGGATTGAAAGTCAGATTCTCACAAATAAAGCTGTATTTTGAACTGATTATCGTAAACAATTGTATTTGGAATATGTTTCAATTCATATCTCCCTTTTTTTAGATTTTGGATTGTGCTAAGTTTGCAAGTAATACCTTCAACATTTCTATTATCTTAATACGGAGAGGTTAACATACTAGAACAATGTAAAAATAACATACATAACAAATAAAAATACTTCAAGTTAATCACAAGTTTTTCTCATGTTATGATAACATTGGTATGTACCTGCTGTGTTGTATTTGTTATCGTTCAGTTTAATATTTGACATGGTTTTGTGGTTGAATAATTAGATCCGTGGTCAAATAAAGCGATGAAAAACAAGCATTTTAATCACCAAAAAATAACTTTTAAATCTGAGGCCCGTGACGTTATATTGTTTGTCAATATTTACTCTGCCTTTTGTCTTCATGCCTTTTTAATTCAAATAAGTTGAATGTTTTTTTTGTCTTTGATTAACAATATAACCCTTTCTCTTTAGTTTATTGCTATCTATCTACAGAAACAATTTATAATAACATGAGTGTTTATATAAATTTATATTTCTGTGTCCAGGCGGACGAAGAATCCAGTTCAGTGTGTGAAATAGAACCAGATTCCTGAATAAACGTTTTCAACTCGGTGACTACTCTTAGGTAAACATCCTGAAGAACGAATTCAAGCGGCCTCGTACTGTAGTAGTTGCACATTCGCCTACCATTCTCGAGGTTCCAGGTTCGATTCCTGGCAAGGGTGACGTGAAATATTTGTTGTAATAGTAGTTTAACACTGCAATATTTTACTGTCCCTGGACTGGTACCCGAAGTGTTAGACTCATCGCCCTACCTTCCATGTAACAAAAATGATCTAGATATGCTGCGATTAGAGTGCTAATGCAGTGCCCTATACACCACTGGATGTAGATAGGGAAATTATGAGGAAAATCGATGAAAAATACTTGTTTTTTTAAGACGTCGAAGAAAATATTATCAATAATTATTTATTTATTTTCCAGGCCAACAGAAATGAAGGATTTGATGTCAACGTTGACCAAGCCCGTTCAGATGCTCAATCTCTATTGCGAGCTGGTAAGTTCATACATTGTTAAGTCATTACTATTATAGATAATTTATAAAGCGCCATTTTTGTAATATAAAAGCTTTTTGGTTTTTTTTTTCACAAACATCAACAGATGCAAGAATTGAAGGAATATAGATGTTCAAATATGGGCAGAATGGTGAATGTTACACAGTGTGTAAATTGGCCACTTAAACCAGCCAATGACAGGTCATAAGCCCTGTAGATGCCTAGACTTCTATATTACCTTCTCTAAAATGTTCTTCATCTCTGTTGTAATATGTTAATATAAAGGGTTGTTTGCACAAGTGATTCTATGATGTTTTCAATTTAATTTGAATGTGCTGATTGCGCAGGGGTACTTTTATGGGTGATTTTAAGTTTTTTTTACTGATTTAATTAGTTAATATGCAATTTAGGGTGCTATTTTAAAATAAAATTTAAATGCTTTAGAATGAAATATATGAAGCGATACAAGTCATATTGTATTTTTTCTCATATTTGGTTTTTCCATGTTTTAGGAAATTTTAATACAAGTTACATGTACTTTTTTGCCTAATAGTACTTTCAAATTATACGATGGCAACCAATTTTATTATCGATATATTAAATGGAATAAATTTTTCCTAATGTTTATCTCTTTACTCAACCTTCCGTAGACCTTATAGATTGGAACTGCATACTTAACTCATTTTCTCTAATTTAGTGACATGTATCTCTTTACCTAAATGCAACAGAATTCAGTCATTTATGTACAGAATTCATTCAAATAATGTAACATCTTTAACCACACACATTATTTATACTGAATATCAACAGATTATTAATGGATTATCAACAGATTCTCCAATAATACATTTAGTTTTATTATAAATTGAATTGAATTATGGTGTTATTTTCATTATGTATATTTATGCGTCACAATATTTATAAATCTATCTTAGCATTGACTTTAGTATTAAGGAGTCCTGACTTAACACGGAATTTTCTAGCAAGCGGGGACATGAAAATCAATAAGTATGCAATTAGGGAATTGTGTATTGTGTGTATTAATAATAATAAATAAATAAAAGTTGATGAAATAGGTAGGTATGTTTTTTTTATGAAACTTAAATATTTGCATTGTTATAATTTACCTTGAAAAATTAAAATTTTAGACCCATTTTCAACGAGTTAATAAAAAAAGGAAATTAAGTTGTAGTTGAGTAGGGTTCGAACCTCGGACCTCTGACCTTTGATCCGTGAGTCCACGATACTAACCACAAATTAAAATATTACAATGGTTTTAAAAAAAAGAATAACCCACTAAGCCTTTATTTTGGAGACTTTTCAGCAAGTAAAAGGGAGGATATGGGAGGAAATTATGAACAAATTTTTAAAAACCTATTAGGAATAGAACCCGTGATAGCAGTTTCTCAGTTGGCGGTCTAACCAATTACTCCATGGTGCCTGCTAATGTGCAAATTAGTTTGACATAATAAAATTATCTGATATTAATCGTTTAAAAAGGGTGCATAATTTTTTAACTCATATTCAGATTTATAAATACAATATGATATTAAATTAATATCACACTAAACTCTTATATACAATCTATCTATACATGAAATAAGTTACATTACATTATTTTTTTTGCACCACAACAGGCCAGGAGGCCTAATTACAGTGGTGAATTACATCACAGAGCACCCAGGCTTGAGAAAAATCACATTTTTAATTTTTGGGTTCTCACCGGGAATCGAACCCAGAACCTTCCGTGCGTGAGTCAAGCGTCTTGACCACTACACCACGGAGTTGTTATTTTACTTATTATAATCAGTGTTGTGCATTTCATATAAGTAAATAAGCAGTGCCTACCCCACTAGATTATATTTATTTACATAATTATCAATAAGCAATCAAAAAATTATGTGAGTGTACCAAATTATTGCAAGAATTGAAAAATTCTCACATACTAGCAGGTATTTACCGCAGCGTCACCATGCCTATATGCACACCATCACATAAAGTGCCTTGCCAGTTTGTTTAATTCCTAGTCCACTTGCGTCAAATGGTAAACTTTTTTTACATGGCAAAATGCGTGTCTGAGTTTATGTACATTTTACTTCAGTTGACTTTGTATGTATGGGTGATCTTCGCACCGCTCCGCTTCTTATAGTACAAAATGAGCACAGCAGCTTGCAGATACTTAGGTTAATATTATGAGTAAATCTGAAAATGACAAATCTCACCGACGGCCAAAATTGATTCTCATGTTATCATGATCAGTAATATCAATTGTCATGTGCTCATTTTGTGAAAAAAATATGGAAATTGAAAACTGTGCTGGTGTAAGAAGATTAAAACATAAAAGGTAAAATAAAAGATAAAAAAATAAGCAGTTATATTTTCGTGGTGGCGTAGGTAAGCAAAGGTTTGATAGTTGACAGACAATATAAATGTCGGTACATAGGATCTGTGTAATTGAAATATTGCTCAGATTTGATAAAATAGCTATCGGCTGTGCAGTAAACAAATTTCCGTTTATCCAAATATCTACAAAATGTGTGTAAAGTTTTTCTTTTTAGCAACGTTAATATTAAAACTCAATAATTTTTTGAGTTTGTCCAACTTTTTGTAGACAAGGACTCGATTCAACTCCCTGGGGAGCTGTTAATATGAAAATATTACAACGGAGATGAAGAACATTTTAGAGAAGGTAATATAGAAGTCTAGGCATCTACAGGGCTTATGACCTGTCATTGGCTGATTTAAGTGGCCACTTTACACAGTGTAACATTCAACATTCTGCCCAAATTTGAACATTTTTATTCCTTCAGTTCTTTCATCTGTTGATGTTTGTGAAGTTAAAGAGCTGAAACCTTTATTTATGCGGGTGAGATTCATCTAATCAAATTATTTCACCTACGTACTAGGCAACGCCTGAAAATTTTATTTTTTATTTTCAATTTCTATGCTTCTTCATGGACCAGGTGGATTTAATAAAGATGTTCAAATTTGGGCCGAATGGTGAATGTTATACAGTCTGTAAAGTGGGCGCTAAAACCAGCCAATGACAGGTCATAAGCCCTGTAGATGCCTAGACTTCTATATTACCCTCTCTAGATTGTTCATCTCTGTTGTAATATGTTCATATTAAAATAGTTTGAAATGACATTTAAGAAATTTCAGAGCCATCAAAGATATAATGTCAATATGTGATAGGGTACACTCGACTTTTTTTGAATATGGATAAATGAAGCGGTTACTTTTATTGGTGTCTGAATCGGTTACTAAAATCCTCCATGTGAAGAAGGTATTTTTATTTCAGTTAAGTTATCCGACTGCCTAGCCTGATTAAAATCCTCGCTTACTCTGCTGATTATAATACATTTCTGATTACAGGTGAGCTCCGTATGGGAACTGATGAATCAGTCTTCAACGCTATTCTATGCCAGCGCAGTTTCCCGCAACTCGCTGCAACGTTCAAGGAATACGAGACGGTGACCGGACATGAGTTTGAGAAGGCCATTAAGAACGAGTTCTCTGGTGACATCAAGGATGGTCTTCTGGCCATAGGTACTTAGCATTTCTTTTATTTGTTTTGCAGGTAAGTTGGTATTAATAATATAATACGTCTTCTCGAAGATGAGGACCTTATCTGTAACAGACGCGGCGGATCACTGGCTTCCATAGCAATCGCGCCGGATCACTGGCTTCCGTAGCAATCGCGCCAGTCACAAGAACTGTATACTATAGGTGCTGATGTCAAAGTAGAGTGGCCGGGCGTAGGCGGGCCTCGGCCGACGAACGATAAGCTCCGGGGGAGGTATCGCTGCCTAGAGATCCCTTGCGGGGTCGCTAGTGAGTAGCACTGGCGGCCGCAATCCTGAAGCAGGCAACCGGGTTGTAAGGCCGGTATCTCTTCGTCGGCGGGAACGGCGGGGTGTGTTCCGGGGAAGTAGCCAAGGGTCCAAAATCCAATCCAAAGAGTATCCGAGTTCCAAGTCCAGGGGGTAGCGGCGGTCGAATATTCCAGGTGGCGGTGAGGTCCGGTTTGAAGCGAGGCAGGGAGACGAGGTGGAGAGTAAAAGCCCTTAGTAGCGTGACGAGTTGACTGATTTATTATTTGCCCGGCGGGGCTATATATACAATACATTTTGCCGTGCGGCGGCGGTGCTAGGCCAATAGCGGGCGGTACTAGGTTGACCAATCACACGGCGAGAGAGATAGCGAGCACATTCGCCTGCTCTATCGGTCTCTCTCGCGCCACGTATAAGGACGCCCCCCTCTTGCTACCCGGCCGCAGTTCCCCGCCGACCGCGCGGCGATCAACATTCAAACAGAATAATGAACAAATTTATTTTTAGGATACATTAAATAACATAGTGGGCAGTCAATAATATTACATTAAATGATTCCTATTCTATACATGCTTCAGTATGGCGATGACCACCCCCGAAAGTGACGAATACTGGTCTTTATTGGGGAGGTAGTACCTCGCTTACACATACTGAAGTCCCTATGTTAAAATTATAATGAAAGGCCCCAGGAAGGGCCGCCAAGTAGACGTCGGCAACATTATCCTTTTTTTTTTTGTCGTGTTATCTTGCAAAAGGTCACAATAGAAATAATGAAGATAAACATGCCATTAAAATTGAGTAAAATTTTGTCATATGCCACAATATTTTACTGAAGTTGAAATATAAAATTTAACAAACAGCTATCAGTAATAAGATTTAAACATATTATGTATTGAAAACAATATGGTTTGCTAAGCATTGCACCCACTTCTTAGTGGTGATCAACCGATGTTTTAGTTTCGGACATCTCCATCCGAAACTAAAACAGAAGCCTGAATTTTGACTAAAAATCTAATTTCGATCGGACATTACTGCTTAGTCATACTGAAATAAGTAATTAAATATTATATCAGCTTAAAAATCCTTGCTGAAAAATTAGCTTTTAGTTCTATGGATATTTTTTAAAATACCATTATTGACACTCTCCTCATTGTCACAGGGTAGTGCCTTTATTTATACATCTCTCAGTAATCCGGTAGATATCTGACTAGGGTACTGCCGGATTACTGGAAATCCCTAATAATGACACATTTAAATGGCAGAAGATGTGTTTTATTTTATACATATTTGTACGAGCTACCCGCTTAGTTTCTGCCCATATAAAAATGCCGGATTACTGGCAGGGCCGGAGAAGTGAAGTGCCGGATTAAAGAGGGAGTACTGTATTTTACAAACATATTTATATACAAATGTAATATTTTTTTAGTGAAGTGTGTTCGAAGCAAGTCAGATTTCTTCGCTGAGCGCCTTCACAAGTCCATGGCTGGAATCGGAACAACCGATCGTCAGTTAATCAGAATTATGGTGACGCGTTCTGAAGTCGACCTGGGGGATGTTAAGGATGCTTTCGAGGCCAAGTATGGCAAGTCCCTGCAAAGCTGGATTGAGGTAATCAATTTTTTATTTTTCTTTTAATGCATGTATTTAAACATGTCTCGGAAAAGTTTCAAATTTATATTTTATTTCATTTTAAATTTGTGTATTGTTAGATTTTGTTTTACAAGTCCAATAATGGTTGATGAAGATACATCAATTGAAATCTGTATCATAAGATTGCGAGGATTATATTTAAAAAAAAAAGATAATTGGTCTTTATTGATTTTTGTTTGATTATTTTATTTGGGAAAATGACAGTTCTACGTACATATTTATAGTAAACAACGGCTATACTCGTATTGTATAAACTCGGAACCAATAACAGATTTCCACAAATTGTACGTTATTTATGTGAAATATTTATCAACAGTCAAAATACATAATGTTGGTTTTTTTTCCAGGGCGATACATCTGGTCACTACAAGAAGTGTCTGCTTGCATTGATTGGCTGTTACTAAACTATCTTTCCAAATTATTTTTATGCATACGCTGAACCACCTCAAACTGTAAGAAATAATGATTTATTTCTTGAACATGCATACAGTAAAACCCCTGTTTTACGTTTTTCAAGGGAGCAGCAAAAAACTGAAAAAAACTTAGGAACTTAGAACTGAGGAAAATGCTAAGTGAGAAATGAAAAACTGCAAAAAAAATGTAAAAGCGGTCATAACTGGGGATTATTTACCTATGATTTCATCAAAAATATTTTGTATTTTTTCAGTCAGTACCACATAGTGTTTTTTTTTATTAAATTTAAAAAAAAACATGTTTAAATAATTTTATGTAGGTACTTAAGAAACAAAAATAAAAATTTTAATTTTCATAATTTTATAACAAACATACATACTCATGCATGTTATGCATACAATGATATTTTCCCTAAATATTGGGAAATTTTGTTTAAATGGTATCACCTTTTTAAGTCTGGCACACAGAATTTCAACTGTCATTTACATCGCGGAAAAACTGTTTCACACTTTTATGATAACTGTTTAAACAATCTTCTTTCCAAATTATGTTTATAACTTCAAATAATATTTCTATTGCCAAATTTTTAAACTTTCTGCATCGTAATTTATTGATGTAAAGACTTTATTCTTCCTAAACATGTGTCAATCGCATGTCACAATTTAGTAAAATTTCAAAATTAAACACATAAACTAAATGGTCAATTACACTGAACCTACTTTGAATTTAGTTTGAGGCAACAATTTACGCATTTTTTTATTTACCTTGATTTTATCCACCATTTTCTGCAAACGCGGCGGCGTGCGGCTCGGCGTCTTTCGACTGATCTAATGAGTTTCAAAATTTTTTAAAACAACACTGGGGTTATGAAAAACGTTAATTGGGGGAGTATTTTAATGATAACGGATGGAAAAAATGGGACCTAAACATTTCGGCGTAAAAAGCTGGAAAATGACAAATTGAGGAATGTAAAGATGAGGTTTTACTGTATTTTAAAATTTGTTTTTAAAGTATCTTAACTAGTTTCTTAAGTTTTGTAACTTGTCCAGAACTATACATATTATTCCTTTTATGTGAATCTCACGTTTCATAACTATAATATAAAATGCACAAGTTCTTTAGCAAAAAAAAATTTAAACAATCACATTATGGAATGGTTTTTGTTAAAAATTTATTAAATCAATCTACTGGAGTTTATTTTTAGAAATTAACTATAGTATTTCTTTTATTCTGTAGTTTTAATATCAATTCTTGATCAGCTTATTTCGGTCACAAATTGTTATTTATTTCAAAAGTTTATTTATTTCTTGAGTTTAGTCTGTACAGTGGAATTTATTTAAGACAAAGATTTTACAACCTAACCTAATATTATAAAGCGATTATAAAACTACATTCAAGATTGTTTATAAACATTATTTAACTTTTGAATTTGAATAATCAGTTGGGTTCCAAATAAGCAAATCAATACTTTTTAAGGGGGCCTCATTTAGCGAAGTTGCATCTGTGCAATAAACCACTTAATTGCTAAATAATAACTGATTGTTATTTCCTGACTTGTTTCTACATCCGAAAATTCAAGCACATTTTTATCATCTTAAATAACACTTAGGTATGCTTTCTTTGAAAAAAATCACTAGTTTTTGTCTTAGACAATATCCACTTATTTTTATTGGAATTATATTTTTTCGTACTATGCGTATTGGTTAAGGTTTTTGGTTCAAATTAATGACCATTTTGTGCTTTGTAGGTGCCACTAAAGTATATGTTCGATGTAAGTTCTTTTGTCAGGTAGTTTTCTCACAAAATGAATACATTGCCAAAATAAAAACATGTGCTTAAAAATAATGTGTGTAATCAAATGATATTTTTTTATGAAGTGTTAACTTATAACAGTCGAAAGTTCTCTTATTAAAAGTGCCAGAAAATCTGAAAATTACTTTTCAGCCAGCCAATTTTGATGCCTATGTTGTGCCTTTCAAAGATTTTTCAATATGTATACCATGTTAATTTGTAAGTTGTCAATTATAATTAATACATAAATGCTAATCTTTATCTGCCTTCTTGTATTTCCCCGATGTTAGAAACATGGTTATTTACGTTATTTACCTATCTGTGTAAGAATAATAAATGAGAATACACAATCTCATAATGATTTTTTAAATGCAATTTTTAATTTCTTTCCATTATAATATTTTTCAATTTGAAGAAAGTAAAATGTTTATATGGTATATAGGGTTATATGTAATTGATTTAGTCTTAAAAATTCATAATAATAAATCTAACTTTAAACGTTTAAATATTTTTATAACTAAGATCTTTTAGATTTTTTTGAATGTTAATTTATATGCTTTGAAAATAAACAACCCTCCGCTAATCTGTATTTTATAAATCAGATACAAAATTTTACAATCATAGTCTATTTATACAATGTAGTTGTCTTTTTAACGGGAAATTAAGTACTAATTTTTAAATGTTTCTTTTTTCATAAAAATCCCAATTAAATAATTAATTTTACTTTATGAAAATTAAAATATCACTTAAAACCTGAAAAAGAGATTGCGAATTCTTGAAACTATTTTTTTTTCTATATAAATGTAATTGTTCTGTACTGTCTTGTTGAATTGAAAGGTAATTCATAACATTACTGTATTATAAAAATACTGTTTTGAATTTTACAATGATACATACATACCTATGTAGTATAATTCAGCTTGAAGTCAGAATCAAGTACCTAACCTTAATTCCTTAAATAATTTTGGTTACAGACTCGACTTGTTGAGATTGATAGACCCTGTATTGCTTTTCCTTTATTTGCAGATGGCAAACTATTCAGTTGTTTTACCTTTTAGTTATTTTCACATCTCTGTCAGTGCAACCTAGTGGGAAATTTTCTTATTTTAATTAAAATATTTTTAATGATTGGTTTTCAACCATGACCAATAAATTGGCCTATTTGTGAGTTTTACAACCCTTGAATTTCATAAGCTAAATATTGGCTTTTACGGCCAGTCTAAATTTAAGTTCTTAAAAGAATGTATGTTCTGCAGAAATATATGTTTGTTAATTAAACTTAAGCAAAAACAAATTTTGAACTCTAATAAATGTTTTATCTGACTTACTCTGATCTTTTCACTCATTTTTTAAAACAATATCTTTAATTTTATATCCACACCATTATTAAGAGGTCTGATGATTGATGTGTTATGAAAATGAAAATCAATCTCAACACAGAGCCCTGTCACAATTTCGTTTTATAAGTTCATTTGTTTTTCATATATCCACCGCACTCTCAACGTATTTCGCCTGTGTTCCTGCTCAAATGATACAAATGAATTTATAAGACAAAGTGGTTACAGAATGAGGCCTCAGCTCTATTGCAAGAGAGGCTTGCATGCCTAAAATGGAATATTATGGAAAAAACACATTTCCCACATAATTGGTTGCTTTCGTGTTGTAATGGCTTTACTGCAATGAAATTACAAAACGAAGTAATTACAGAATAAGGTCTAGCTCAGCTCTATTCAAGAGAGCTATCTAAAATGGAATACATATTATGAAAAAAATATTTTTCTCTTGATTGCCTCTTTGTTGACGCTCGACTCAATGGGTTCCGGGTTCAATTCCCGGTGAGAATACAATTTTTTTATTATTTTTAAATCCGAGTATTCTGTGACAAATCCACCACTGTAATTGGCCTTCTTTGGCCTGTTGTGCAAAAAAATAAAAGGCATACATAAATATATTGAATATTAAGATTTTTCAATAAAAAAGTACATCTATTTTGACATACTGTGGGTTTGGGCGTGAAGTCAGATAGTTTTGGTAATTAAAAGTCCAGTTGATTAGTAATTGAAATATATTTAAAACGTTTATTAGTATACACAATGTACAATAGTTTCAAAACATGATTAATATGATGAAGTCAAAAATTTCTTATTTAATAATATATTTAAACATGTTGATAAAGATGGACTTATGAAGTGTGCAATATAATTTTATAATATACGAGATGTGGATTAAGTGTTAGTAAGAAAATGGTTCGAAAAGTCAAAAGTCATATTTTATTTAGGTAAATTAAGTTTTTTAGGTAAATGGGAGAGCCTTCGTCATGGTTGTGTTGCCATTTTTATTCTTGCCGACTCTCGGGATTTGTTTTGGATCTCGGCTGTTCTTAGAGTGATGCCGAAGATATCTTCGTGATAACGATCTTCCTCCTGAAACCACAGAATTTATAATATATTTCAATCTAAATAAGTGTAATAAAGCTGCATTTAATTTTTCTGTTTACAAAAGTATTTTTTCATTTAGTTTATCTGACAATTTAAAAATCAAATTTATATTTACTTCGCGATACTTTCTGATTTCTATGTACAGTAAGCAATCTTTTGTTCTAACAAAACATGAAAAACAACAGAAAAAAATATTTTACCTGTGTACATTGTTTGCTAACTGCCATAGTTTTTCTATCATATTTAGTAAAAGAGTGAATCAAATAAATATATTTACAGATTAATGTTGGTATTGCTTATTGACTGGGTTAATGATTTTAAAGTATCGAGATATTTTCTAAAAGGAAATGGAACAACCATTCAGAATAATAAATAAAGGTCACCTTCAATCGAAGAACGAATTCATGAGCATCTTGATCCGTCATATCTCCGTACTTTTTGACAATCTTTTTGAGCGTTTGGCAAACGTGTTCGGCCATCGTGCAGTCTCCACATACGTAGAAGTGTCCTTGTTGCTCCACTAGTATGTTGTATAGCTGCTTCCCTTCCTGCTCTGCCAGTCCTTGCACATAGGTCTGCAAAATTCGGACAAATGTAAATACTTACCCAGACATAATGTTGCTCGGAGAACCGGGAAATATTGCACCACAACAGCATGAAAGGTCCAACTGTGACATTTGGCACAGAACACCCAAGTTTGAGATTTTTTTTTGCTGTTACCTCACCGGAAATCAATTATGTAACCTCTGAACATGAGACAAGCATCGCCATTACATCACTGAAGTCAGAAATATAATTATATTGTAATGATTGTAGAACAACGGCGCATGTGATTTTCTTCAACTTTACATGAGAATGGTTTAAATTTATGTCAACTTAACAACAATTAACTAACCCAAGTATCAATATATACAACCATACATATTTTGTTTTCAAACCTTGAATATAAAGCCTTTCTTTTTTTTTTAAGCCAATCAACAGGCTTATGGAAGCCCTAACAGATTGGCATTAATGAGTATACACATATATATATAATACATAACACTTTTTAACAGATTTAACGTAGGCTTCGTATATGATTTTATTCTCTGTTTGATAATCTTTTAAATAAAAAATAGATAGCTTAATGATGCTACTTTATTCATTAGAATTTTACGAGTAACTTAAGAATCTTAAGTCTTACGAGTAAGTATGCAATATTTGTTTATACCTTGGGTATGCCTTCCTCTCTAGATAGAGCCAAGAACACCTTGCTGAGAACTCCCTGCTCCTTCATCAGCTGCTTCTCCTCGCTGTAGAGATCCATGGTCCTGGTGCGACAGCCGAAGAAGAGCCAAGCTTCGCCTATGGCAACCCCCTGCTTCAGAGCCTGATGCTGGCGGTGGTGCCAGAAGCCTCGGAAGGGAGCTATTCCAGTCCCAGGACCGACTAGGATAATGGGGCGAGAGGTGTCTGCCGGCAGGTGGAAACTCAGAGCACTGGAATTCATGTTTACAATTATTAAAAAAAAAACATATGTACATAGGGCGTTGGTACTCCAATCGCAGCACATCTGGATTTTTTTTGTTACATAGAAGATAAAGTGATCAGTCTTAGACTTCAGGTGTCAGTCCAGAAACAACGAAATATTGCAGTGCATAACCATCTTTAAAACAAATACTTAACATCTCTCTATCATCATTTCATGACATTGAGATGGACATTTCTACGACACCTAAACTGGAGATTCAGGTATACCAATCTAAATTACATCTCTTCCTGTAAAAAGCACCACTTGCTTAGTTTAGAAGATTGCCGTATGTATCATTAGTGATGGCCCCTGGTTACCGCCTCATTGAGCTGTCTCTTTCATGTGCTAGCCGCTTGTACAAACTATGCTCAGAATTCTCCACTTGTATGTTTTAGCCCATGAATATAATCCTAACTATGTTTTATTTTAATGTTTTTTAGAATTGTATTTGTGATGAAAAATGCATTACCATTTTTAAAAATCAAATATGCTTCTAATACTTAGTAGCTTTACTTTGGATATTTGTCATTAGTTTCGTTGTATGTATATTTTGTTTATTATATAGTTAATCTGTGTTCCTGTTGATATCTCCGAAAACTTAATTAAATAAGATAAATAAAAATAAAATAAGGTAATCGTTCTTACGCTCCTGGTTCCAATTCAGGAATAATTAAATATTGTTGTAACAATTAAATATAGTGCAAACCAATATTTCGTGTCTTTTCTAAAAGAAATTGAACCTAGGAACTTAGCATGGTAGGCGAACGCGCCAATCACAGCACTGCAAGGCGGAATTATCTCCACTCGTGTACCCTTTTTGGGATTTTTCCATGTAAGTCAGGATTTTTACAGTCTAAATTCTGGTTTTATTTCACATATAGAACAACCATATTCTTTATCAGCTCAAACACGGAATTTACACTACCGGCCCTTATAGAATTTCAAATGACCTTATACAATACATGTTTATCTTAATTTAAATATTTATTTTATTAATTACAATGTACAGAAGATCATTTGATGTTTTATCATACTTATGGAAAATATGGTGAGGACTGATCGAGAGGTGATCCGTTGTAACAAATATAAAAATATTAGAGCGAGTGATAGTGGATCGTTTTGCTGTTGCTTTTTGCTATGTTGTCTATGGGTGCGATAGACACCTACGTATGCCCCACCACCACACACATCATACTATCTTGGACCGGTCGTACTTACTTAGATACATGCAATATATACATGGGAAAACATAATGTATTGTATTCAAGTAATACAATTATCAGGAATTTTGCATATCCTGATAATGCTGGCACTCGTGAATCTAGATTATTTGAGTTTTACTGTATATATAAGAAAAGTTTATACATATATTGTAATTTTCTACTTATGGTATTACTATGTAAATGTGAGTTATTTATACCAAAATAAAGATTATCGTTTCTTGATATATTTTTGAAATTTCCGCGATGACCTATACTTTATTCTACTCTACAGTACTTACTTCCTTATGAATACATAAACTTCATCTCCTGGTTTTAAATCTTTCAAGTAGTTTGAGCACACGCCGTAGTGGGTATTACCATCTGAAATGAAAAAAATAAAATAGTATCCATATTATTTATTTTATATCTAGATATTTTATATCTGAAATGAAAAAAATAAAATAATATCCATATTATTTATTTTATATCTATATGACCATAAAACTAATTATGCTTATCACTCTGCCTTGCCTATAATTCTTAGGTCTGCCATCAAATATCCCAGTCTTGATATATTCAAAAGCATGTTATTTTGTTTCATGCGATCACTGAATCAAATTCAACTGTAACCATATCTCTCCCATTTCCTTTCCTAGCTTGTCAATTTTTTTTCCCTTAAGGACATTAATGTTATATGATATCAATTGTATCATCATAGATGACAAACTTAAATAGGAGGCTTATTCTGAAGCGCTAACTAACAAACTCGGAAATTATTAGAGTTATATTAAAAAATCCTTTCCGTTGTGAATCGGAACATTTATTTCATAAAGACAGCATATTAAAAGTAAGACAAGTGTTCATGAAGACACTTCTATAAGACATTTATAAAAACAAAACATCACACATCATCACCCATACGAAAAACACTAGATATTAAACTGAAGGTAAATTAATATTCCAAAGACATTTTATTTTTATGGACCCTATACAACATGCTCCCACAAGAAATATTGTGTTTAGCTGGAAATAAATTAAAAAATTGTACAAAAGAGTGGCTTTTAAAAATGGCAAGGAGACAGTTGGAGCTTGTTTTTTAGTCAGTGTGTCGTATTTCGAAAAATTTTATTTTAACAAATTTCACTAGATTTTATTATTTTCTATCAGTTTATACCTTTTTTGAGTTTTCTTATAAATATTTCTTTCAGTTTCATGCAAAAATAAAATTAAACATTTTTTTAACTCCATCATTTTTGTAAGATTTTCATGTCTTTTTTAAAATATTATTTAATTTTTATCAGTTTTTTAAAATATATTACTAAGACTAATGAATGCTGAACTTTATAAAAAAATATGTAAATGCCGCCTACATCAGAACAGGTACTAAAAAATACCTAGTGAGGATAAACAGTGTCTAATACGTTTACATATGCATGAATTATGTCATACCCAAAACCGGTACAACTTTTGCTCAGAGACATCTCTCATTTATCGCACCGAGAGTGTTCAATATTTTGGAAGAGTATATTGAGCTCTCAAGGACAAAAACTATTTTCAAGAAAGTAGTTAAGGACTGGATTTTCCTTAGTGGGAGGGATTTGAGTAGGAAACTCCTTGATGATTTTCCGAATGTTTGAGTTTACTGTTTACCATATTGATGTACCATATATATATGTATTGAAAAAATATATCTTCTTTATGTTTCTGATTCTATATTTGTGGTGATATACTCATGTGTCCTGTCAGTAGTTAATTAGTTAATTGCTAGTCCCATCTCAACACAGGGCTTGAGTCCCATCGAGTTGGGACTTATGTCTCAAACAATGTACAATAAACTTATTTATGTAAATAAATAAATTTATAAATTTTATTTTATTTTTACTTCATTGTATATACCACATACCATTGTCACTGTTTTGCAAACAAAACATATTGTATTATTTACTATAATAAACGCTGATTTTCGAACTGAACCAAATAGTTTTATCTATATTCTTGAACTTATTGCTATAAAATAATATATTTTTAGCAATAAGTACTGTATGTATATCGTCCTTTTGTATATAGAGGGTGTTCTTTAAACCCGGTCACATCCGAAACCACGATGATCAGAATGAGCAAGAAGACATATTAGCACATTAAAACAATTTTTTAGAACGAATAAAATTTACAAAAATAAAATATTAAATAAAATAACTGGTTGCTTACTTCTGCTGGGGAGAAACAAGGAGAGGGAGAGGGAAGTCTGATACACTGTAAACCGCGTGGCCACGCCCCCCTCGCTTCTCCCCTGCAGAAGTTAGCAACAATTTGTTTTTTAAATATTTTATTTTTAAAAATTCAAATTCAAATAAGAAAACTGACTTTGGGTTTGGTAGGTGACCACAGCAACAGTGATGTGGACACGGTTGGGATGGGCCAGGGGACTGGAGCTGATGCTGTAGAACCTCGGCTGAAGAGGTGATAGTTGGGCGGCCAGGGCAGCAGCATGCGGCTTGGCAGATTTGAACTGTCGTAGAGTATCCACCAGCGTCGGTGTGCCCCAGTGACGCCAGTCCTCGAAGGCATTTGCGTCCTACAAAAATATTAACATTTTGTTTACTAGTACTAAACATAAAAACATCACGCACTCCTGTGAGTTCTTACTTTTATTTATGTCTTAGATTCAGTGTTATTAATTTGTTTTTAATTTCAAGGAGACACAGAAATGGTAGTAGAAGACACATAGAATTAAGAATAGTCCAGAAGAAGCGTTGAATCATATTTGAATACATCGGACTGTGTCCAATAATTCTCCCACTTAGACACACTTTCGCCGCGCGCATACATTAAGTCGCCGGGTAATGTTGCTTGATGGGGAAAAAAAATAATCATAACACAAATGTAAGGTAAAAAAAAACCATCTGTTAATTTCTCTAAAATTTTATTGTGCACGCGGAAACATCCATTGACACAACAAATTAGATAAATAAAGGGTCATTTAATAAGAGTAATTGAATTTACGAACTTTGAACTTAAAATATAAAACAAATTTTATTTGACACAAAACGGATATTTTTATATCATGCCAAATAATATTTGATGTTTTAAAGATAATGTCGTTCAAATGTTCCCCACGGCGTTGTTTAATACGGGGTCTAATTTTCATTAGTTGTTTTATTAAATGAGCAAAGTAGGGTAAAAAAAATTCTACCCTGGCAACAATAACGGAATTTCCATTTTGTTTCTTCGACAATCTGACATATGGAAAAATAATTCAATTTTTAAGTAATTCATTTGCTACTTAAACATTCGTTTGTTAATTACACATGAAATGTGATGCCATCCCGTTTCTTTAAGATCCTAGCAGTATTTCTACACTTTAAAAGGACACAACACGGCATAGTTGTATTCTAAACAGGAGTTGCGTACTTAGCGACGTCTGCAAAGAAACTAATGGGGCAAAACGTAAACCTACTCATTTATGAGTAGTTAAATCGCCTTCTGTTTGATGTGCGTATGCGGTTTCTAGACTATTCTTAATTCTACGAGAAGACATCATGATCTCTCAAATGCTGTATTGCTTACTCAGTGAAATTGTTTTTTTTTTTTTCTAAATATCTGCAAATTCAATCATTTCGTTTTAAAAATATTTTCCTTTGAAATAAATATACCCCTAAAAAGAATCCTTTACTGAGACAATTATTCTACAATTACAAAAAAAAATGTTGATTATGATGATTGTGATTGTTTCATGTGTAAAACAAAAACCAATTGTTTTCAATTGATGTTGTATCATTTGAACTATAACATTTCAACTATGTCGGCCTCGTGATATAATGGTCAGCGCGTTTGTCTACCACTCAAGAGGCCTCGGGTTCGATTCCCGACATGGTTGATACGAAATATTTATTTATAGGGTGTTTTCACACAAGGAATATTTCATAATCCCTGGACTGGTACATGAAGCGTAAGACTGATCATCTTACCTTCATGTAACAAAAAAAAAACAAGATATGCTGCAACTGGTGCAACAATGCAGTGCCCTATGCACTATCAGGTACGGAAAGGAAATGATGACGATGAACTATAAAGGTGAACTTTACAATGCATTAGGCATGTGGAACTCACCCGGAAACCAATTCCCACTGTCATATGACCTACCGTCATCTTAAGGACGGTGCAGAAGATAAATAATGCCTATGGGGATATTTGTAGTATACATAAACAAAAATTAAATCAATCAATCAAAAATACTGATTACCTAGCACTGATATCAAATTACCGACAGTATGTAAAATAAAAGACGACCCCACTCGGAAGTAAAAAGAACACTACGGACATCTATTGTTCGAGCAGGTAGCATCAGTTAATCAATCCGTAGAAGAGAGTAGTCAAGAGTTCCATTCAGATACTTATGTAGTTGATTAGATTAGTGGCATTCAATTAGCACCATTGTTTTCGTGCTGCATAACCAATGTCTGTATTTTATTCAACATGCAATAAATACGTAGCGAATCATAAAGTTGTTTTCTTTTGTCACCTCCAACTTTGGTAGAAGCTCCCTGCATCCACAAACATGTATCCTACAGCCATAAAATGGACTTTTATATCTTGAAAATGAATTTTTTTTTTATGTAAGATGATTTCATTTTATTATTTATTATTCTGCTACAGGTAATTTTAATATTGTTTTGTTCAGATATTTAAAACTTGATAAGAATGTGTTAATGTTTGTAAATAATGTCTTATTTTTTCGTACCACTGACAAATACTCTAGCTTTGTCTTGTCCTCTTGGTCATCACAGCAGGAAGCCAGGTAGGCAAGTAGACTCGTGCACGGAGATGATGTGATATCCAAAAATCTGGCGAACAGTTCCCTGAGGGTGCAAGTTGGAAGACGCTCGTGTTGTTCCCATATGCGCTCCACACCTGGAAAACATAATGTTTATTACACAATGTACCATTTTACTCTCTATCATTAGAAGCTTTCACAAGAACTTCCATATTCTTAGTCTGGGGGATCGTCATCTGGTATCAGACAAGGGGATCCTTTATAATCTTGATAGCTTGATCTTGATCCTACAAATGATCGAATCCAACCAATGCATTCATATGAAATTGATCATTGATCCCGAAAATTTAGTCCGCGTTTCTTACTTAATAAAAAATTAAAATAGTTTTCATTTATACTTAAAATAGGCTATTGTGATAACATCATTTTCATATTACTTTTGACAATTACCAAAACGGTATGCTAAACGATCGTCTTTATTTATCTACCGATCGATAACAAACTTGGCCACTTTAACGTTTACGTTTAACGATACGTTCACTCAGGAAGACAGTAAAACAGATGGAAAAAGAGTATAACTAAATTTATTTTTTATAGTGGCAACATTTTACACCTAGATGTTTTTATATGTTAATAGAGCAAAATATAGCCACATTATCTGTACATCTAGGCGCTCGTTTTCAAAGCTGACAGTTATGTCAGAATTTAATTCGACTTCGAAATTGACTTATTTCTATCTCATATTTTAATAGGCTTTAGACTAATAGACAAAAACAAAAAAAAAACACGTTTTCAATAATTGTCACAACTGAAAATTAACTCCTTACCATTGGATGTATGGTTCTCCCTGAGCAATTGCAGTTGGATCGGCTTATCTGGGTCATCCACTCCCTGAACTCTGGTTAGAAGTTCATCAACCATTTCCTTCCTGTTGCATGGTAAGATACCCACGTGGTCTCCAGGTTGGTACTGCAGTTCTTCCTATAATTTTAAGGAATTGCACGGCGTGTATATAAAGTTTTATACAAAGGCTAAAACCGTAATTGGAAAAAGCACTTAGAAGAATTTAAATTCAAAACAGCGAAAAAAAAGCGACAATACAATTTATTGATGTGAGTGAGACGATTTTGTTTTGATTCCCGTGTTTAGGCGGAAGAATACAGTCCTGTGTGAGATAATAAAAGTTCTTTTTTAGACTCAATTGGTAAAATTTCTTGAAAACATAAATTCGCCTCACAGTGTACTGGTAAGCTTGTTCGAGTGAAAGCAGGTTCGATTCCTGTCAAGGTTTACATGAACTATTGGTTTAAATGGTGATTTTACGTTGCAATACTTTATTGCCTGCGGACTGACACCCGAAGCGTAAAATTAGTCAACTTGCCTGCATAAAATAGATTATTCAAAAACGCTACATTTAGTTAAGCGACGCAGTGCTCCATGTCCTGATGGCCAGTGTTTGAAAATATGTACTGTTCATTTTTTGGATCAGTTGGTTAACGAACCCTTATCTAGGCAGAACGATTTTTTTAAAACATATTTCACTGTTAAAACGGCTTCAGAATCTTAAATTGAATTGAGGATAATGCAGATAATAACGAAAAACATGATAAAGCAGTTTTAACTGAATGCGGTTTTACTTGTGTTTTAGTTCATGAAATCATATTTTGTATCCTATAGATCAGTGGCGAACGGTGATTTTATTTACAGGTAAGCTATAAAAAAAACATTTATGTTTACCTACATAGTAGGTACATAATTATATTATATTTTATATATATTTTTTTATATTTTTTATTTTATTAGGGAAATCAACAGTTCTACATACATATTTTTAGTAAACAAACAGATATAGTGTATAAACTCAGAACCAATAACAGATTTCCACATAGTATACAAAGTTAGTAAAGAATAAATATATTACAAATCAAATAAATACATACAATTTATACATATAAAAATGTTATTTTAAAGTACTCAATAATCAAAGATTTTTTAAATATTAATTTTAAGAACATTAAGTTACTGTAAATTGGGCGGGATAAGGACAAAAATGCTTGAAGAGAGGATAAGGAGGGGGGGGGGGGGGAGATGTGCATATTTATTATTATAATGTCTACTAAGCTACATAATACATTTTTAGTTTAAATTTTAAATCTGACAGAGTGATGTTTGTATAATCTATATTTTTAAATTTTGTATTGTACATTGAAAAAGTCCTACGAAAAAAAGCATTTTTAACATACGATGTTTTACTTGTTGGTACATGAAACAGGTGGTACCGTCTACAAATCCTGGCTGGCACATGTATTGTTATTAAACCAAGCAGCTCTGTACAGTCAACCATTCCTGTCACAATTTTGTAAAGCAGTAGTTGGTAGTAGTAGTAGCAGTAGCAGTATATATACATACTATAAATTGCTATTTTTTCTGAGGTTCTGTATCAACTCTCATCTATGAAATCAACTCAAACGACGTAACTTCGTGATATGTTATATTATGTAGCCATATTATCCATTAATTTAATACATAACTTATAAAAAAGTTTATAAAAAATTGATCAATGAATTCAGTCAGTATTGGGAATCTCATAACGATTAAAATGTCAACTGGCCGATTTGTTCTGAAGATGAATACTGCCAAAAACGGCCGCGACGAGCGCCACATGTGTTGCGAGTCATTTGTCAAAAGTATCATCTAAATGAAAAAGTGGCCCTCAAGAAATAATGTTTGAAATACTGTTTTCTAAATCGAGAATCTCCAAAGAAACTGTGTAGTCTGCAAGTTTACTCCAGGAGAAAAATCCCGCCACTGGGTTTAAGGTGTTCAGAATATAGTACACTTATTTGTATGAAAAAATAAGCTAGAGCACTCGGCTAGTTCCTTGGCTCATTGCTGGTGATGTTTTAATTGGAAATGACATGTGGAATGTGGATGCTCACATATAAGCAAAAAGGAGAATTTTACACAGTACCCATGTAAAGTTATTGAAGGTATTAAAAGGTAAAAGAAAAAAAAAACGCAAAGAAAAAAAAGGTTTTTAATAAAGACGTATCTTCAACATACCCCGATTATGAATTCCAAGAACATAGTGGCGCGGCTGGAGGACTCTCCATGCAGGTTCCTGACCTTCACCACGGGGCACGCGTACACCTTCCTGCTGGTGCTGCTCCTCAGGGTCTTCAGCAAGGAAACTCCAGTCTGGCAGTCGTCCGGAACGAAGAACCTCACGGTACTGTTGGACAGGGCCAAGGTTCCCAGGGCGTCGGTAACGTCGGACATGGTATTCTCGTCGTCGAGACAAAATGCCTCGCAGGACACCTTTAATGTGATAAAAGGAAGATATTAATGTATATATATCAGGGTGAAAGATCAGGGGATTCGTGAAAATCACTTTGACTTTTTGTATTTTGCTTGCACGCACTTAAAAAATACCTACCGTAAACTTATTTTTTTTGCAAAAAACTTTAAAAAAATTTCAACACATTTTATTATGTACCTACCCACTTTAATGTAGCATTGTACCTTTATTGATGTATATTTAAAGCATAATGTAATTCGACAGTATAATTTTTTTTATTATTAGATAAATACTCACATTTTAAATGGTTATAACATGAAACACTTGAATTTTAATTTTATATCTGTCATGTAAAAGCCCTCTGGACGTATCAAGCAATATATTTACTTTATTTTTATTTTTTATTATTATACGTCTTTATTCAACAAAATACACACGTTATTACAAAATAAATACTATTTAAGAATGAAAATATAAAGTATTAAAACATATTTGTCCCGATAAACTATTAAATAATAGTTTGTCATCGGGTGCTCAGACATTAGTTTTTATTAATATTCAAGTGCAGACATAATATTGTACACATATGCAATAATGAACATATATTTAATATGTTTTTGATGCTGTGAAAAAATAAATGATTTTAATATTTTTGAAAAGAGAAAAACGTGCCTTCATCGATACTCTTTCTTAAAAAAAATTTTGGCTGTTTTGGGGTGCGCAAAACGGGAACATGAGACCTTGATTTTGTCGATTTTAACTAAGCATAATCAGTCCGAGGGGCAGTTGTATTTTTCGCACAGTATTCGGGAAGGCATCTACAAGAGAGTGACAGAAAAAACTTATTACAACTCGTAACAGAAATTAGAATATTTGTATTAATCAACAAACTATTGAAATAAATTATTTTTAAAAAGGTTTTGCGTTATTTTTTTATATTTTTTTAAAGGAATAACCCGCTAAGCCTTTATTTAGAGGCTTGTCAGCAGGTGAGATAGAGGGGATATGGAAGGAGGTAATGAAAAATACACTACAACACCCAGACCGATTGAAAAAAAATCTTTCATGGATTTTTCTCTTGCAACTGGCGGGAATCGAACCCGTGACGCCAAATTCACAGTTAGCCGTCTTACCAACTGCCCCACATCGCCTGTCTATAATAAAATATCTATCAAACTTACAATATTATTTTATTGTTTTTTTTTCAGAATACGGAATACGGAAAAAAAACAATTTATATCATTTCGTCATTTGAATTTTAACAAAAAGGTTTCTACCTTTTTACTAAGCTCTTTATTGTACCATTTTTAATACAATTTACAAGTTTTAAGCAAATATATTATTTTCATACTTACGCACCCATACACAAGCACCCTCTCCCTCATTCATTCCCACACGCACATGTATCCTCTCCCTCATTCATTCACGCATACACACATTCACATGAATACAAACGTCACACAAATACAATTACTAAACTTCTTTTCTTATGTATTATGTGTCATTATATTTACAGTGGATTTTTTTAATTGGCTTTAGTATTGTTAAGATTTTTCTAATTATTTTGTTTATGTAATAGCTGTAAAAATCCCAAATAAAATAAAATAAAATAAATAAAATAAAATAAAATAAAATAAAATAAAATAAAATAAAATAAAATAAAATAAAATAAATAAATAAAATTATAAAAAATGGCATGTACTCAAACAGTTTTATTTTTAACCTGAGAATATTAAAATCATAAATCATAAGCTTTTAACAAACCTGAGACTTATGAGGAAGAAAATAAGGTTCGTATTATTTGCAGTCCGCCCTTAATATATTTCTTTTCTTAGAGTAAAAATCTTTTTCGTTTTATGATTGTTGAGGAACATCAATCCGCGGTTCTCCTTTATAATGTCATAGTGAGGAATACCCCCGTGGCGTTTTATTGCCCATCAGGCAACAAGGCAGAACATTGTCGTAAATTTATTTCTAGAGCATTTGCACAGAATCCCGTGAATTTTATTTTATATTAGGCCATCAGGAACAACAAATTGCAAGTCCAATGTAATAGTTACACGTTATTATACACGTTTAACAAAAATTCATTTCAGAGATGGAATTCGAATGAATTCGTCCACTTGAACGTATTTTTTACAAGAGAAAATGACTTGATGAATGTGAGATTGGTCTGATTATTTTCACCAACTAGACAACACCTGCAAATGCTTTAAAAAAATATATTTTTAAATTTATATTAACTGTACTTGTCGGCCCCGTGTGATGTAATGGTCAGCGCATTTGCCTACCATGTTGATATGAAATATTATTAAAAAGGGTGTTTTTACACTAGAATATTTCATTGTCGCTGGACTGGCACCTGAAGCGTAAGACTGATCACCTTACCTTCATGTAACAAAACTGTTCAAGATACGCTGCGATTGGTGTACCAATGCAGTGGCCCTACGCACCATTGGGTGCGGAAAGGGAATGATGATGATGATGATGATGATATAATATACAAAGGTAACTTAATAGTCCTCTTCACTCGGAAAACTGCTCTGAGGACTGAGTACAACTGTTTTTTTTTTAACATATTTGTCTCATTTAACATAATCATCTCATTTTTTTTTTCAGACAGATTTTTATTTTTCTTTTTGAATGTATGCTTTTACTATCTCATCATTATCTGTGTCTAGGCAGACACAAGAATACAGTTCTGTGTGTGAAATAGAACCAGAACTCTGGACGAGTGTTTTCCTCTCGATGACTACTCTCGGGTAAAAGACCAGAATAAGGAAATCGAGTGGAGATAAATCAACCTCGTTGTGATGTGGTTGACGCGTTCGCCTACCATTCTCGAGCTACTAGGTTCGATTAAGGCAGGGGGACGTAAAATATTGATTGTAATGATTTTTTATGTGCAATGTTTAAATGTTCCTGGACTGGCACATGAAGCGAAAGACTGACCACCTTGCATTTGGTTTACCAATAAATTGCCCTATGCACCACTGGGTGGAGAAAGGGGAATGATATTGTTTATTTTTCAATGGGAATTTAAACATTTAAATAAAATAACAACAATAAATATCGATAAAATTTACCCTTATAGGTATCAGCCTGTTCATGAGTAGGTATACCAACTTTTATGTTAAAATAAAATAATAACATATAAAATGCGTTTCATTAAAAATTTAAACAAATAGTTTTTACTAACATCTTATGTTGTTACAAAAATCTAAACAACTTCACTTTTCCACAAGCCTTTCAGAAAAGCATTTTCTTTTAATTTTCTTAACAAAATGTTTTCTTTATTCGCTATTTAGCAGCGTTGAAAGGACGGAACTTGAGGAAAAAAATACATGGATTCTGTTTTCTTTAAACAACTGGCCAGACTTTGAAGGCTGTAATCTGATAAAAAAGTAGGAAAATCATACAATTTTGCCATCTTAAAACGTAGTTCTTTAAGAATCGGGCTATTAAAAAAATTAAATCAACGGATGATGTAAAAAATATTTCTGAGGTATTTCTGATAAAAAATGTACTTAAAAGTTTTATAAAGTACAATTACTTTTCATCCGGCAGATTACGGCTCTTGAAATTTAGACTAAACTTAGGTACATTGGTAGTTATATAAAAACAAAGGGCCACACTCATAAACTTGGTATAAAGTTAGAATATGAATGGGAATATCATCCTTATTATAGCGTTAGAATAAGGGGTGTACTCATATTTATTCTACCACTGTGCCCCGGCGTAACTTTATACAAGGTTTATAAGTGAGATCCGAAGTATTGAAATAAATTGTGTTGTAATGATTTAAAGATAATAAATTTTACTAGAATGTTCAGATCGATTTTTAAAAAGTCACACAATTTTTGTGGTATTCAAAAATTACAGGTTGACCCTTTGTTCCCTAAACATGTATTGAGTAGAATTTTTCCTTTTGAATTGTGTTGTTTATAGCATGAAAACGTTTTATAAAAATAAAACTTTTATTTTTTTGGTTGGTTGGAAGAAATTGCCATTTGGCAATAAGCCCGCCAATGTACAAATAACATTATGTACAAAAAGTTAAATAAAAAAAATCTTAATTCCGACACACGTTTAAGAAATATGTCTTAAATAACTTATAAATAAAATATATGTACAATGTATTTATAAGAGCACACATAAAAATATTTTTATGTGTGCCCTATTTCAAGATTTAAATTATGAAAATATAAAATAAAAAATACATGAAAAATGTTTATAGAATTTTTCAACTTCGCTTTGATAATGGGTCTCGTAAGTTTTATGTTTATGAACACATGTTACACAAGAGCCGTTTGCAGTTTATCTGGTGATTGTCATTCTGGTTATATTAGTACGTTCGTTGTTATTTGTAAACACTGATGTTGAATGATATTATACAATGATTAAAACCACATAATCTGTATATATTTATCGTTTATTCCGTTTTGTTTATCAATACAGCGATTTCTCGAGTTTATAATTTGATTGCAAATTATTAGTTTTTGTTTTTTCTATAGTTTTTTGTGGAGTTTGAAACAAATTACGCAGACAAATTTAAGGCATATTTTTTCATCAGTAAAATTACTTTCAAACGTTTTGTTTCCATTTACAATTATCGAGAGGTTTGGAATGATAAAATTGGGTCATAAGCCATGCAAATGCTTATAACTCTATATTCTTCTTTAATTCCTTAGCCACGGTTAAGATATCAAACAGTTATTTATTTTGTTTCTATTAAGATATGTTTAGTTTACTCAAAATTAACTAGAATGAACATTGTTCACATGGCTTACGAGCCAGTCAGCACTTCAATTAACAATTTTATGTTTTGGGCCCCAGTAAGGTACCACGATCCGTATTCGTAGAGGATATTTGATTTTCACTGAATTCATGATATAACATTTTTTTTCCATTTTGATTTCTGTATTTGTTTATTTTACATATAGTTTAAAGTACATATCATTTTGCAGTAATGTTTTCAAATATATAAAACTATTACGTATTTTTTGATTAATAAATAAAAAAAAACATTTGCATTCTTGTGATTTACCCGAATATTTAAATTTTGGGGGCATTTTCAAAGAGTTGTAAATAACTCATTATTAGAAAATAGAAACCAAATTGTGGTAGAGCGGGGTGCAAACCTCGTACCTGTGATCCGTGTGTCCACGACACTAGTCACAAGACCGCAATAAAAATAAAATAAATTTCTTTTCTTCAGACAGTCTTCATAGTGATAAATGCTGCGCCTGCTATTCCTAGCCACACTCCCAGCTCGTTTTTCAATCTGTTTGGTACTTGAAACTCTCGATCGTGTCGTGAAGAACATTGCTCTTAAATGGAAATCAAGTTGTGTTCTGACTTGTGAGGTTTGAACCTCGGAGTGTCTTGTTGATTAAATGACTGTTGTTACTCGTTATTAAGATTTTCTGTAGGTAATTAGGTTCTAAAATGACTATCGTTTCTAGTCACTGAGATCTTCCCTTGGGTAAGTGGTAGTATAAATGATAATGATGGAAAAATCCCTAGGGTAAGGTTTTTAAAGCTGTAAAATTTTTGTATAAAGACGTTTTGGACTCGACACAAATTTTGGCGTAACAGCTTCAGCTCGTGAAATGAAAGAGCCAAGAATTCTATTTACTCGGCGCCGGCGATATAATTACGGAAAATGGAAAAAGGGCCGTTAAAAAGTACAAACAAGTACCGCTGGGAAAATCATAAATGTCGGGATTTTTATTTCTATGCGACGTTATTTTCGACTCATTTCTTGATTTTATTTTAATTAATTCGAACGAAATTCGGTGCGATATTTACGAGCAGAAATGTAATTTACACTTGAAAAAAGAAAACGGAAATAAAAAACTTTTAATATTTTTTGGGGTGTAATTAAATCCATGTTATAAATCCATGTACACCCTTCTGCTACTCATGTAGGTATAAATGTTATAAATAAACTTTTTATTAATTTTAATTATCACCAAGCTTATTACAGCGAATTATTGAGTTTTGAGAATAAGTGTCTTAGAAGAATCTTGTGTATGCGGTGGTTTGACTTTGTGCGGAATGAAGTAGTAAAGGGAGTGACAACGGTCATCAAGATGAAGCGATACGGTTGGCTTGGCTATGCACTGCGGATGCCTCCTGAGAGCCTTAATCACACTTGCCTACTTTACAAGGCATCAAGTTCTCGACGTCCTGGACGTCCTCTGCTGAAAGTTCGTCGGCAGTTTATGTCAGAGCTACGGGACGCGAACCTGACTTTTTTTTTTATTTTTTATTTTGTCTTTAAATAGTACAAACATAATAAATATATATAATATTTACTTATATCTAATTATTATTAAAACATATACTAATTATTAACATTTTTCAAACGATATACGTACACTTAAAAAGAAAACTTCTATACAGCTAACACGAATAAGATTACTTTTTAAAATTTATCTGCTAAACACATGTTTTTTTAATTGACATTTAAATGAAATAATATTTTTTTGCTCTCTTATTTCCAATGGTATTTTCTTATAATATAACTGTACAGCTCGGTGCATCAATGAGTTCTGTGTTCTGTTTTGTGACTTGGGAGGTCATACAGGAGCTGGCAGCCGACAGAGATGTCTAAAGGATCTTTGTGGACACCATATGCTCCAACCGGGGAGCGTACATGGAATGATGATGATTTTTACCGAAAATAACAATCTCTTAATAATAAATACAGAAATAAAACAGGAAAAAAAATGATATACGAGCATAATTAAAACAATAATGACATTTAATCACAAAATTCAGTGAAAATCATATCTCCTCAACAAATACGGATCGTGGCACCTCACTAGAGCCCAAAACATCAAAATACTGAATAATGTTTTGAGTGTGTTCAAATTTTTGTAGACAAGGACTGGATTCAACCCCCTAGGGAGCTGTTAATATTAACATATTACAACAGAAATGAATAACATTTTTGAAAAGAGTATGTAGAAGTCTACGCATCCACAAGGCTTATGTCCCGTCATTGGCTGGTTTAAGCGGCTACTTTACACACTGTGTAACATTCACTATTCTGCCTATATTTGAAAATCTATATTCCTTCGATTCTTCTTTCTGTTGACGTTTGTGAAGTTAAGGAGCTGAAACCTTTATTGTTGCTGGAGAGATTCATATGATTGAATTATTTCCTCCACACACTACCAAAAAATATTTTCAGGCGTTGCCTAGTATGTGGGTGAAATAATTCAATCATATAAATCTCACCCGCAACAAAAAAATAAAGGGTTCAGCTCTTTAACTTCACAAACGTCTACAGATGGAAGAATCAAAGGAATATAGATGTTAAAATAAAGGCAGAATGGTGAATGTTACACAGTGTGTAAAATGTGGATGAAACATAAGCCATGTGCATGCCTAGACGTCTACATTCCCTTTTCAAAAATTTTCTTCATATCTGTTGTAATTTGTTAATCAAAATACTGAGTTTTGAGAATAGGTGTCTCAGAAATATCTAGGGCGTCTTAATGCCGATTTTTCCAGGAATCGCACCCGGGACCTCAAGCGTGATAGGCGAACGCGTCAACCTACACTACGAGGCAGACTTATCTCCACTCGATTCATAATGTGTACCTGAGAGTAGCCATCGAGTCAAAAACACTCGTGATATTGTGTGTCAAATTGCAAAACAATTTCTTTTATAACAGGAAAGTTATTTTATTTTGTAAGTAAACACGCGCTATCCTGTAACTTTATATGACAGAAGACTGTAATACGTTGTCACTTCCATCGCGCTCAATGAGAACTGAGTGTCACCAACTAGCCAGTAGCTACTCGGGGAAAGGCCAATACCTACACTAGTGATGTAAGTAACAGTTAATAATAACAGTCCGAAAATCTGTTATTTTAATATGTTTAAAGCACTAAGTGAAACATTATTGATCAGTACGTTAAAATAAAGTAATGATATATTCACTTATATTTACATCTAAGTTACTAATTTTTATTTTTTTTTTTTATTTTTTATTATTACTAATAAAACATATAATACAAAAATGACATATTATACTCCCAGGAGTTATTAGAAACTCATTTGGGACCATACATAAAAAAAATCATTTTTTTGAAAACACATAATATCATACAAATTAATACATCCGAAATAAAAAGAAAACATTATTGTATAAGAAACATAAAACACCATCTTATATAAACTATATTAATAATTATCAATATCAAAAAGATTAAAGAAATATTTTTTAATTGCGACACTTCTGGATTTTTAATTCAGTTTTTCGTGTCTTAGCTCATTAGGCAGTTTATTATATTCGGAATGGCCAATATTTTCCAAGGACCCACTGCCAAACTTTGTTGAGCGAAACTTAGGCACATGGAGATTCCGTGAATAACGTGTATTGTAATTATGAATATTATGACCAAATGTGTATTTTAAATTTGAGTGAGCAGAAAAGTTGATGAAGTTTAAAATAATATTGGTTATGTCATGCAGTGGCATAACCTTTAAAGGAAGTATCTTTGTTTGTCGGTAGATATCCTTGACATGGGAATCCCGTTAAGTGCAAGAATGTTGAATATTAAATAAACTTGTCACACATCAGGGGGGAATTCCTCATAATGAGCTTTAAAAAAAATCCTTGTTATTTTTTTCCAAAAAATCATTTTTTTAAAAAATGGTCTCAAAATGTAGTGAATCTTTGATTTCTCGGACTACCGTTCCTCCGCAAACCCCTACCCCTCCTCGACAAAAAAAATGCGAAATAATGTATTTTACCAACGAAGTGATACGCACCAGACGCGGACAAGGGAAACGGCTGGGTAGGGAAGGGGAAGGGGTTTGTGGAGGGACTGCTTGTCGGAGAAATAAAGGATTTACTACATTTCGAGATTACGTTTTTTTTAATGACTTTTTGGAAAAATTTTATATGGATTTTTATAAAGTTTACCATGAGGTGTGTTCCTCTGAAGTTTTGCGGCCTGGCCCTGAAAAACCGTGTATGCAATATTTTTACTAGAGCACATATAATAATGTGTCCATGTGTACCCTACCTCCAGATTTAAAAGAAAATAATAACCTAAACAATACTTAAATCCCTGAATCCTATCCAAAGCTTGCCGACGATACGCAATTTTTAGATAAACGTAAAATCAACGTACCCTGAACACTTCTCCGGCCCACTTCTTGAACGCCTGATCCTGCCCGCACATCTCGTCGCCGGTCTCCATCCCCGCGAGCCGCTCCCCGCCCAGCTGGCCGAGCAGCGAGTCCACGTCCTTGCCGAACTTGCAGAAGTTGGGGTAGGCGCTGCTGCCGAGGGCGAAGACGGCGAAGCGCACGTTGGACAGCGGGCCCAGGTCTCCCTCGCCGCCCGCGTCGGCCGACGAGCCCCGGAAGGTGTCCGAGCGCGCGAGGCCGGCGTCCAGCATCTCCGTCTGGCTGTTGGCCTTCATGAAGGACTTGGGCGTGTGCATCTGAGAGCTGAAAAAATAACTCATTATTTATTTATTTATTTTACATAAACGGCATAAATTGCCTCTAACATATATTGAACATAAATATGAAAAAAAATATATGCATAAAAACATGACAAAAAATAATTAAATTGCATAACTATAACAATAGTAACAAATAGGTTAATACACATAAGCAACCAAAAATATTTACGAAATAAATACATAAATGAAAAAATAAAAAAAAGGAAAAACATTTTTAAAAATAAAGAAAAGTTTAAGAATAATATTGCGAGAGAAGAAAATAAATCAGACTCGTTTTATAACTATCAAGTCCGGAACCAAATATATCAGCCTTGTCCTCATACTGATTGCCATATCTATGGAGCCTAGGGATAGGCGAGTGCATGTGATAGTTGGTCCTAGAACTTGCAGAACAAAAAGGAGATCTGTGGCAGGTATGTCGACCAGGTACACGGAAACACACCAACTCTAGCAAATCAGGACAGTCAATTAATGAATTGATCACTTTAAAAAGTAATATCAGGTCAATTAGGATTTTTCTATCAGAAAGTCTTAAAAGATTTGCTGAAGAAAACAATTGATTATAATAAAAAGCATAAAAGCAGCTGGAATATAAAGTTTGAAATGAACATATTTTAGAAATTTCTTCTGATATATTATAGTAGGGGTCGTAATGACATGGACTTGCAAAATGTGATTAACTCTTGTGCCGCTGTGGTGTCACACTACTCTACCTTGCGCTGTCCGTTCATAGAATGCATGGAACCGTTGGTTCCTCTTAATTTTGACAAATAATGTTTATAAAATAGCATGTTTAATAAATTAATTATCAGCCCTAATACCTAACATTTAGATTACTTTAAACAAATAATAATTTAACGTATTACAACAGAGATGAAGAACATTTAAGAGAAGGTTATACGGAAGTCTAGGCATCTACAGGGCTTATGACCTGTCAATGGCTGGTTTAAGTGGTCACTTTACACATTGTGCAACATTCACCATTCTGCCCATATTTGAAAGTTTATATTCCTTCGATTCTTTCATGTGTTGATTTATTTATTTATTTATTCATTCTAAATTACAGTAATTTCAATATAAATGAACTTATTAAGACTTTTTAGGTTATGCCCGTATCAATCCACATAAAATAACAATAAAATTAATTAGAACAAATTATAATGACATAGAATGACAATCTAGAAAAAAAGGTGAATGTAATAAATAATAAAATTCCAAAGAATCTAATGCAAAAAAGATAATCAGAAATAATTTTTGAAATATAAATTATACAAATTAAAAATCACACATAATCAAATATACAAAATAATAGTATGAAAATCTACAAAATAAAAGTGAAATATAGTAGTTATAAAAAAAAAAACTAAATAAGAGTATCATTGAAATCAACAGAAAAAGAATATATTTGATAATATGTGACGTTTGTGAAGTTAAAAAGCTGTAACCTTTATTTATGCGGGTAAAATTAATCTAATTGAATTATTTCACCACCTATGTACATACTAGGCTACGCCTGAAAATTTTACTTTTTAAAATTTCTATACTTTTTCATGGACCAGGTGGATTTATCAACAATATTTTGAGTTTTTCCCTAATTTTTGTAGACATGGACTGGATTCAACTTCCTGGGGAGCTGTCAATATTAACTTATTACAACAGAGTTGAAGAACATTTTAGAGAAAGTAATATAGAAGTCTAGGCATCTACAGGTTACACAGTGTTTAATCTGGCAACTTAAACCAGCCAATGATAGGTCATAACTCCTGTAGATGCCTAAACTTCTATTTTATCTTCTCTTAAATGTTATTCTTCTCTAGTCTCAAGTGAAGGCTAGTTATCTAATCGACGTATTTTTATTTTTTTTTATTAATTAACTATATTACAAACATATAAAATACTCATTTAACAGTATGTCTCCGTTTTTTTTTTTCAGATTGAAGTTCAGAATATTCTATTTTTTGCTTGAGGTAACACGATGTTACATCACCACGTGTAAAGGAATTTCGCAACACAGTCGTTTAAGAGTTAAGCACGTGAGAAAGCATTTTATTATACTATTTTCCGTGGGGCCAACTTACTCATTGCTATTTTTTTTTACGCAATTAGGAGGTTCTCGGTTTTAGAGTGGACAGCAAATTTCTCTGGCCTCTCTGGTTACCGAAAACTACCGATTTACTTTTCAGAAATACCGATTTTTACTTGATAAGGGTTGATAATGCTGGTAACGAGCTGTATTGAATATCATTGTAAAATGGGCTTTATTGATACGTTTCGAAGTCGGTAAGTTGGTATATACTAACTAAAATTTATTTAAATGTTTGAGAACAATGTTAATGTTAAGATGTTGTTCTCACAGATTTTCCAAATATATGAAACCTAAAATTCTGTACAAGTAATTAAATTTAAAAACCTACACAATGTTTCTAGAACTGGAAAAAACGTTGACGAATGTTGTGTACCAGATACTTCCGAATTTTCCCCTGAATATTGCAAATTCTTGTGTTAACTCAGGAATCCACACGCTAACAAGATGTTTGAGATTCGAGAGATTGAACGAATTCTATCGACAAATATCTGTAGACCATTCTACGGTACAAAAAGAAATATTTTTCGGAAGGAAAAAGAACGGTCGTTTTATTTCGTCCAAAAGTTGAAAGTACAGATCCAAAATGTATTGCGAAATCAATGAATTCCATATTTCACAAATTTAAGGGAAACGTGCATTGTACAGGACTGCATACCAAACATTATACGAAGGGGATGAAAATTTTTATGGCGTTAGAAAATTTCCTGCACATTTATTTCCTTTTATGCTGTCCTAGAAATGTGTTTTATATTCTTTGAGTAAATACATCTGTTATATTTCGTTACAAGAAAAATGCTTGATGTTGTATGTAATACACACGTGAATTTAAAATATAGGATTTAAATATCTTTTAAATTAACAGTATTTTAAATATGTTCACACATTTGTAGTCAAAGCTGAATTTAACTAAAAAGTTTTGAAGATTAAAATTTATTGTAACAGATAGAAATCATTTATATATTCATAAAATTTTTAAAATTTTTATTTTTATATAAACGTAAATTGTGTATTTTTGTATTCCTCTTTTGGGCTATAATTGTTTTTGTATTTCTTTAATATTATTTTAATTTATGGAAAACATGTTCGATAACCATATTTGCCGCAAAAATTGGGTTTCTTAGAACAGGCATTTGCCCATTTAGGAACCGATTGCAACATTAGGCGTACTAATATTTCTGGCTTGCTGACCCTTCATATACTGAGCCTACTCCTAGTACAAGCAAAATATGTCAGAGTGTTTTTTGTGCAATTTTGTCTAATATAAAATGAATGTATGCATAAATAAATGAATAAATAGAAAAAACATTTTAAAGAAGGGTGTTTAGAAAGTCTAGACATTTCCATGGTTTATAATCTGTCATTTGCTGGTTTAAGTGGCCACTTTACAGATTGTGTGACATTCACCATTCTGCCCACTTTAAAAAAATATTTATCCCCCACACGCACTCAAATTTCAAAGGCTACATTACAGTGACGTCATCATTCTTCTTTCCGCACCCAGTGGTGCATAAGGCATTGTCAACCCAAGAATAGCGTATTTCGATCATTTTTACATGGTGGTAAGGTAAGTCCTACACTCAGTTCCCTGTCTAGGAACATTAAAATATAGCAGTTTAAACAACATTTAAAATCAATATTTCACACTCACTCTGCTAGGAATAAAACCTAGTCTGACGATGTCGGTCACGACAAAACCCGGTTACTGGTAAAAAAATTATAAAAAAATATAAATAAAGTGGAATAAAACTATAAAGTATTTTTATTATTATAATTAAAACCTAGTACCTTTAATTAATATTCTTTTAGGATAAAATTATCTAAATATTAAATTTATGTCAGGATTTTTGAAAAAATTAACGTTTTCTAAAATTACTTTTTTTGCACCCCAAAACTTTAGAACAAGAATCAGAATTTAATTATCTGTGTTCGTACTTTTTTCGTTTTTCAAAATTATTTATTTATTTATAAAACTGGGCGTTTTTTTTTAGTTTTTGGATAGTCCGAGCTCCCATAAAAGGGATCTATCAATAAAGCAAAACAATAGAGACACGCCAATGATAAATATCTATAGTGCAGAGGCGAATCGTCAAAATAAGCGATTACGCACAGTTTATCATTCTATTATACTTTCGATATTAATGTTTTATAGTAACAAAGTTTATTGGAAAATAAATAAAATAATTGTTACTTATTGTAAATCACTACCACCGTTTATTCCTACAAAAAACATCCATGAAGTGCGTCTAGCGCCCAGCCCGTTCTCAATGAACGATGAAACTAGCAGATTACCCCAGCTTATTCCTTCATACAAAAAAGTACACTATATTTTACGTCTTTAACGTCAGCTTTTTTAGTACTAATATAAGCTTGCAGATTAAAAATATTATTTGAAGATTCTCAATTTGGAAACTGTATTTCGAACATTATTTTTCTTTGATAGGATACCGTTAACATATTATGTATCACATAGGACATGTGGCGTTTACAGTGGCATATTTGGCATTATTTATTTTAAAAGGAATTGGTCAATGCTCAGTGTTGACAGTTGTCATTGTGATATTTGTACAAGTAGTATATTAAAACAGTGTATAATAAAGCTACGTATATCGCGTGGTTAATTATAATTGAACGTAGTTATGCAGAAAGCAGCCAGTTATAGAAAAGTGAAACGGATATAATAGCACTTTTGTGAAAAGACTGAATAATCAAGTCTACACAACTGTTGGAATGTTTTTGACTTTAACAAATGATAAAGAATAAAGACATTGAAGACATGACGACATGAAGACAATGAAGTGCTTTGGGTGGTTTCTGTAAATTGAAAAATTCCGTTTTTGTAATTGACACCATTTTCAGAAGGTGATTAATACAGTTTTTTTTTGTATAAAAGCGGTCTGACTGTTTTTAACACAACATCGACCTTACTGCACCCGATAACAGAATTTTTTTTTTTTCAAAATTTTGGATTGGCTGCTTTCTGCATAGCTACGTTCAATTGTTGTTTGAGTTGATTTTCACAGAACCACAAAAAATGTCATTTTTAATTATATTACTTACATATTTTGTTATTATGCTTAGGTACAAATAAATGAACATTTTTGTAGATTAACTATAAAATAAATCAGGGCTTGCCACTGCTATAGTGTGCAAAAAATCACTACTCTAGTGCACGGTTCCATAACTTAAGGAGAAAATACTGCAATACGCTTGTATGAAGAAAAGTCAGACAGTTATTACTCTTAAACGTTTAATAAAATCAGGAAATTTAATGATTATAAGAAGGCACTTTTATATAGATACATGAAAAGTTATTTTTTATTCTCTTTGAATTTCCAACACTTCTTTTATTATTAAGAAGTTTCCAAACTCATTCTTTTAAATCTTTCAACTCGAATTAACAAATTTAACTACTGACCGCGGAAACATTGAATAAATTTAAAAACGAAAGGCTTAAATGAAAAACTTCCTGAAAACTCTGAAATTCATAATGCATTAAATCATAGCTACGGCACAGGAAAAATTAATTGCGAAAGCTCGAGTTTTTTTAGATGTAATTATAAAACCCTGTTTCTGGTTTGCGGGGGCAGGAATTATTTTAATACAACCTCTTCGGAGCTTTTATCTAAGCTTTTACGTCGGAAATAGGCCCCACAATTTAGCATGTTTGAATTGTCAGTAATGGCGTTCAAAGTACATAATGATTTTTGGTTATCAATTTTTTTTAAAGTCTTTCGCTTGATAATAGGAAGTTCAACCAGTAGCTTTTGGCAATGGTTTCGTAAACCGTATTTGATTTGATACAACAGTTAAGCCGCCCATTTCCGAAATTCATTTTGTCAAGAATTATCAAAGAAGCATATCAATTTAGAACAAAATGTTTATATTTAGTAATTTAGTTCGTACGATAGTTAAAAAAAACATCTTACAAACAAATAGCATCTTGTGCATCTACTTCCCATATCAAAATAATTTCATCCTACCCTCAAAAAGTTACATATCATTTTGTTTTATTACTACTACTACTACCATCACGCCATTTCCCCGTAGGGGTAGGCAGAGAGAATGGACCGCCACACACGTCTATCTTGGCATACAATCCTAGCCTCTTCCACATTCATACATCTTGTCATACATGCCCTTCGGTTCTGTCTGCTTTTGACATGACCAGACTTAAGATTTTGGTTTATCTGATCATGCCACGTCTTCCTTGGTCGTCCTCGTCTAACGTTGCCGTTCATTTTTGCCATATATACTTGTTTTACCATTCTCTCGTCGTCCATTCGTTCTACGTGACCAAACCATCTCAGAGACCCTTTCTTAATCTTATCAATTATACTTGTCTCAGATTTACACTCTCGCCTGATTTCATAATTCCCTCAAAAAGTTACATATTTCCTCAAAAAGTTACATATTATTTTGTTTTATTAAATAAATAAAAGACAAGTGATACTTAAATCCACTAATTTGGAATATCCAGTGACCGGTTTCATCGTTTTCGCGTCATTTTTGAGACTGGTTATTAAAATATCACTCGTCTTTTATTTATAAAATAAATTACAATGAACTTCCATCAAGAATTTTCACTTACAAACTTAAATGTTTTTATTATTTTGTTTACTTCTGAACTTATTATGTGTAATGAACTAAACAACCTACTTTAAAAACTACTTTCGAAAATACTTCCTTAATTAAACTTAGTTATGCAGAAAGCAGCCAGTCATAGAAAAGTGCAACCGAGATAATTGCACTTTTGTGAAATGAGTGAATATTCAAATCTACACAACAACTGGAATATGTTCAACTTTTTTATTGTGTATGCAGGTAGTTGGTAGAATTCCGTATTAAGATTTGGTAAGGTATCCAAAATAAAACACTTTTACTGGATTTAATTCTGCTTTTATTTTTTTTGGATATGTGACGCGTTTCGTTTTGTTAGGACATTCTTAAACTAACTTAAACATTTACAAAGTTTCCTTACATACTAACAATAATTGCTGTTTATAAAATGTAATCAGGTTATCCTAGTTGATTTTTAATTACGTTACTTTTCTTGGTCTATATCCTAATCCTCAATACTTTTAATACCCCTCATAAACTATTAACACTTTAATACAACTATATCATCAAACAGCAATTATAGTTAGTTATTAAGGAACCATTGTAAATATTTGAGTTAGTTTGATAATGTCCCAACAAGACGAAACGCCTCAAATATATTGAAAAAAATCTAAGAAGAATTAAATCCAATAAAAGAGTTTTATTTTGGATACCTTACCAAATGTTTAACTTTGATGAATAATGCATACATTCGCCTTTTTCACAACATAAAAAATAGTTTAATTGTGTATTTGACCAGTTTCAATGATTTTTCAAATCTGGCTGAACACACAAACTAAAATGTACATTTGGCAGAAAAAAGCCAGCCCTAGTAAAACTCTGCTGTACTTATGTATGTTGTATCATTATGTATTGAACAATCATTATTTTATATTTATAAAAGAGTAGAGTGCCCGTCACTTAACCTTTCAAAAACTAACACTTGAACAAATCATTTGTGTAATATACAGGTATGTAAATGTGTTGTAACAATCCCGTCTTCTGATTGGCTAATATCGATTCCGTATGGTTAAAAATTCAAAATGTACTTGTCAGTTGTCTGTTTGTTTCAATAAACCAAAGTAACCATGTCAAAAACTGTAAAGTTGGGACAAGAATTAGCTTTGTGCGAACAAACCAAAGAATTCGTTTTAAATTTTTGTAAATACATTCAGAATAAACATGAAGCGTCGATGGGGGGTAATTATTATGTGTTTATATTCGTTTAGTTAACATCCTCAAAACTATAAATAAAAAATACATTAATGAATGCAAACATCAATAACCTTATTCAAACTTTGAATTTATGAGGTGACATTCTGTATCAAAACATGTTTTTTCTTATTACAGGTGTTTTAAAATCAATAAATCAATATAATCAAAATACTTATTTGTTCATCCACTTTAATTTTTAAAAGAAAAATAGATTTTCGGAGGTATTAACCTTTCCATTAGCATATATACTGCAAGATTTTTCTAGTGCTGTGGGTGTTTTCTGCAGATTGAGTAATGCCGTTTTTGTGATCGACACTTTTTTCAGAAGGTGATTATTACACTGTTTGGTATGAATGCGGCCTGGTTGATTTTAGCAGAACATAGTATTGACTTTACTGCACCTGATCATACCAATATATATTTTTTTCAAAATTGTGGACTAGCTGCCTTCTGTATAACTACGTTCAATTAATTTTGTCCCTTCAAAACATTTTCAAACCCCACAATGTCCATAAGACAATTATAAAAGTCACCTTGTCCATGATATATCTTTAAATTTTTAAAAATCGGTCGATCGTTTTTTTTAACGCCAAATATGATTCCATTAAATGGAATATTTTTTCCTTTTTTTGTACGGAGCTATCCACATTTTTGTGAATATTAAAAACAAACCAAAATGGGCAAGTCGAACTTTTAATATAGGTGACTCCATTATATTAAGATACTTGGAATACTACAGAGAAGTAACAAATAAGTTTTAATTTAAATAACATTTATTAAAATTTTTAATGTATTCCGAGAAGTTTTTGACAAAAATCTCATTTATGAAAAGGCAAATAACAACACATTTCTCCGTACAATTATGTTCAAAATTTAATACAGATGAAAAACCTTATTCTTCAAGTTAACTTTTATTTGTTTATTCATTCATAATATCGGTTTTTCATTATTAAGAAAAATAACGACTTTTTATTTGAGACTATCTTTTTTGTTGTAGATTGAGATCACGTTTGATTTACACTTTTTTATTTATTTTGTAATTTGAAGTTATATGATTTTAAATATACATGATAATTTTTTTATTTGAAATGAAAATAATTTTTTATATTTTTATTTCTTTAAATTTACTGAAATATTAATTTTAATAGTTTTGAGTTCATTGGGGAGATTATTGTAATTTTTTGTTCCTTTAAAAAAAACTATTTTGACAATAACTTGAATGGAATTTATGAATTTTCATATTATTTTGGTATCTGAGTGACTTATTTATCAAAAACTTATATTAATAATTGAATAATAAATTATTACTCGAGTTTTTTATTTGTTGTAATTATCAACAATATTTTGAATTTGTCCTAAATTTGGTACACAAGGACTGGATTCAACTCCCTGGAAAGCTGTTAATATCAACATTTTACAGCAGAGATGAAGAACATTTTAGAGAAGGTAACATAAAACTTCTGTACAAAATATTGATGGTAAATCCACCTGGTCCATGAAGAAGCATAGAAATTATTTTAAAAAAAAATCAGGCGTGGCCTAGTATGTAGGTAAAATAATTATATTTATCATCAAGAGTGGTGGCCAGATCGTGGGCACGTGGCTGCACAGACTTTTCAATCTCTGCCTAAAGGAAGGACATACGCCTTTGGATTGGAGGAGGGTAGTTGTTATGCCTTTATATAAGGGAAAGGGATCTCGTGCGGAATGTGAAAACTATAGGGCCATCAGTCTTCTGAGTTCTGTCGGTAAACTGTATGGGAAAATTATAATCGAGAACGTAAGAAAGGTGACGAAAGACAAAGTGTGGGACGTGCAAGGAGCCTTTATGAATGGACGTGGATACACGGATCAAATTTTTGCGCTGCGAATGCGAACGGAAAAGTTTTTGGCAAAAAGTCAAAAACTATTCTGCGCATTTGTCGATTTGCAAAAAGCGTATGATAAAGTAGATAGAATGAATTTGTGGGGCGTGTTGGAAAAGTATGGAGTAGACAATAAACTTATACGTGCAGTATCGTCTCTCTATGAGGAGAGCTCAGCGTGTATAAGAGTTAATGGGGGATTTACATCTTGGTTTGCAATCTCAAAAGGCTGTTTCACAGGGATGTGTAATGTCACCATGGTTGTTTAATCTATACATGGACAACTGTATGAAAGAGATAAAATGTATGGGTATTGGAGCAAAAATGGATAATTTTTCAGTAAGCTGCTTGTTGTATGCTGATGATGCAGTTCTGTTAGCAAGCAGCAAGGCTGATTTGCAGCAAATAGTCTCTAGAATGTATAATGTAAGTATGCCTAGAGAGTGAATTGGCGATGAACGAAAGTAAGTCAAAAGTGATGGTATTTGAAAGGGATAGTGAGGTTACTGACTGCATAATAAATGTAAACAACGAATGTTTCGAGCAAGTAGAAGAATTTGTGTATCTGGGAAGCATGTTTTCAAGAGATGGAAGAGTAGAAAAAGATGTTGAAAGAAGAGTGAATGCGGGCAACAAAATGAACGGAGCACTAAGCACAGTTATTTCTAATAAAAATATGTCAATCGAAGCTAAACTGGCAGTGCACAATGGAGTTTTAGTCTCAACACTTATGTATGGAAGTGAAACATGGAACTGGCAGAGGAAGAATGAAAGCAGAGTGAACACGGTTGAAATGCGATCTCTTAGATGAATGTGTGATAAATCAATGTATGACAGGGTTACGAATGATGAAATCAGGCGAGAGTGTAAATCTGAGTCAAGTTTAATTGATAAGATTAAGAATGGGTCTCTGAGATGGTTTGGTCGCGTAGAACAAATGGACGACGAAAGAATGGTAAAACAAGTATATATGGCGAAAATGAACGGCAACGTGAGACGAAGACGACCAAGGAAGACGTGGCATGATCAGATAAACCAAAATCTTAAGTCTGGTTTTGTCAAAAGCAGACAGAACCGAAGGGCATGTATGACAAGATGTATGAATGTGGAAGAGGCTAGGATTGTATGCCAGGATAGACGTGTGTGGCGGTCCATTCTATCTGCCTACCCATACGGGGAAATAGCGTGATGGTAGTAGTAGTAGTAGTAAGCTATATTTATAATGATTTATTCATCTTTTTTCTCTTACACGAATCTCACCCGCATAAATGAGGGTTTCTGCTTTTCAACTTCACAAGCATCAACGGATGAAAGCATTGAAGGGATAAAGATGTTCAAATATGGCGGAATGGGGAATGTTACACAGTGTGTAAAGTGGCCACTTAAACCAGCCAATGACAGGTCATAAGCCCTGTAGATGCCCATACTTATGAATTACCTTTTCTTGAATGTTCATCATCAGTGTTGTAATATGTTAATGTTGTAATTATTTTATTTGTTGAAAAAATAAAAATAAACGTTCTCATAATTTATCCAAATATTTCAATTTGGTGGCCATTTTCAACGAGTTGTATATAACTCACTATTAGAAAATGGAAATCAAGTTGAGGTAGAGTGGGGTTCGAGTCTCGGACCTCTGGACATTGAGTCCGCAACAATAGCCACGGCACCACAACCCGATTTCATAATTTCCCTTTCTGCAACCATACCACAAGAAGGTGAGATCTTCAGTCCTATACTTTAGGTGTCAGTCCCAGAAAAAAAAAAACTTTGCGGTTTAAAAAACTTCAAAAAACAATGTTTTACATTCACTCTGCCAGGAATCGAACCCAGGACTTCAAAAATAGTAAGCGAACGGTCCAACAACTACAAAAAGAGGCGGACTTATCTCCACTGGATTTCTTTATTCAGAATTTTTACCTGAAAGTAAAAAACGCTCGTTAAGGATTCTGGTTCTATTTCACACACTGTACTGTATGTATAATAATCAAATCACGTCTTTAAAAAGGATTATACATTAATTAAGATTTGGAGAAATTGAATTCAAACGATTAATCTTAATATCATAAATATTTAAAGCATTAAATTGTGGTCAAATTTTTTAATAAATGTTTTTAAATATTTGTATATGCCAGTTACCGACTTTTCCATGTCCACCGGTTTCGATTTTTTTTTCAGTATCAATTTTAATATTGACTTACTAACGATAGAGGAGCTAAAATCTTACAAACCTATAATGTAGAATTAAAAGTAAATAATACGGAGATGTTTCACATTAGGAAGGGATTTAAAAAATAACGCCCCTTTAACCAATAATCAAACAACTCAGTATAGCCCATAATGCGACGTTCTATTATATTAGGTTATCCTGCAACTATCAAACTGACTTCCCTTCCTTAATCCCCTCCCTTTTTTCAACTATATCTCCCACATCAAACATTTTCATTAACTAACCAGCTATGAGGCTTTAAATCAGCAAGTTGGTTCAAAGTTGTAAAGTGGGTATTGCATGTTAGTTTAATTGGTGTCCTGAGGAAAATCTAGGTTCGTCTCGAAACTGGTAGACATAGTAAAGTCAGTAAGTGTTTATAAACAAATATATAAAAACATGTAGTCTTAATGTCATTTAAACGCTGGAGTTGGATTTAAAACCGTACAAAAAACAGTTTTAAAAACTAAATGTATGCATTATGTGCAAGCTACAAAACCGGAAGTAGTAGATACATTATAAAGTTATCTGAACTTTTATTTCGTTTTGTTTCCCGGGAATAACTCTGTGCCACAAATTCCATATCCGATTCACCTGTCCGCTTGCATTTGTTCATACAAAGATGAATGGTAAACATGGAAACTCGATATAGGCTTTGCCGAACTAGGACACGGATCTAGACTGGTAGCTTTTAATGGAAACTTCGTCCAGAGCTGGTTGCAACAAAGTAATGTGTGTGTGTTTACCGCGCAAAGGCATATTATAAGCGTACGGGGCGTTAAATACAGCCAGGTACTAGGGGATACCAGCCTTGGTGAAATTATTGTATTCATAAAAATATAAAATAAATGAACATACAAATTTACATTTCTCAATAAGGAGGTTCAGTGCTTCGGGAAATTGTACAAACAAATGTTTTTTTAACGCGGTAAAAATCAGAGCATTTAACCGCATGGCGAAGATTCATAAAAATATTATTATTATTCGTTGTAGGCAGGCAGCCTTTGCTGATGCACCTATTTTTCGTGTACTGCTTTTTGTCTGCGTCCTTTTTCCTTCAAAAAAGCATCCAAACAGTTTTTGAACTGGTTGACCGAAATGGAATGGACAATTAGACTTGGCAATTTATTCCAGTCTGAATCTACCCAGCTGCAAAGGAAGTTTTCTTGGGATTGATGTGGAATCGGGGACAATACAGCTTCCAATTATGACTCCATAAATTTGTTTTGGAATTTAATTAATACATCTCATGCGGGGAGCAGTCACAGTAAATATAAGTTTCTATCAAGTCCCCTCTCTTCCGTCGTTCTTCCAATGATGTAAGTCCTAGTGCTTTTAATCTACCGTGGTAAGGCATCCTTTTGAATAATTTGTGGATTTTCTTAGCACATCTTTGGACTTTTTCCAATAGCTCCAAGTCTTTAGTAAAGTAGGGACTCCATACTTGATATCCACACTCCAATAAAGGTCTTACATAGGTAAAAATGGTTCGAATAAAAATGAACCACTTATAAATGTCACACGCTCATGAGAACCAATCAAATATGGCGTTGTTTTGCATTGTGATAGATTTTCGGTTTCTGGGTAGCCATGTTTTTGAATGCTTAGTGTGTTGTGACAGGTACGGGGTTATCCTTTTAAATGTCAGGAAAACTCACACACTCGTGACGTCGTGGGCAGTGTTATTTAAAATTATAAAACTTTAAAAATTATCGCGATGATAATACGATACATATTTTTCAAAGGAAGTTTGATCGTTTGTTAACAAATAAAAACAATAAAAAAAACACTCAGCTTTTTCGTTATATTTTTCAATGAAAAGTGCAGATCTCCGTGTTTATTTTAATAAAACTATAGTTAAACAGGCGACGTAGCGCAGTTGGTTAGACGGCCATCGCGGATTCTATTCCCGTCAGTTGCAAGAAAAATTTCAAGACAGATTGTTTTCTCAATTGGCCTGGGTGTATTAGTGTATTTTTTATTACTTTCGTATCTTCTCCTAAATAGAAGCGAAAGGGGTAATTTAAAAAAAAATGAAAAAGGGATTCTTTGAATTTATTCTTCGGTTAATTTAAAATCAGCAAACGAAAATATACGCATTAAAACTGAACGAAATTTTGATTTCTTTCAGAATTCATATTTTAATTCGCGCTTTTTTAATCCCAGAATTTAAAATTCATTCAAAGTTTTGTAAAGTTGAGGCCTCTTTTTGATAATTGTAAAGTTAATCTCTTTAAATACATACAATTTTAGAAGTACAAAAATACCTTTTGAAAACATGCCAATCATCATCATCATCATTCCCTTTCCGCACCTAATGGTGCCTAGGGCAATGCATTGGTACACTAATCGCAGCGGATCTAGATAATTTTTTGCTACACGAAGATAAGATGATCAGTCTTACGCTTCAAGTACAAGTCCGGGGAAGATGAAATATTCTGGTGTCAAAACACCCTTTTAAATAAATAGTTCATACAAAACAAAGTCGGGAATCGAACCCGAGACTTCTTGCATAGTAAGCAAATGCGCTGACCATTACACCATAATGCCGACCATTATCTCAATGGATATCATTAACTATGATAAATTACAAACCGAACGAAAACTACCTTTACTTAACTGACGGAATAGACATGTTTAGTTTTATGCTGCCGTATAAAATAGTCAACAATCTATTCAATTGCCCAGAAATCGTTCAATAAATAAGATTTCATGTACCGCAAAGACGTACAATGCAACACATGTAATTTCTCGAAGAAAATTGCTGAATCGGTATCAATTAAAATAACGTTATTAATAGGTTGGCAATTATTGATAATAAATTTGGGAATATTGTTGGGAATACCGCCCCATATAGTAGTAAAGTGTTACCGAAACTAGTCAGTTTAAGTTGGTTGTTTTAGTTGCAGTTTAAGAACTTTTTTTTATCAAAACCATAAAATTGACTTTTCGTTTTTTTGTAAACAATATAACGTTATTAGCCTGTTCTCTCTTATTTTACATTATAAACCCTAATGTAGGAGTACGTGCATTCCATGAAAAACTAATAGTTTATTGAGACGATGATTATTTAAATTAGTTCCTTATGAATGTTAAATAATATTGTAATTTAATAAGTATTTTTTTAATAAGAACTCCAAACAAAATATCTGTTCTTTGGAGGATAAAACAAAGGAGTCCATTTTTTGCCGTTTTTTTATAATTTTTTATTATTAATTGAACATATAATACATATAGCACATATTATACTCATTTGGGACCGAACATATAAAGATAACATTTTTGTGACAATTCATAATAGTATACATCCAAAATAGGAATAAAACATAATATAAAAAACATAAAAGACAGTACTTTACACCATTTATATAAATTACAATAATAACTATCTCTATCAAAAAGATTTAAGTAATATTTTTTTTAATGTGACACTTTTGGATTTTCTATTCGTTTTGAAGCTAAAAACGCAGATTCACAAAAAGCTATTTTATGCATAAAAAAAACACCAAACTCTAGTTTTATTGCAAAAATGCTTATTTATGTTTAAAAAAATCTGAATTCCACTTTGATTTAATGCAAAAAACATCAGTACACAATTATAACATGAACTATTATTATCAAAATAATAATTTTACCATAGAATAATAATTTATAGATTAAAATGATCTAATTTTGTTCAAAAGTAATAATCTTTTGGAAATCGCACAATCACAAAATCACCATTTTCTATAAATATTTAATATCAACCATGTCGGGAGTCGAATCCAAGACCTCTCGCATGGAAGGCAAACGCGCTGATCATTACACCACGAGGCCGACACACAAAAAGAAACATATTGATCACAAAATCTTGTTTCTTGAACATTTCGTTCAATGTGACTCCCGTGGTTTATCCTGTAAGGTACAAATATACATAACGTAAATAGAGTGTGAAAATATTTAATTTATGGTTATATTTACCCAAATGTGCACTTCTATCATAAAGCCATTAATTATTGTATTAATAAAACATTATATTTCGTAATATCGCGAGTAATTTCCACAACTAGATAACTTCAAAATCAGCAGTTAACCACCAAAATCACATCTTTGTATTCTTCTCCATTTATGCCACATATGGACAAGTCGTAATGCACTCAAATAATATTATCTTTAAATATATAATTCTTCTGTACTTGTGATGTCACTGAACTTCTCTTAAAAGGCTGTTTAGAAAACCGATTTACGTGCGGTTTTTAGAAAAATGTAGCTCATTGCCCTGCGCGTGTTCGTAGATATTAAAATCTTTTATATTTATATAGACACTTTATATACATATACAATATATATATATATATATATATATATATATATATATATATATATAGGGCGGGCATATTGCCTTAAGGCAATTTCTTCCTACCTACCCAAAATCTAGTGTGTAAAAAGGAAGTTAGGAGCATAAATGTTTTATTCATCGGTCTATCAGGGTTGCATTTGAGGAGAATGCATGTACAAAAAAAATAGAAGGATGTTGTTTTTGTGTGTATCAAAAATGTTTGTTTTTGTATGTTTACAAACAGCATTCGTTTTTTGTGGATCTTAATCAGATTCTTTTCTTGAATTCCTTATAATTTCCAACCAAATATTTATTTTTACTGGAATTTCGGTAAAACTAAAATAATATTAACTGATATTCAATACATTAAAAAAATCATACTCTTACGTAAGTGCACCCCTGTTGGCAAAAAGAGCGGAGTTTGAAATTAAGAAAAAAAACCCATATTTGAAAATATTTTATAAGGTACCTAGGTACCTACTTAAATTCAATATTTGAATATTAATTATTTTCAGTTTTGGAATTCAGTCATAAACAAGAACCTAGGTAACTACTTATCAACGAAAAGCCTTTTTCCAAGGTAATAGCAGGCGAGCCAAAGTTCAGGCCGGACAACGTCTGTCGGGTCTGCTTGTAATTTATATAAGGATACAAATATGTATTTTAGTGGTTAACTAAAAAATTCTGAACTTGATGTTTCCTATAGCCAGGGTTGACGTTTAAGGCGTACGAAGGAATGCGGAGGTCTGTTTTGACGCTGTTCGGTTGAGTTTCGATAAAAAATTAACCCTCGGTATTCAAGAATAGAATACGTTTCTGAATATATGAAGTAATAATATAACGGACGCAGCAAACATCGGTGACAACTATCATCAAGCGGAGGCGATACGGTTGACTTGTCCATGTACTGCGGATGCCTCCCGAGAGCCGCAACCACGCTTGCCTACTTTACAAGGCATCAGGTTCTCGACGTCTTGGACGTCCACCGCTGACTGTTCGTCGGGAGTTCGTGTCAGAACTACGGGACGCGAACCTAACTTGGGAGGATGCACAGGAGCTGGCGGCTGACAGACTTGCCTGGAAGATCTTCGTGGACACCATATGCTCCAACTAGGGAGCGGACATGAAATGATGATGAAGATGAATATCGACCAGCTGATCGTCACAACACACTACCACATTCCTTCCGTGCATCTTGAATGTAGACCCCCACTAAAGTTGTAGTAATTACCCTTCGACAGTACGAGTAAACTCCCAGTTGTTAAAAAAACTAATTTAGAACTATCTCAGTCAAGTATACCTTGATAAGGAAGCTTGTGTAGCTTCGAAACCGGCCCGTAATTTTTTTTAAAAAAGTGGTTAAAACTAAGTTGTTTTATTTAATTTTAATGAAAACATGTTTTTATAAAAAATGTGTTTTCACAACATAAATATTGTACGAAAATAAATTTGTGGGCTGTACTTTGGTAATCCGTATTTATGATGTAGAAAAAAGTGTATAGAAAAGTAGATATTTTACTTAAATGTGTATTATACAGTAAATAGCGTTAAAAGTATGTTTAGTATGGTTACTGACAGTATTTATTAAAGTATATTTTTACACCGTAAATTTGCTGAACCGTATTTACCCAAGTAAGTAGGATATTATTTTATGGAGTTGTAAAAGGAATATAAAAACACAGATTATTTTCCTGAACCCAAGTTTTCGTTTACGTGAAACTTCTACTTTCTGCTCTAAAACAATATTCGTCCCGCTGACTTTTTTTGTTTTGAGGAAGTTCGGTTCGTTTAAAAAGAGAGAAAGAGAGAGTAAACAAATATACACACTTGAAGTATTTTCACAAATTAATTTATTCTCTCGCTTGTTAGAAGAAAAACCGATTCAATCCGATTTATTCACAGAAAATAAATAACTTTATATTTCAGGGCAGCGATTACAATTGCTTTATTCATCTGTACATATTTATTTAACTTTTTTTACATAATTTTATTTGTACATTGGCGGGTTTGTTGCCAAATGGCAATTTCTTCCAACCAACCAATAAAATAAAAGTTTTATTTTTATAATTCAAGTTAGAAAACATATTCAATAGAAAAAAGATTAAAAAGCTACAGATATATAAAAATAGAAATAAACGTATTTGTTTATAAATTAACTTTAATCATCACTATTACTCAATGGGAAGAGGTAAAAAAGAGGGAAAAAAAAGGAGAAGAGATTAAGGAAGAAAAAGGAGATGTTTCTTCAGACGTGATTTAAACAGAGATAATGTAGTAACATCTTTGATGGTGGATGGAAGATGATTCCACAGTCGAGCCGCATGGACACTATACGAGTTAGAGAAGAAAGAGGAATTGTGGATGGGTATTAAGAGAGTGCCTTGAAAATTAGAACGAAGAGGTAAACCATGAACTGATAAGCGTTGAAATTTTTCACGCAGGTATATAGAAGCGTTAGGACTATGAAGTACATTGAACAGAAGTGAGAGGGAGTGATAGTCTCTTTGCTGTCTAATATTGAGCCATTTCATTTGCCCACATATCGGGATGCTATAAAATAAAATCGATAATTATGTACCAAAACGTGAATATTTCAATTTAAATTTAAAGTATTTTTGTCAGTTAACTGTAATTGAACATGTGTAGAAATGAAAATTTTATGTTTATTTTAAAAAACTGATTTTGGGTTAAGTACAATGTACATAATAATAATAAATTATAAAAATCTCATATGTGGCAAACAAATATACATAATTTTATAGTTTCTCTTAATTTTGATTTAATGCTTCTGTTATTTTGTATTTTTGATTACGTTTGTAACTATGTATAATTTAATATTGGTACGTATTTAAGGGTTTGAACCTCGGACCTCTGATTTGTGAGTCCGCATTTGAGCAGTGACCAAAAGCTCAGCAGAGCAGTCGCTCAGCTCAAAAACACGCGGTCGCTTCGGAAATATCAAACCGCTCTTTGAAGAGAACTATTCATAGAGATTTGTTGTAATCCGTAAAAACTAATGCTTGTTTAAAAGAAGGCGTTTTTAACTACGTAAACCGCTAAAATCATTGTCAGGAAATGCTTTAGCAAATATCTCCGAGAGCAACTTGTTTCTGTAGCGACGAGGTCCATTTTCATATCTCTGGAGCTGTCAATTGTCAAATTTTCACGCATCTATGATTTTGTAGAAATTTAGGTTTCCAATTTTTTATCTAACATTTGTTAATCCAACAAATTGCATATTTTTTGAGCCTTGAATATAATAAATAATTTTATCCGCCTCGAAGCTAAATCCAAAATTTATTCCTTTGACAGCTCCCATCACACACTTAATTTTCAATTGAACAAAACGGCCAACTTATTCAACGTGTATACATCCATATGTGGAAATATATTCTGATTTTATCTCGCTGATACAAATCTCTTCGAGACATTTTGCAAATTGGCACGAAATTCTTTTATCCAAAGATTTCGTCATGGCAATCCATATGCAAAGTAAGGTACTTAAGGGCGCTGTCTGATCTTTTCTAACCTTAATAATAAAAACATTTATATGGCGTCACTCCGTAGGGATAGTTTTCATCCGAAATAAAGCGTGAATTAGATAAAGCTGGTGTAAATTCTTCGTATATTTAGTCCCAAAGAAAAAACAATTTGACTCCTATTTTTGGGACGTCAATAAATGTACTTCTGCTAAAATATTTTCTTATTTTTACATTATTTCAATCAAAAAAGTTTTTCACTTATATATTGATTATCTTGTTTAGAAAAGGGACTTTGTTTAACAATGCATTTTTATATTCAATTTTAAAATATTTTTTTTAATATGTACATTTTATTACAAAAAACGATGAAACATGGGTGCTAGGATTGAGTGGGTTTCATATGATTATTTGCTTTTGGTTTTGAATATATTCAAAACTGTTTTTTTTTTATAAGGAACAATGATTTAGTGCCGGTCTAGTTTTGTACCTATGCACGCTTATATCAAAGGAAAATCTTGTTTATTGAAATTTCCCTCATTTTTGTACGTGTATTGACTACATAGCAGCGAAATGCGCGTTTTTTTTTAGCACAGTAGGGGAAGGATTAATAATACACTTTTGCAAATAAACGCCGCAGACAAATCAAAAACGAATTAAACGATTAAGTAAATTGATGATTTCCTAGATGCAAAAGACCGTTGTGATATTCCTCTAAATAAGCATTGAATCGCTCAAAAATCATCTAAAAATACATTGATACGCCTCTGTAAAATGTTTATAGTAAATTGTAAATTCCTTATCAGACCTGTAGCTGCAGACATAACCCGGTTAAGTATTGCCGTGTGCCACATTGCGTCGCGTTAGTGTGAACACGAACCACAAGTAACATGGTGCCACAAGCGCCTCATTGCGGCCTCATGCGGATTAAAACTAATTGAATACGGGATACAGCTGTCCTACACTACACTCCTGGTCGGAAAGATCATAGGCCTTGGGTGCGAAATAATAAATCTGTTACTAGTGTTCTAATCCCAAGGTTAATCATAGTGAGAACCTACCTGCTCAGTAAATATTGTTATCCATTAGGTTAGTGTATTTAAAACCGTTGGAAAAGTGTGTATTCAGAAAAAGATATCTCAATTTATGACTTCGAAATTTTAATGTTTTATAACAAAATAACGGTGAGCAAATTTGAAATCGGGTTGTGGTCGTGGTCCCGTGGCTAGTGTCTCGGACTCACGGCTCAAAGGTCCATGGTTGGAATCCCATTTTCTAATAGTGAGTTATTTATAACTCGTTGAAAATGGCTCTCAAAATAAAATATTTGAGTAAATCATAAGAACGCATATATTTCTTTAAAAAAAATTATATATTTGTTAAATAACAAACTATACGTTTTTCTTTTTCCAGAGGACAGGTGTTGAGAGAATATGCAGCGGAAGAGCGTTTTAATTAATCATTTTATGTCCGCTCCTTAGTTGGAGCATATAGTGTCTACGAAGATCCTCCAAGCATCTCTGTCAGCTGCCAGCTCCTGTGCATCCTCCCAAGTCAGGTTTGCGTCCCGTGATTCTGACACTAACTGCCAACGAACAGCCAGCAGTGTACGTCCAGGACTCCAGGAGAACCTGATGCCTTGTAAAGTAAGCAAGCGTGGGTAATACTTTCAGAGAGCATCTGCAGCACATCCAACCGTATCGCCTCCGCTTAATGGCAGTTTTCACCGAAGTTTGCTGCGTCTGTTCTCTTATTCTGAGACACCTCTATTCTCGAAATTCGAATTTCGCTGATTTGGACCCTAGTGAGGTGCCACGATTCGCATCCGTAGAAGAGAAAGGGTGTTATGCAGGCGTTATATAGGTGGCACTTGGTTTTCACTGAGTAAATATACGATCTCCAGATAGCCTTTGTACTGCTAAATGTGGCGCCTGCTATTCCTAGTCGCACTCAGATTTTTTTTGAAAGCTGACATTTTGATATATAGATATTTGAATATTATAGTTTTCCTGTCATTCTCTTGCAAATGTCTCCCCGAATACTATGCGAAAAAGACAACTGCGATTTTGCCTGACTAAAATCGATTGTGTGAGGTTACATACGAGAAAACATATTTTGGTTTTGATATTTGAGAAACGAGAATTGTTTTTAATACTGCAACTAAAATCAAATTGAATGAAGAACAAAATTAAAAGCTCTAAAAAGAGAAGGAAATAATTATCTCGTTTATTTTTCTCACTGAACGAATCAATGAACGCTTAGCTTTCCTAATTAATAGCTCAGAATCGATTACCTGTCCGTAGAACTCGTCAATTTGTACTCATTGACATTCCTTACTCAATGGCTAATTATATGAAAAATAGCACTCTTCGAAGAATACAGATTACCCATAATGACAGTTTTAGTGACATCGACATATTGCACTGTAAATACCATATTTTTATCAAATCTGTTAAAGACATTTTAAATTTATCTCCTGCTTAACTTTTAACTTTATCTTTTAATTACAGTTTTTTAATTTTAATTTTTAATTTAAACTTGTAATATTAAATTTTTAATGTTAACTTTTAATTTCAACTCTTATTTTTTTACTTATTCATATGTATCTAATTAATTATTGTTGGTTGTGAATTTTTACTAAGAAATATAAATGTTCATAGAAGCAGAGAGAGAGGAAGGAAAGTAGAGTGGGAGCAATACAATCTCTTCTCCCTTTTATGTAATTTTTATTTAATATTTGTATATTTTTTTATTTATTTGTTTTGGAATTTAATTATTTTTTCCCCTTTCTTCCTGCGTTCATAATAAATTAACACGAAATCTGTAATTGGTCTCACTTTTTTTAATTGTTATTTTGTACCTTTTATTTTTATGAAGACTGTTGATGATGACCTTAAAAAATATATGAAAAACCACTTCTTTTTTCTTCCGATCAGAAACAGATTGCTAATAACAATGGATATAATGAGAAGTTAATCGATAAACATTAAATCAAAATCAAAAACGCAAACTTGTAAATCAATATTTACATTCTACACCTACAATAAATAAAGCTAACCCACCTAAACAATGGAGGCGAATTCTTTTTATAAATGACAATTTGTCTAAACAATTAATTTATTTCGTACCATCAAACATTGAACCTCCATTCTACAATAATAAAAACAAAGAAACAGCGTTAAAAATTTACAAAGTCCATAAATATAATAAATTTGGCATATACCTATTAAATTGTAATGATCGCAATGAGCGATTCCATCTACATTGGAAAACCAGAAACAAACTTTAATATTAGAGTAAAAGAAAATTTAAAGGGTCTTATTTTTTTTTCTCTTTCTGAATTCATGAACCTTTGGATAGAAAATAATTATAATTTTAATGAAGACACTGGATCAAAAGTTCTTTTTGTTAAAAATCAAATATTTAAATTAAACAACATAGAAATCTTAGAAACTAAATAAACGATTCATAATATAATATTTTTTTATTTTTTTTAAATAAACAATATTTCCTTTAGTCTACTCCTGTCTAGTTTTAAAGACCGTATCCATCTCACTTTACTCTTCCCATCTTTAAAAAAACAACATGACAAAAAAACTTGACTTATTAGATTCATATGTGGTAATAAATATTAAAACAAAATAGGATAGTATTCATTAGTTAAGTCTACCTTGATAAACAAGATTGTGTAGCTTTAAAACCGATCGGAAGAAAAAAATAAAAATGTGCGGTTAAAAACAAATTTGTTTTATATTTATTTTTTATAATGAATAATCACAAAGTTAGTGCTTCAAATAAAAAAAAAACGAAATAACATAATTTAATTGTACCTAATCAGGTAAAAGAAATGAATTGCTTTTCATAAAATCAAAATGAAAAACCATATTTTTTTTGTTGTATTTTCTATGGATCATTAAAAAGCAGTCAGTAAGTGAGCACTGTAAAATTAATTTAAATGAACGAAGCAAATATATACATTAAAATGTATTTTTCTTAATCCTAACAAAAAGGGAATTATGCAATTTATTTGATTAAGTTGCATTGAGATACAAAAAAAGGACGAAACATTTTCAAATGTACGTAAGCTTCCGCAGTACGTATTTCTACGTAAAAAGCTTCTTTACGACCTAACTGGAGGGATTTCCGTTATACACGTCATGTTTATTTAGAGATCCGCCAACATACGAGGGTATAATATAAAACATACGTTCGTATATAAGCAGATGTAAACCCTTGACACTTAGCATCATCTAGAGCGAAGATCTAGCGAGAAAAGGACATTCTAAAAACAGCTCAAGCCAGGGAGAATTTTTTACTTTCGAGAATATTTTTTTTTTCTTTCTAAAAGTTCCTGGTTACCGCACCGGCAGTTTGTATCAACTACGCGTAGATTTTCCCCATAATTTGTATGGTTTGGAATTACAATTTGTGCTTCAAGCACAATAGGTCTGAGGGGTTGTAGTCCGTTGATCAATGACACACACACGTGCAATGATTTCACCTAAAATATAGAGCAGTGACCGACGAAACAAGTCATGTTATTTTATACTTCTAATTTAAAAACAGTGTTTGAGTTTATATTAAAAGTATAAATATGGAATTCTACAAAATAAACGCCAAATCAATTAATCTTTTTTTTTTTATATAGCACAAAAAACGTCTTTCTACATAAGAACAACGTCCTGCAGTACATTCACACCATGAGACATAAATAACAAAAGAACGTGGCCTGTAAAGAGACCACAGGGCGTGATCTCACCCAGTCAGCCCAAGCAAGTCAGCCCAAAGAGTCAGCCCTGCCAAGTCAACTTAACGGAGTCACTCAGTTCCAGCATGTAGTCTAAGTGCAATCAGCTCAACTCCTCATCACCGTTACTCTCGTGCTCCACCACAAAGTTCCGTGTATTTATTCGCCATGTGATAAGTACACCTTGAAACACTAACATCGAATCTTAGGTCAATATCCAACTGGGGTAGGAGCTCTACAACTCTCATCCAGCAAAACCCCACAAGTCTATTTTATTGTAGAAAATCTACATTCGAAATAAGAGTTGTTTTTTTTTTTAATAAGAAATATTTGCGGTCTTATGATTTACTCAAATATTGCCATTTTTGAAAACCAAGTTGAGGTTGTGGAGTTCAAACTTCGGACCTCTGATTCGTGAGTCCGCAACACTAGCCACGGGACCACAACCCAATTCGCAGTATACAAGCTAATTTGTCCCTATATGGTTTTTCTGGTGAGCGTATTTCACTTCTTATGTATGTTTTTCACACACAGAACTGCATTCTTCATTCGCCTAAACACAGACTAAAAGTTGTACCCATACACAACGAATTACTTAATATAAACGCGCATGTTGTGATACCACCGTTTCTCATTTCCGGGTAATAATTATAACCAACGGTAACCACAGGAATCTAACCACAACTAGAAACATTTTTGTTAATCGATTGGTAATAATTTAACATTCCTTGACGGAATGGCATATTGAATGTATATTTAAAACCATATTATTTGATATTTTGAATCATCTTTTACGTTTGCTAATCTAATCTGATCGTTACACGTAAAATAGTTTAAAACATTACTATTTGGTCACCTTACCATAATATTAGTATTAATAGGCTAGAAAGAGACCAACATTTTTTTTAAAACAAGTCGACTACCGTTTAAACTGTAACCTCTCTAACTATGCTGAAAGTATGCTGTACCATGGAATAAACTCTACATGAAAAATAATGTTAGACCAGTTATTTTTATACAAATTCATAAATAATAAAATTGATTACTTGAAAGACTTCCATTCCGTGTGCCATCTAGACCGACAAGACAAAATCTTACGTTTTACGCAGACAACGCGTCAATAAACTATTTAAAACAATATACAATGTCTAGAATATGCAAGCAATATAACAATAGATTTACCGAGGCTGATATTTTTTGTGACCATGTACGTAAATTTAAGTAACCAATCATAGAAATATTAAGAGAAGCAGATGTTTAGTTATTTTTACTGTTTTATATAAATATTTTATATTTCTTATCTTTTATATTTGCTATATTTAACTTAATTTAAATTGTTGTCTTAAGTGTAAACATTTTTTTTCGGTGTGAGCATGAGTGTCCTACAATAATACAATATAAAGAAATTGACAATATTTATGTACACACTGTTTGTTTACCCAATAAAAAAAACCATCATGGATAACTTATATAGTGCCATTTTCGTAAGATAATGCTTCAAGGGCTCTTTACAAAGTATTTCTATAAATAGTGTTACTTAATTAAAAATTAGTATAAAACTAATCAAATATCCAAGTGAGAGTTGATCGTAAGTTCTTTTGAGTTTTAAAAGACCGAAAAAGACATGGCATGACCAAATCCAACAAATACTTGAAGATGGAGATGTCAAAAGTTACAATATCCGCAGGCCTTCATGAGAAGATGTATGAATACAGAGCAAGCGAGATCTGTATGCAAAGAAAATGATATTGCGTTCTTTATTCACCCTATGGGAAACGGCCTGAGGGTTTGCTGTCGTTGTTGTTGTCATTTCAAAGCATTATTTATTGATTCATCTGTAAAAATTGTGACGTTATAAATACTAAATTTTAACAGCGGTTTTTAAAAAAGTAGGGTGTTTTGTGAAGCCTAAATGTTTTTTATAATTATTTACGTTCTTACAATTTATCAAAAATTGCAATTTTATGAGGGCAGTGGGCAGGACACTTGGCGTGGCAAAATTATGACAAGTCTACACACATAATAATATGGCGGAGTCCATGGGCAAACAAAAAAAGTACTCGCAAAAATGATGGGTCGATAACATTGCCTCAATAGCCGGTCAAACATGGATGATTAAAGCAGGTGATAGGAAGGAACGGAGACGATTGGAAGAGGCCTTAATCCAGCAGTGGAGAGAATAAGGCTGAAAAAGAAGAAGCTTTTACTATAACAGACCTAAATTATATGATTATTTTTTTTTAAATTTCAAATCTTCAAAATATTAAACAATTTTATCGATAGTTCATATCACTTATAGCGTATTTCAATGAACTGACCCGTAAAGTCAACACAAGTTAATTTTTTTTTAAATCCACTGTCCAAAAAAAATATGTTCAAAACTCGTTTATTTATTGTAGCTGCTTCAAATTCAACTTTGTACCCATTTAGAAATTTTTAATACAAAATTAAAAAAAAAAAACTTTTTGAAACACTGTGAAATGAAACATTTGTCAGTGTGAAATAAGTTTATGTTCCTTTAATTAATCAGTCAACTATATTATTAAAATCCCTCTCCTTTACTTCTCCACTCTATTTCCTCATCCTTTTACCTTCTAGTTCATTTTTTATCTTCACTGTGTAACATGTTCTCTGATTGTATTTGTGAAAAACTTCAACTGGACGAATGTCATAATTTTTTTATATTTTATATCTTATCTTATATGACAACTGTTGTTTTTACTAAATAAATAAAAACAAAAATAAAATAAATTATCTAAACAGATCCTTAAACAGTAAATACATACATATATAAAATTTTGGTTTTCAAATATCTACATTTTAAATCAATCGTCCTTTGCGTGGTATAACACGTTACAGCACGGTTTCCGGAGGAGTTTTTAAACACAGTATTTTAAGAATTAACGTATGTATTCAGAAGTAATGCGTCGTTGGGTGTAAATATTTAATACAAGTAATATCTTTTAAAAATATGTATTCTACGAAATATAGAGCGAGCAAAGACAACTAATTAACTGTGGAAGTTATAAGATATTAGTAGTCAAAGCCTCCCAAGATTAGAATATGCAAACATCAATATAAACTCGGAGATCATTTTAAAGCTCTCAAAAGCTGCTAATTCGTACTTATATAAACATTACTCAAAGCTTGAAGCTTTTGCACTGACGAGAAAACGAAAGAAAAACTCTAGAAGCTGCTATTTTACATAACGACTGCAGAATTGTTTGAACCCGGAATTATTCCAAATTAACTCGTTTGTATGAAAATATATTATGATGGGCAAAGTTCCCACTGTTTTTAGTTATAAAAATGTGCGAATAAATCTTTTGAGATTATTGCAAATTATCTGTCATAAGATGCGAATGTTAAAGCATATGGCTACCATTTTTGAGATTCCGGGTTTATTTCTGCTTATTAAATATGTATTTACATATTGTTAAAGTATTTATTTTATTCACATTTTATATCGATTTAACAACCGTCTTATTTTTATGATATAAATTTACGATAGTGCATCCAAGCAGTTTCCTGTAAGTGGTCAAGAGTAAAACAATGATGATGAGAAATAAGTTAAATGTGCCAAGAAGTAAAAAAGTTGAAAATTGTTTTCGAGCGTCGCACTGTGGAACTAAATTCAGAATTCACGATAAAAAGTAAAAAAATAAAAGTTTTTTTTTCTATGTTATTAACTATTTTTAACTTATACTCAGATAAATTTAGAATAAAAGTGCGTTTTCAAAACCAAAAATGGTGGTCATGGGGTGGAGAAGCAACACTGTGAAATCATGCGTTGGCCCGTCGCTTTAGTCGTATTCCAATTGTGGGCAGAAGCATATATAATATATTGGCGTGTTGCAAAGAATCACAGTGTTTAAATGTATATCTGAAAGAATTTTTCTGCTTATTTTTTACAGTTTTTCCACCGCCATGTTTTCTAATGGTTCTGAAATCATAGACTTATATTTGTTACCAATCGGAAATCTTTCAGAAGAAGTGAAAATGAGGCAAGAAGTAAAGACGTAAAACGTTTCGTAGAAGTTTTGCGAGGAAATCCTCAAAAATCAATATCAACGAGGATATATTATGAAATATGCTGCTCATATCATTTATTTGTATGCATCATATGTATCTTAACTCCAAGATCTACATAACACAAAAAAATTGTAATTATCGGAAGTGCCTGAGTTGCTTGTACTTCCAAATTTTAGAAATTTAACAGATAGTTGTGGAGAAGAAGCACAAAATGTAGATTTCAATATATGATTAAAAACATGTTAATGATAAAATGGAGACTAGAAAGTGTTGAATCTGATTCAGCAGATGGTGAATTTTCAAAACAATATAAATAACGTTTAATAAAAATAGATATATTTATGGTAATATTTCACCGTGGCGGGGAAACAAGGTTCTAGTAGAAATGAAGAAATTATTTTATCCATTATTTTTTTTTTTAATATTGTTTTTTTTTATTACTTATTTATAATTAAGGATTGATTTTGTTTTTCTTTAATATTTTGATGCAGGCAGAAGTGATATTAAAGTATAAATAAAATAAAAGTTTAATGTAAAAAAACTTATTTTTTTATAAAGAACCTTGTTTCCCCAAACCTGACAATTTGCTAGGTATTTTTATGGTTGAACCCTAGAAACGAGAAAAAAATATTTCAAACACATTTTTTAGCAATAAACGATCAAAACATATTTTTATCGCGTTTTGTGAATGAGGGCCAACAGTCCGTTGCCTAGTAGGTAAAAAATTCAGTCAGGTGAATCTCACCAACACCAATTAAAGTTTCAGCTCCTCAAGAAGATATTTTATTTTATTTTATTTATATTTTTATTTATTTGGATAACCAACAGCTATAATTATATCAAATTTATATAACAAAACAAATAACAAATAAGCCAATTACAGGTTTTCACAAGTAGCATCACAGTAAGTTAAAAAAGATTCTCGAACATAAAATGAATAGTAGTTAAATGTAAATTTAAAAGAAAAGAAGAAAATACTACGAGTTATTTCGAAAGCAAACGCCGCACGTTTTTAAGATTATTTTCAAATAAATCTATGTTAAATGATTTATTTATTACATTAAAATTATTAAAAGTTCGCCATAAATATGAATTTTGCCTATAATTAGATGAAACAAGAGGTATGTGAAGAAGAGGGTTATTTCTTAAAACTTTGGAAGGAACATTGATAGAAAGTTTGCAATTTGCGATGCCTAACAATTTTAATGAATATGTATAAGAAAAAAATAATTTTTGTCACTCTTTTGTAAATGCCTCCTCAGTGCGGTGCGAAAAAAACAACTGCACGTCTAATTTTGCCTAACTAAAATCGATGTTTTGCTGTTCCGTTTTTTGCACCCAAAAACGGAACCAATTTGGCTATTTTTCAGGTGTGTATACGTTTAAAAATAAGCAATTTTCGTCTCCAATTATTTTTCCGTCTTGTAAAAAATTGATCTGAACAGATTTATTTCCTTCTTTATTGGCAATTTTTCTCTCTAACCACGGCTTGACTGGTTGTGGGGGCTAGAAAAAATCGATGTTTTGCTGTTCCGTTTTTTGCACCCAAAAACGGAACCAATTTGGCTATTTTTTAAAAAAAAAAAAACAAAATGTAATTTCTTCTGTCGGTAGCTTTTCATCAAATATGATACATAACTTTGATACGTATCAAAGTTATGTATCATATTTGTATACCGTACGTCCAAAGATAGTAGATAAAACTGGGCGCTTTTTTGTGTTTTTGGATGGTCCTAGCTCCTATAAAAAACAATTTGTTAAAAAAGCAAAACGATAGAGACACACCAATAGTAAATATCTATAGTGTGTAGTAAAATAACATATTAATTACGATAATCCAGGGGGGAAATAAGAGACGCGAGACAGCGTTTCCTTTTAAGTTCACAAACATCAACAGATCGAAAAATCAATGAAATATGAATGTTGAAACATAGGCAAAACGCTAAATGCTACACAGCGAGTAAAGTGGCCACATATACCAGCCAATGACAGGTCATAAGTAAAATAAAATAATGTCCTAACAAGACAAAAAGCGTCACATATATTTAAAAAAATAAAAGTAGAATTAAATCCAATAAAAGTGTTTTATTTTGGATACCTTACCAAATTTCATAATGGAATTCTAACAAATTATCTGCATGCACAATAAATAAATAAATATCCTAACACGTCTTGCAGTTACATAGTGCATGGACGGTTGGGATTATAGTTTATCGTTTCTAATTAAAATATAATCTAATAACAGATAGGATCTAGATGACAGGATGTCTTGTAGCTACAGAGAGCGTGGACGGTATTAAACCTAGCCCCTTTTTTAAAATTAGTTTTTGAACAATATCTATCCATATACACGTTTTTTTACTGTATCTTTTACTATGTTTGTACCATGTTTTTTCTTTTTACTACGTCCTTTACTATGCCTGTTAAAAAATACGTTTTTTTACCATAGAAATAAATATTTTATACCATGTCTTTTACTATGTTTCCTACTCTGTAAATTGCTTTTCTTACGTATTTTATTGGGTTATTAAAAATGACTTTTACTTGATTTTTTACTATGTATTTTATTATGTTTTTTAGTATGTCTACTACCTTTATTTATTTTTTTTATGTATTGAATACTGTTTTTTATATATTTTTTTGACTGCTTAGAACGCGGTAAATAACTGTAGAGTCAAAGCAATTTTGTGTAAATGTATAGTTTTATATATATATATATATATATAAATATACAATATGATAATAAACAAATAAAATAAATAAAATTTACAATATTCAAAATTAGAATCTTCGTTTTTTTAAATTATTTATATATTTATATTTATCTACAAGAAAAACCGAAAGTTGTATATTTTAAACTTGTATAAATTCTCCGAAAATCTTATTTATGTAATCCGTAAATCCCTTGACTTATTTTCAAAGTTCTTAAATACAAGGATTCTTTGAATTCATCATTTGGTTAATTTAAGATGCGCAAAAGGTAAATTTTATTCATGTGCATAAAAACTGGATGAAATTTCCATTTCTATCATAATTCATATTTTGGCTTGGGCAATTTTAATCCAAGAATAAAAAACTCATTGAAATTTGTTTGGAAAGTTGGAGTCTCTTTATGATAAACAATATTTTGAATATGCCCAAATGTTTGTAGACAAGGCTGAATTTCGCTCCCCCGAGAGTTATTTAGAATTTTTTTATATATTTTTTTTATGTATTTTACAGTTTTAAAATGTACAGAGTTTCTTTGTTTCAGGTCCCGACTAGCTAGGAAATTCCTGTGTTTAGGAAGGACCTTATTTTTAACATGTGTTTTTTTTGTTATTTCATTAAATGATGCTTAATAAATTCAAAGAATAATAATAACATTAGAAAAAATCAATATAAATATAAATTAGAAAACATGCAATTAAGTTCAAAGGAGAGAGGAAAAATTTTAAAAATAGAATTTACTGGACTTTTTTGAATTTGTCATCATTTCACAAAGAAGCGGGCTTCATTTATCCCCACTCGATTTTGTTTTTCTGGATTTTACCTAGGAGTATCTATCTTGTCAAAAACACTTGTTCAGAATGTTGGTTCTATTTCACACTTAGATTGCTATTCAGCCTGGGGCACAGAAAAAAATATGAAACACCGCATAATTTACTAAATGTTGTTAAATATTTTTATATAACCACTTATCGACTTTCCTATATCTACCGGTTTAGAGACGTACCCGTATCTTTGTCAGGACAAGAATTAAAACGACATGCAAAATCCACTATCGACCTTCACCATAGTTATTAAAAAAAAAAAAAAAAACCAACACGACATGCATTTTCATAAACAACCGTTACATGTACCGATTAGGTTATGAAAACATTTTATGTTGTGGAAGAAAAAGTAAAAAAAAGAGGGGAGAAATCAGTAGACATAGAAAAGCCGATAAGTGTATATATACAAATATTGAATAAAATTTAGTAAAATTTTTGACCACAAAGTAAATGTTTTTAATATTAAAAATACTTACTTAATTATTTGAATCGCAAGAACGCAAATACATATTTTTAAATCGTTAATTTGCGCCTTTAACCGAGTATAAAGTAATAATAAACAACAATTATAAGGAAACAAAATACGAAACACCGGTACAAAAGTGAAGAAAATAAATATCCTAAAATCAGCAGAAAATAAAGAAATTACAGAGGAAAATTAAACAAGAATATTTAATAACTCTTTTGATGTGTACGTGCTTGTCGGTAAACCCAGTAAAAGTACACATTTAGTTTGTGTAAGTAGGCACACTAGAATGATTGATTGAAATCACGTCTTAATCTCATCTTACAGTCCATTTAAATCTTTGATAAACTTTGCTCATGTGTGCCAGACAGAAAGTGTTCAAATAAAGTATTCTCGGCTGTCTTCTGGCACACACAAAATGTGTTTGTTTAATTTATTGTTTGTATTTATTTTAGATAGTTGTTCAAATGCAATTTGTTAAACCTTAACAAATGAACAATTTATATTAAAAATTTTTAGAAGTTTTTAAGAAACATTCAATTTAAATTAGGTTTACCTTTGTCAGAAACAAATTATAAATCCTTGATGACTAATTTGAATTTACCATTACTGTCTAGCAGGAGGAAAATAAATGACCTCATTTTTATTTACAAATAATAAAATAATAAAATAGATTGCCTAGAACTGTTAACTTTAATAAACTTTCGTATTCCACATAGACCGACAAGACAATTTTTTTTGTTTTACAGTCATCATCGTGGTACTCATTATTCATCAAATTCACCAGGTATTCGCACGCAGCGACATGCAAATTAATTCAGAGATGATTTAGATTTATTTTATACCACGCCGCTGATGGGATCAAGTCCTGTATTTTGAAAAAGAATTAACAATAAAAAATTCAAATAATGATTGATTCTTCACTTTTGTTTTAATTCTTTACTCTTGCGGGTATAATTATTTTTTTAAACTTATTTAGTATTAATATTTATATAAACTATGAAGTAAACTTTTTTCATTTCCTTTTAAAGCATTTCACATTTTTTTCTTTCTTTTTTTTCCTCTCATCCTCTTGTTTAAAACTGCTATTTTCTTTAATTTACCTTTTTTTTTTAAACTAAATATTTATCTTTTTATTTATTAATTTGTGACATATGTAATATTTCGTTTTTTATAGATAAATACTGTTAACCATTGCATACTTTTTTCGATTTTTTTGTTCTTTTTTAATAAAATAATATTTTTTGTTGTATTTTTTATCACTGGTTTTATTATAATTACATAAAAGGTTCATGGAACCGTAAATAAATACATGAATATGGTTTACAAAAACAATATTTAATAAAGGCAAATATGTCAATAATACACATTATGATACATAGTTAGAGAGAAAGAGTCTAAAACTGGTAATCACAGCGTGGAAAGGATCCACCTCTCTCGGTAGGCTGTTCAATAGATTCCCTTCTAAAAATGTTTTTTCCTCCGTTAAATAATAAATTTTGATTTTTTAAATATAATTTACATGTACCTGTGCATGTAACAGTCTTATGGGCATCACAATTAAAACAAATAAAATTCAAAGAAGAACCAAATATAAAAAATACAAAGACTTAATCTTTTATAAACATTAAATCTTTGAAATTTATGTAGCGAGACTAAAATTTGCACCTTTTTTGAATTTATTACACGCTGTAAATTTGGAATACGCTTTTCATATTCTAAGACGGTTAGGAGTGGTAAAGAAAAATGACCACGCCTCCACCTGTATCGTATTATATATTTTAAATTTTAAATGTCGACAAGACACGCCGTCCATTTTGAATGCAAATCTCCGCGGAATATGTAGATTCGCCCACGGTGACGGGAAACAGGTAAATTGGACCAAGTTTCACCAGGTACTCTTGAGATAAGCCTCGTCTTGACGGACAACAGGGGTGCAGATTGGAAAAGAGAGAAATTGTAAATTAGTCGGGATTCCAGGTGAATTCAATTATTCACCTTCACCATTTTTCACAAGACTTTTATTCAAATTACTCTTAATTCCTAACTCGCAGAGGTTTGCCATTTATCTCGAATGGTTAATTTCTAGAAAGGTTCCAAAATGTTTATATATTTTTCCTATTTCTGTTCAAAGAATTTACCTTGTGTTCAAACATTTCTCTAAATGTTAGAAAATATTAAAATTCACCCATTTTTATTAAGGATACAGGAGTTAAAATTTTACATTCAAATAATAAATAAGGACCTTAATTAAAAAACATAGAGGTGCTTCACATTTAAATAGCTTTTAAAAAAATATATTCCCCTGATAAATAATCAAACATCTATTCAATATAGGCCACCTTTAGATTTCAAAATTAACCAATCGTGAATATTCAACCACTTAGCCCTTACTTTTCCTAACCCCTCTCTCACACATTCTGTGACGTATCGCTAAATATTATTAACCTAATTTAAGTGCATGTTCGGAGATGGTGGTGTTTGCTTCGCCTTTATCTCTGAATGGAATTTATGTATTTTTTCGTAAATATGTACTTTGTATGCTACGGTGACGGTAAAAGTGATAATGTATTTAAGTATTTGTTTGTTGGTGTAGTAAGTGTCCTGACAAAGAGACGGGTACGTCTCGAAACCGTTAGACAAACAAAGTTGTTGGATGGTTATTTTTCTTTTAATTTACGTGAATTTAAAAAAATAAAATGATAATAATGAATGAGCAATAATCATCCTCACCATTATACCATCCACACTTGATGGTGTATAGGGCACTGAATTTGTAACAAAATTCATTATTTATCGATTACTTACATTAAGGTAAGATGATATGTCTTACACTCGGGTTCTAGTTCAGGTTAATTGAAATATTACAGTATACAACCACTTTAAAAGCCCATGTTTTAAATTACCCTGCCACAAATCGAACCCAAGACCTCAAGTATAATAAGCGAACGCGCCAATCACTTCACTGCTAGGCGAATTTATCACAACTCAATTTTTTGTTTCCTTTATTTTTATCTGATAGTATCCACCGAGTTAAAAGCACTCGCCAAGAATTTTGGTTCTATTTCACAAACAGAATTGTAATTTTCATACGCCCGGACACAAACAAATTTGCAAGTAATAATGTAATGTTTTACATACATATTCAACAATATTTTGAGTTTGTACAAACGTTTAAAAAAAATTGTTTTCATTATTTGTTCTCCATCTCTGTTGTAATATATGTTGAATTTAATAACTTCCTAAGGGATGAAATCTAGTCTTCTTCTTCAAACATTTGAAAAAACTATTTATATTGATTAAACCGACTGGTTCAAATAGAAATATATAAAACGAAAAACGTTTTCGTGAAATAATTCAGTGAGATGAATCTCACACACATTAATAAAGGTTTCAACTCTTTAACTTATATACAGATATTTAAAAATAAGCAAAATGATGAATGTTACACAGAGTGTAAAGGTGCCACTTAACCCTAGTTAGGCAGTCAAAGTAACTTTGCATAAATTATAATTTTGTGTATGTAATATAATGATAATAAATAATAATAGGAATAATAAAACTTGCCAATAACAGGGCATAAGCCCTGTTTATGTCTAGAGTGTCATATTTCCTTCTCTCATACCAGGCTAATATTTATTAATAACGTTTTATGGTAAAACTTACCTGAAAATATCGTTCGCTCCGGGATTATCGACAAATCTCATCATATCTCCTAGATCGTTTGCAAATCCCTGAAAAAAAAAATATTTGGTCTTAGCAAAAATATAAAAATCATGATATTACCTTTGTTCTCAGTTTTAAGTAGCAAGAAATATATTTAATATTAACATAACCACAATGTTTTAAGTATGTCCGAATGCTTGCAGACTGACTGAATAGACTACGAAGTTATTTTGATCTCAATTTGTTGCAACAGAGAGGGAAAACTTTTTTGAGAAGGGAGTATGGAAGCCGAGGCATCTAAGGGCTTATGACCTGTCAATAGCTGGTTTAAATGGCCACTAGCATTTGCACATACTGAATTGTTGAATTAACTAACTGGTAAAATAAAAAGTATAAAAATTGGAAACTTGTTTTCAGGCGTTGCCTAGTAGGTAAATTGGTTCAGCCGGACGAATCTCACCCACATGATAAAGGTTTCAGCTCTTTTACTTAACAAAAGTCAACAGATAGAAGAGTTGAGAAAATGTGGATGTGTAAACATAGGCAGAATGGTGAATTTTACACAGGGTGTAAAGTGACCCAGCCAGCCAATGACAGATCATAAGCTCTGTAACTGCCTAGACTTCCATATTCCCTTCTCAAAAATGTTTTCCTCTCTGTTTTAACAAATTTCGGACATAAGTAATGTCCGTTTTTTTTTTAATTTAAAAGTGTGAATCAAAATTGATTAATTTATACGCCATTCGAAAAAACTTTTTTGCTCTTAAAAATGTATTTGCGCTTGCGTTACATGTATTATTTTATTTGATCATAAGCCTTCAAAATGAAATTTCACGTTGACAAAAGTGAGCATTTTTGATACGTTCGCGTTTCGCGTTCAATCGAGGGAATAAAGGAAAAAAACATTATCAACTAATTTGTAGTAAAATAATATATTATTGATTAGTTTGTGGTGAAATAATGAAAGATAATTAATACATTACTGACTGATTTGTTGAAATTTGACCTCTTGTTTTCTTCGTTTTTAAAAAAACTGACAAAACTTAGTTGAACACCCAATTGATAAACGAATGCTTTGAAACAGAAAATTATTGATTAACGATACTTTTTGATTTATTAATATTGTAGGTGGTTTACCGTAGATCATTTTGTGCATTTTGTGTAAGTAAATCATTAGTCATTTCACAAATAATCAATTTGTAACACAATGGCAGACTACAGATACAACAACAGCAAATTGTTCTTTATTTTTTCGCAATCTAGATACAATAAAACCTAATCTTAGATATTCGCTATTGTTCAACACGAAGCTGTATCGATCATTGTTTCTATTTGCGGAGCTTAGTTGAAAAGACGAATAAAAAAAAACAGTTTTTTTTCTTTCAAATAATCGTAATTTAGTATGCCTTGTAATGAATGAATGAAATAAATAAAACCTTTACATAGGAGCCAAACGATCCAACCTTGTAAAAACGAGGCAGGTAAAAAATTACATCTCGCTAAGAGAACTTTAACGGTTGAAAATAAAATACGTTAGTACAAAAAAAACTTACAGCTTTGAGCTCTTTTACTTTACGATAATCAACAAATGAAAATATTGAAAAAATATAGTTATTCAAATATAGGCATTGTTAATTTTACGCAGTGTTTAAATGACTACAAAACACATCCATGTTCTATTTTTTTCACTTTTAATCTGTAAAATAAACCAACATATACTAATGTTTATATCAACTTAATATGACGTATAACTATGACATTTTACAAGCTTGAAGTTAATGATATTTCAATTCGTAGGTAATTGCCTTCTGTGCCTTCATTTTCTAGCGGACTTATATCGTGATCAAACGTGATGCTACTTTTAATGCACTCTAACTGTGAAAAACAGAACAAATAATGTAGTGTCCATCCAGTATGTGTTAGTGTATAGACACTTACATAGTAATGTGTAGGTGCATTATAAATGTTCAAGTAGTGAGCAGCGCGAGGTGGCCGGCTCTATTCATTCGGGTTTTGCCTTCCTAGTCACTCACACGTCCTTGAAATTATAATTGTATTGAACGCTCTAATATAATCGTTTTAAGAAATATAAGAGTTTGCATTATTAATCAAATAAGTAACTATCGAACCTTTCGATTGTGATCACTAGCGCTTGAAATATTTAAGGATCCTAAGCATTTTAAAGATGTTTTCTAAGGTAATGAAGTCCAAAAAAAAATGAGAACTAAAGGAAAATGTTAACTTCATTCTTACATTAATTAGTGCATATGCATATTGATTTACAAAAAATATTATTGAAAGCAACAGAATATTTGCTATATTTATATATGGCTAGTTTTAAAAAAACGTGTCTATTATACGCCAGTGAGAATACTCACCATTTTGAAAATTTATTATTAAAAGCAAAAATGGAGATTTAAATTAAGTGTATTTAACTTGATTTTTTTAAAACATTTGCGTTCTTACCCGTTAACCCAAATATTTTAATTTTGGGGGGCATTTTAACGAGTTGTAAATATCTCTGTTAGAAAATGGAAATCAATTTAATGTTGTTGGTAAGGAACAACGTGTTTATTTATTGTATGCACCTACGTTAAGAGTTATGGATTTAATGTACTAAACTTTAAAATATAACACCATTCTCTTTAGAAAGACACGTTTTGAACAAGTACGTAGTGAACACTTTATTTTTCTAATTTCATTTTCAAAGGCAAAATAATGTTTCCGTGTTGCTTTGATTTCTCTTCTTTTCTTCTGGAAGTGCGAGTATCTAGTTCTATGAAGCGTGTTCGGAATATCTCAAATTGTATCTAAATCCCTTAAATTATCGTGATTCCGGGATCCGCCACGTCTTTTGCTGTCATTCAAATGGAAGAATTTTCAAAATAGACTCAATTCAAGTCGTGCTGTGGAAAAGAAACCCAACATGTGAACTTTTTTCAACATGTGTTGCTTATTGGCACCAATAAACTTATTCATATGACGTGTGATTCCAAGTTTCAAATTCGAAACAAGTATTTTAAATAATGACGTGACGTCAAATCGAAATGTTTAAAAATTTCCTTTTAAAGAGAACAAAAAGGAACCTACTTATTTGAATAAGAACCTACTGATAAATCGCATGTTTTAATTTCAGAACGATAGCAAATTTTGCTTTTTTTATAATTACCTGAATATATATGACATGCCTGAACATCGCACGATACGCTAAACCGTACCGATCGTTCCCTTTTCCACGCCGACAACTTCCGAAGTAAAAATATTATGATTTTTCATTAAGATTAAGTCCTAGATTTTTAAGATTTGAAGGTTATTTGCATGGTTGGGCGAAATGAAAAATATAGTTTAGTATCATATTTTCTCGGGGGAAACAAAATCCTGAAGAAGGAAATTAGATGGAGGTTAGTTCGCTTTGTATAGTTGGATAATTTATATAGCGCCATTTTTGTGAAAATCACCTCAAGGGCGCTGTACCATTAATAAATATCCCAGTACGTCTTGCAGCTACAGAGCGCATGGACGGTTGGAATTCTAGTTCCTCGTTTTCAATTAAGATCAATAAAAAAATATAACAGATAGGAGCTAGATTACAGGACGTCTTGCAGCTACAGAGCGCATAGACAGTTAAAAATTAAGCCCCCATTAACACATTTTAAAAATTAACAAATAAATTTAATGTATTAATAATATTTAAAAAAATAAAAAATATGAATAATAAAAAGGAGTACGATTACAACATGTCTTGCAGCTACTAAGCGCATAGACGATTGGAATTCTAGACCCCATTTAACGTTTACTAGTTAAAGCGTTTATCTACCATGTCTGAGGTCTCGGATTAAATTTCCGGTGTTCAGTGTAGAGTTTTAATTTTAAAAGGTGATTTTTTAAATATTATATATATTATAAGGTGATTCAATCAAATATTTCATTTTTCCTGGACTGGATTTCAAGCGCGAAACTAATCATCTTGGGAATTTTTTGACGTATGTCTAAATGTTTGTAGAATAATACTGGAGATACTCTTTCAAACGTATTTTAGTGATAGATAATGTTATTCGAAATAATAGTCGTTTGCATAAAAAAAGAAAAATCGTGTTATAAAATGCCATAGGACGCTGGTAAAAACTTCATAAGTGGTATATATTGTTTGTTTATTTTACGCTTCTGAAAATGGTGTAAATGTGAAAATCACAAACATTAGGCAGAATGGTGAATGTTCTGTAAATGTGTGTAAAAGTGATCACTTGAACCAGCCAATGACAGTTTCGGAAGATAATAGTGTTTATTACTCATTTTTCTCTTTACGTACCCGGAGGTGCATAGAGCACTGCATTAGTAAACCAAATGCAGCGTGTGATTATTATTTTACACGAAGGAAAGATGGTCAGTGTAATTTTTCATGTGCCAGTCCAGGAAAAACTTCAAAATCTATATTCCACGTTCACCCTACCAGAAATCAAACCTTGAAAGAATGGCTCCCAAATACGCTAACCACTACAAAATGAGGCAGACTTATCTCCACTCGATATTTTTATACAGACTTTTTACCTCAGAGCAGCCATAGAGTTGAAATCATTCGATCAGGGTTCTGGTTCTATTTCGCATCCCGAACTGTATTCTTCATTCGCAAGGACACTAATTTACTACTCAATATACGTACATTTTACCGTATTTATAAATAAAAAAGTAACTTATCGAAGAAATCCCTATTTTATTTTTATATGTTATACCTAATGATAAACTAAATTAATACGTATGAAAAAGTTAAATACCTCTCCATTTTCTGGTGGATCTCCATTGCCGAATGTTGAAGTGACTATCATCAGAAGGGCCTCGTGTTCGATGGACGAAACGTCGTAATCTGTCATACAATACACCTGAAAAAAAATTATTTAACCAATTATTTTTATTTAATTTAAATATCTAGATTTATTTGAAAAACCACTAGATACAATTATTACACGTATATTTTTAAAGAAAACAAATTAAAATATAACAGGTTTTAACAAGTAGCACCAATTCATAAATATTTTCTTAAAAAACTACGAGTATATGTGTAATAAGCAGTACCACGATAATTTTTATTTTTATTTTAAAGATCTATTCGGGTTTTTACTATTCACACATATATTTTAATTTTGGTGGCCATTTTCAACAAGTTGTAAATAACTCTCTTTTATAAAATGGGAATCTAGTTGTGGGAGGGCGGGGTGCGAACCCCAGACGGAAGATACTAGCCACAGGACCACAAGCCGATTCTCGGAAAGCAAACGCCGCACCGCACAATATTCTGACTATTCTCAAATAACCCTACATTTAATTATTTCCTAATAATTGAATACAATAGGGAAATATCACATCTTACGAATATCAACAAAAATATGTGAAATGGAATTAGAAAAAATAATAGTTTCTTTAGAGAAAAATATTTGTGGATAATTTTCAAAATCAATATGGATATTCTAAAGAAATGTTTTCATCCATTTTTTAAAAATATGTCTCCTCAAAAACGCGACATGTTTGGCTTAGATAGTTGTGATGTCAAGATTCGTGACGATGTTCTATTTAAATTTAAATGGTCACAAACAAAGGTAAAAGTTTTACTGAATCGTGACGTATTAGGGGCGGGCACAATGCAATGAACCGTTTTCACAGAAATCTAAAATTATGAATAAAATAATATACATTGTGCTAACTAACAAGTAATAATTTTTATTCGACAGTATTTCATTGACCCATATTAACTTTAAATTGCAAAAAAAAGTTGATGTAATAATTTCCTCTTAAGGTTGTGTTTGTTTTAATAAATAGTCGTCATAAATATGAAAATTGCCTATTTTTTAAATTGATTTATTTATACTTTTACAATTTTGTATTATTTTCTTATACAGAATAATGGGGTTTCCCGTGCCGAGGGAAACATTTTACATTAAGTAGTATGAAAAATGCCTTAAATAAGTTATTTAACATAGTAAACATTATAAGAAAATAAAAACTTTTAAAGATATTCTGTTTGCTTTTACGCTACATATACTATTTTATTTGATTATAACACTCCAAAATGAAATGTCAAGTAGACGAATGTAATTATTTTCAAAACCTCCGTTTATTCGCGCACAATCGAAGAAATAAAACTGCCAAAGCTGCTAGCGATATTTGCGCAGTGTACGCTGAAGACGCGATGATTTGTTGCAAAATAATGAAAGAGAATACATTTTTTTTTTTTTGTCTTTTTGTTCTTTTCATTTGGTAAAAAACGTACACAAATATAAAAGGAAAATATCACATACTACGAATACTATCACATAGAGGATAGAACTCCACATCGCTTTAAATTTGGATACATATCTCGCTTCTTCTACATTCATACATCATCTCATACACCCACGCCGATTATTCCGACTTTTGACATGTCCATCTTTAAGTATTTATTAGATTTGGTTATGCCATGTCTTTTTCGGTCTTCCTCTACTTCTGTATCCATCAACATTTGCATTGTAAATATATTTAGTCTATGTAATAATCTAATATATAGATGTCACTGAAAAACGCGACGTGTTTGGTATTGATATTTGTGAAGTCAAGATTTGTGACGATGTTCTATAAAAAAATGAACGGTTAGGAACAAATTTGAAAATTAACACGAATCGTGACGTGCTGGGGGCGCGACCAATGAAATGACTGTTTTTGCGGAAATTCAAAATTACAAATTTAAAAATATTTTTCTTTACTCCACAATATTTCATACACCCTTAATACTTTGAAAATGTTAAAAATAAACCGTATATTTCTCTATTATTTGCTAAAACTATCTATTTACTATCTTTAATCTTATAATATTTCAACACTTGCAATGAACTTCACGGCATATTATCAAAATTATAGAAGCATTCATTAATAGAATCGAGAATGTTCAAAAAAAATTCCTGAAAAAACTAGAATACAAATTTCATTTGCATTTTCCAAATTATTTAGCTTCATTAAAATTTTATAACCTTGTTTCATTAGCACACAGAAGAGATATGTTTGATCAGATCCTGCTTTACAAAATTGTCAATAATAAATTCGATTCCCCGGAACTCATTAATCTACTTGCTTACCGTGTCCCCTCCAGGCCAACTAGACTCTCTGATATTTTCTATATTCGTAAATTTAAAACTAATCATCGGAAACATTCTACAATCCCTCGTATATGTGAAACATTTAACAAAAAATTTAATAGTCTTGATATATTTAACACTCCATACAATATGTACAGAAGAGAATTAATAGGCTTGATTCATTCTCTTCATTCATAATTCGTTTAATCAATAAATCAAATGCAATTTTCCACTCTCACTTTCCTTCAATCATCCGTTACCACTCCTTATCAATTTCCTTCTTTTCCTTTCCACTATCTCCTTGTTTTGTCCATATTTATCTTATTTTAATATATACTATATTTATTATTTATATAGTTTAAACTTCAAGCCGTCGTCGCTTTATTACAGTATTATTTAGTGAATACATATAATTGGATGGCAGGAGCTACTATGTTTACATTTTATACATATATTTTTTTTAAATATTCATTTAACCTGTACATCTGTTTGTATTCGAAATAAATAAAAAAATTATATGAAATATTTGACGGCAAAGTTAATAATCCCACGGAGGGTCGAATACGAACTCTGTTGGCTCATGTATAAATCACAGCACAACTCTGCTCCGAAAAATCTCAGGGAACAATGCATTCCAGGTGAACTAGCGGACAGGTGTCGCTTAGGTCAGCTACGTCTACGGCGACAGAAAAAGTTATTATACCTCTACGAAAACAGCGCACTAAATACAGAGAACGCGCATTTGCGGTCGCAGGCGCTATGGCATGGAATGTTCTCCCAGCAGAGGTGCGAGGCGGTGAGAGCAAAATGTTTCGGAAAAAACTTAAAACCCACTTGTTCTGTTATCATTTGAATAAATCCGTAGCATGAGATAATAAAATATTAAAAAAAAATAAAATTACAAATTTAAAAGCTTCAATTCGATTTTTTTATTCATATAATCACTTTGTTAAGCGCCATTGAAGTATTATGTTACGATAATGGCGCTATATCTAATAATAAAAATTAGAAAAATATTTATTATTTTCTCAAGCGGAATATAGTTATAACTAGTGGACCCGACAGACGTTGTACTGCCCAAACGTTGACTTGCCTGCTATTAGCTGGTTGAACAAAAGTTTTTGCGTATAAAAGGCATGCGTTATTTATTTTGGTCTTTTTTGAGCTATTTATATATTCGTAATAAGGGTAAGTTTTTCGTTTGACTTCCTCATGTTATTGGCTGAGAGGCTTTGTGCTCAAATTGTAATTGTGCAAAATCACTATTCTAGTGCTATAATCCATGGATAAAATACGGGAATACGTATTAATGAAATTATTATTTTTTGATACAGTCCGATTTATTCAAATACGATTCCGCGCTCCTTTTGGACTATTCTTAATTCTATGATATAGATAACCATCTCCGTTTAAGAACACTACTTAGTATTTCGTTCTTGCATCACACCTAGTGATGCCCGTCATTAAGTTACATCTTCGGAAACATCTGCATGGAAACAAGTTTACATCTTATTAAGAGTTTTAGCCTATATTCCCGACATGCCACACCACAGGCTGCTCTCGGGGAACTGTTCCTTTGGTGACAGCGAGGAAGGCAATTGCGAAGTTCCTTGTAACAAAGTTAGTCACACTTTACGGCTGCTATTTGTAGTCGAACTATCGTATTATGTTTATGCAACTGTAGGATACCTCGTCAAAGCGGGGAGGGGGGGGGTGCATTACGTGTAACCCGGAACATGTGTTGCGATTATAAAGGCTATCTTCATCGGTACATAGCGAGACGTTATACATAATTTCTGTATTATCTCTATCTACCTCGGTATGTTCAACCGACTTGTCATCTCGACATCACATGATCGAATCCAACCAACAAATGCCCCCGAAAATTTCATCCGCGTTCCTTACTTAATTAAAATTATAAATAGTTATCATTTCATTTGTTCAAATCATCAATCATATCAAATGCTCACTTGAATATGATTTTTATATGACTTTTTACAATTACTAAGGAAGTATGCTTAACGATCTTCTGTATGCATCTACCGAGCGATTACAAAGCCGGTTCCTTCAACGTTTCGATAAGTGCTCTCAGGAAGATTGTAAAACAAATAGAAAAAAATATTTATATTATTATAATATAAATTATTATTTTTTACGGTGGCAACATTTTTACGCCTAAGATGCTCTTATATATTAATAGGGCAAAATCAAGCCACATTATCTGTGCATCTAGGCGATCGTTTTCAAAAGTGACAATTATGTCAGAATTTAATTCGATTTCGAAATTGACTTACTTCTTTCATGTTTTAATAGGCTTTTAAGAAAAAAAGTGCCAGCCTCGGAATTATAAATAAATTAATAAATCGTAATAAAAGAAAAAATTCCCTTGTGGAATTAAGTTTTGTCTTTTTTAAGGCGTAAATATGTATGTCGAGGGGTACTAGACCCGTCAGTAGTCCATTCTAGAGACCAAAGTATCAGCTATAAAATATGAACGCCTTAAATATTGCTCTTCGCTGAGAATGGCACAAAATACCATCAACCCACATTCGTGCAGCGTGTGAAGTCGTTTTGAACAGACTCGATGCTTTTATCCGCGCTAAAGGTAGCTACATTAAAAAAAAATTAAACTTTTTTACGATATACTGAAGTTTTTGAATTAAAAAAAAATCAAAAATGACTAAACTACTGAATTTTTAATTGGTAACACTTCAAATGCCGACCCTTGTATTTACGACGACGTGATTTTTCAAAATATTTATGTTGTCTTAAATGTGAGAAGTGTGATATATTTCATATGCGAATTCATTAAATAATTATAGCACAATGATCATAATGCGATGATTATTTCTGGAAACAATTAAAAATAGATGTCACAAATGAGTAAAATTTAAGTGGTGCCTTTGTTTTTGCAAAAAAATATAAATGATGGCACGAAAGCATTTTAAAACACCTTTCTTTTGATATTGCGATATCAAAAGTTTTTAATAAAAAACATTAACAAAATAAACATTACATAAAAACATTTATTTTTTCAAATATTTAATTCACAAAAAAAATGTAATTACTTCTCGACCGGCAGATTGCGCCTCTTGAAATTCAGAGTAAATACAGGTACATTGGTACTCACATTAAAGCAATGTTTTTAACCCCTTACATAATAAGTATAAAAGAGAATATGTATTTTTTTCCATTTACAAGAAAACTATCACTTGATTTTGAATGTACATGAAGTGCCAAATACGGCTAAGGAATGCTTTGGGGTTTAAATGAATGCAAGGCTTTGTATGTCCCGATTTAGTGTACTTTAGTTATTTTTTAATGTTTTTCCTGGATCATTTTATGTCTCCTACGTAACATAAGGTTTTTTCAAACCGAAAAAAACCCATGCGGTAATGGGTTAAGTAATTATTTTTTTTTAAATTAGAAATTTAAACGGATTACACACATTTAACAAATACGAGGGGTTACCCAAAAGTAGCGGGAATCACGCTGTGGTGGAAAGGGAGAGTAGGGATACCCATTTTTTGATCCGATGTCCGTTAGAAACACGTTTTTTGAGTTAGTGTGCGAAGTTCTGTTGCTGTGAGTGTATCAATTCGTCTGTGGGAATTTTTTTAGTGAAACAACTTTTTCCATTTCGCCGAAAACGTGATGGCCTATTGTCGAGAGCAACGCGCGGCTGTGAAATTTTGTTTCCTGTTGGAGAAATTGGCCGCGGGAACTATTGTAATACTTAAGACTGCTTATGGAGATACTGTCCTAAGTAAAACCAGAGTCTATAAGTGGTTTTGAAATTTAAAAAATAGAGAAATGTCAATTGAAGACCCGTTCGCCCTCAAAAAACGCTTCTCAACGTCAAGAACTGACGAAAACATCGACAAAATCAATGCTCTCGTTCGTGAAGACCGTCGCCGAACCATTGATCAATTCTGTAAGATGTCTGAAATATAATTAAGTTTAATTTAGAGGTTTTGAAAAGATTAAAGGAGAGTATTCGGAAGATAAGGGCAGATCTTTGGCGCACAAGAGACTGGTTTTTCCATCATAACAACGCGCCGGCCCACACAGCTCTCTCCGTAAATCTGTTTTTGACGAAAAACGGCATGACTACAACTGTTTACCCCCTTTACTCACCGAACCTAGCCTCCTGTGATTTCTTTTGTTCCCCAGACTCAAAAGAGACCTGAGAAGATAGCGTTTTGTCACTCTGGAGGAGGTGGAACAAAAATCGCCGGAAGGCCTAAAGAAGATCCCGATAAGTGAATTGAAAAAATATTTTGAACAATGGAAGGATCGTTTGCTGAAACGTGTTTTAGTAAAAAAAATACTTTAAAGGTGATCAAAATTTAGTGAAAAAATATTAAAAAATAAAGAAGTTATGATAAAATTCCGTTTTTTTTTTGGGTCCCCCCTCATATATATTTTTATGTTTTAAATTTATACTCTACTGTTAATGACAATATTTTTAACATTATTTTGAAAGCTTTTGTGAGTCTTTTGTTTAGTTTAGTCTGTCCTAGTCTCGTTTTTGGAAAGTTGTGTATGATATTTTTCTAATATTCTCGTTATGTGTCAATGTTTACTACAAAGTTTAAGATAGCCCAGAAATTGTTAGAAGCATTTCATATCGAGTCCCTGTCCGTAGAACTCGTAAATCTGTACTCTTCGACATTCCTAACTCAATAACTAATTATATAAAAATTGTACTCTTCGAAGAATACAGATTACCCATAATGACAGTTTTAGTAAAATCGACATATTACACTGTAAATAGCATATTTTTATCAGTTCTATTAAAGACATTTTGAATTTATCTTCTGCTTAACTTTTAATTTTAACTTTGAATTTTCACTTTTGATTTTAACTTTAAATTTTAATTTTTAATTTAAATTCTTCATTTTTACTTACTTATATCTACTACCTGCATCTTATTAATTATTGTTGGTTGTGAATTTTTACTAAGAAATATAAATGTTCACGGAACCAGAGAGAGAGGGAGGAAAGTAAAGTTGGTGCTATACAATGTCTTCTCCCTTTTATGTGCTTTTTACATAATTTTGATATTTATTTGTATTTGAATTTTTTAAATTGAACAATTTCACCGTCTCCTGCATTCATAATAAATAAATGTGAAATCTGTACCTAAAATTTTTCTTTTGTACCTTTATTTATTTTTTAATTTTTTTATACGCCTTCACTCGTTTGCAAGTGATTATTTATAAAAAGACTGAATGATTTCCTTAATAAATTTATATAGTTTTATTTGTATTTAATGAGTCAAATGTTAATTTGATTGAATAAAACAATACCTGGGCATTGAAGGCGTGTCCGAAGATTATCCCAAGCTTCTTGGCATACTGTTCAGACTTGCCAGTCTCCGTAGCGTAGAGGATCGTGGCCTTGATGCGCCTGGACAGCGCTTTTCCGAACAGTTTCGACGTGAATTTGACGGCTCTTGCTATCTGCTTGAAGTGGAACTTCCTGCGAGGTTTCTTGGAGACAGAAGAACGGTCTCCTTCCTGCTCTTTGCGGAACTTATGAGTTTTCCAGGCGGGTTCCTATAAACACAGATAATAATTACAGTAAAAAAATCCATCGACTATGAGCTTAGATGATGGGTATGATCATTTTTCATAATTTTGCAATTGTACAGACGCAGACGGCAGGCGCGTGCGGTTAATATTATTGGTAGGGATGCTGACAAAAAATAATTATGTTTTAACATTTAGTGGGTGTGATAGTAGTCTAGAGGCGGTTCCTTAGTATGTGCATAAGTGCAGTGCACTGCCAAGTAAAAAATTTAAATAAATTAGTAATTTTATTGATAGTAAAACTATGTTATAAGTAGTTAGAAAAAAACAGGGATTTGCTGCAATATAATACACGTAAACATCATACTATTCAACACTAGCGCCAAAAGATCTAGCGAAATCGACTCTAGCGGACGATTTTATCATCTTGTCTACGCATACGCAATCGTCGCAGTACATATTCTGTTTTGCACAATCTTTTACCCTGAATTTGTAAGAAAGTTATCATATCTCCTAAAATCGTCATTTGAGCGAGACAGACAATGCTTCATACCGATGAATTGTGCGTTAGAGGGAGAAGATAATATACATATTCCGGGCATTGCCAACGCATGCGCAGATTTGAAGTTTGTTTGGAATGTCATTTTTATTAACATGCGTAATGATATGATATTAGTACGAATTAAGTACACTTTAACGTGCGGCAGGCCCTACTATGTATACATTTTATAAAGTTTTTTTTTTCAAATATTCATTTAACCTGTACATCTGTTTGTATTCGAAATAAATAAAATAAAATAAAAACAGGCCATGCCTTTGTGGGATTTTTCGTTTACTATTTTTACTGCTAACGTGTATTTCATTAATATGTATTTCATTGCTATGTAATTATCTTTTTTTTTTAATACTCTGTTTTTGCTTCTTATGTATATTGTAAGAAAAATAAAAAAACTACCATCAAGGCCAAGGTACCTTGATATAGGAAATACGTATTTAGGTAAGTAAATTGAAAATATTGTTTAAAATTGTATATTGCGTCCGCTCGAACATTTTCTGCGATGATTTTAGAAATATTTTTCCATTTTTTTACCATACTTAAAATTGTTAATTTAAAAAATACATGTTCTTATTTTCAAATATTTAAGGGATGCGCCGACTGAACGCGCTTGGCAGACATTAGTAAAAACAACTGATGTTTAATTGCAAAGTCCCGTTACAAAAATCATTTTCTATAATACATATTTTGAGTTTTTCCAAATTTTGTAAACAGTGACTGTATTACACTCCCTAGAGACTTATTTAGATAACCATATTACAACAGAGATAAAGAACATTTTTAATGAAGGAAATATTGAATTCTAGTCACCACGGGGCTTATGCCTTGTCATTGGCTATTTTATATCACTTATTTTTCTCCTCTGATTCTCTTGACGCGTGATTATAATTTATTTTTCAATAACATAGACATATTTAACTGCAGTAAACTCACTTTTAAAACCAAAATTAAAAAACTATTATATGAAAAAAATTATGTTTCTTTATATAAAAAAATAATATATTTTTACATTATAAATTTAAGTTGTTTCTATTCACTCATATCAAACACACACTTACCCTGTCCCTAAACCTACCCTCACACCCATATACAATCACCCACATATTCACATACCTACCAAAACCACACTCCACTTTTTTACACACGCATCCTCACACAAAAAAAAAACTCGCACACTTGCACTTTTATGAATTATATCTAACTGAACTGGATTTTTATATTTTTGGCTATATTTTATGTTTTTTTATAATGTTGTGTATATTTTTTTGTATTGCTGTTGTTTTTCTGAATAAACAAAATAAATAAAATATAGTACACACCGTGTAGCATTAATTATTTTACCTATATTTGAAAAATTTGCTAGCTAGATGAATCTTACTAACATCAATAACGATTTTAGCTCTTTTACTTTCCAAAAATCAACAGATGGAATAATTGGAGAAATATGGATCCTCCAACACAGGCAAAATAGTTATTTCTAGTATGTAAAGTGGTGACTCAAACAAACCAAAGGCAGGTCATAACCCTTGTAAATTCCTAGAATTCCATAAACTCTTCTCTAAAATGTTTTTCATTTATGTTGTAATATGTGTGTGTTATTTATGCGTGATTCCTAAATAATTTAAATAAAAATTTAAAATACGAGATTGCATTTTACTTGAAAAAAAAACTTTTATTGTTCTTTTATAAAGTTGATACATGTTGCTTGGTAACTTTTTCCTTTCCAGCGTCGATATAATGTAAGATGTTTTATTAACATATTAAAACAGAAATGAAGAACATTTAAGAGAAGGTAGTATAGAAGCCGAGGCATCTACAGGGCTTATGACCTGTCAATGATTGGTTTAAGTGGCCACTTTACACACTGTGTAACATTCACCATTCTGCCTATATTTGAACATCTATAGTCCTTCAATTCTTTCATCTGTTGATGTTTGTGAAGTTAAAGAGCTGAAACCTTTATTTATGCGGGTGAGATTCATCTAATTTAATTATTTCACCCACATACTAGGCAACGCCTGAAAATGTTATTTTTTCAATTTCTATACTTTTTCATGGACCAGGTGGATTTATCAACAATATTTAAGTTGGTCCAAATTTTTGTAGACAAGGACTGGATTTGACTCCCTGGGAAGCTGTTTATATTAACATATTACAACAGAGATGAAGAACAGAATATTGTTGTTAAGACGTTTTATTTAATTTTTGGATTAAGTTTCAGATTAACGGACCGTTTTCATTAAAACTGTACGTTTTAATTTTTTGTTTAAAAGAAAAAAAAAACTATTTACTCCTCTAGTACAAATAAAATATAAATATTTTTTTATGTTCACGGGAATTAATTCAGCTCTTATACAAAATTGTACAGGAAAATATTTTATTTTAACCAAAATTGTTAACAATAAAATAAAAACTGTATACTAAATATGTGTATTTATTTAACACCACGATGTTACATAGTGAACTAGCATTACGCTGTGATGATTTTGGTGCCGACGGCAAATTCATATTAGAACCAATTAAGTTGGGATAAGTTGATAATATACGGTAACTGGTTTCCACTATACGGCAAGGAAGATTCCTCTGAATAATAGAGAATACTCTTTTGCATCACATCGTCTAATATTATATTTTATTACCAAATAATTGTTAAAAAAAAATGCTAAACATAATAATAATTTTGAAATCGTAAGAAAAAAAAAAAACAAATTAAGTGGCCACTTAAGACACTAACATTCACCATTCTGCCTATGTTCGAACATTCGTTCTTCTACAATTCCTCCATCTGTTGATTTTTGTGAAGTTAAAGAGCTAAAACTTTTATTGCTGCGACTGAAATTCATTTGACAGAATTATTTCACATACTAGACAACGCCTGAAAACAATTTTCCAACTTTTAAACTCCTTGGATCAGTTATCGCAACAATAATGTTAACATATTACAATAGAAATGAAGAACATTCAAGATAAGGTAATATAGAAGCCTTGGTCTAATGATTTTTTCGAAGTTTTACTCAAATGAAAAGGTGCATTATCTTGTTTAATATTCACTTCGATGGATTGTCTGGTAAGAAATCTCCTATTAATGTCCGCAATTAGAGTTAAAGGGTAGTTTCCTGATTTAAAAAAAAATTCAGTACCGTCTATAGTGTGTATAACACCTCCTTTTAACAAGCATTCCCAAACCATGATTTATTTATTTTTTTATATTTTTTTTTTTTTTGCACCACAACAGGCCAGGAGGCCTAATTACAGTGGTGAATTACATCACAGAGCACCCAGGATTGAGAAAATCACATTTTTAATTTTTGTGTTCTCACCGGGAATCGAACCCGGAACCTTCCGTGCGTGAGTCAAGCGTCTTGACCACTACACCACGGAGGCCGCCTATATGAATAAATAAAACACAACAATATTTTGAGTTTGTCCAAATTTTCGTAGCCATGGACTGGATTCCTCTTTTAATATTTCAACTCCCTGAAGCGAGACGTACTGATGTTTGGAAAGCATTAGTGATAGATGCTGATGAAGATTTCTCATCGTTTGATGATATTCCAATAGTTAACTTGATAAAAACAATATTTTGAGTTTGTCCAAATTTTTGTAGACAAGGACTGGATTCAACTCCTTGGGGAGCTGTTTATATTAACATATTACAACACAGATGAAGAACATTAAAGAAAATGTTATGTAGAATTATAGGCATCTACAGGGCTTATGACCTGTCATTGGATGGTTTAAGTTAGCTTTACACACTGTGTAACATTCACCATCCTGCCCATATTTGAACATCTATATTCCTTCAACTCTTTCATCTATTGATGTTTGTGAAGTTAAAGAGCTGTAACTTTTATTTATGCTGGTGAGATTTGCCCAATTGAATTATTCCTTTTCCTAGATTTCTATATTACCTTCTCTAAAATGTTCTTCATCTCTGTCGTAATGTGTTAATGTTAAAACCTCCCCAGGGAGTTGAATCCAGTCCTTGTCTACAAAAATTTGCACAAACTCAAAATATTGTCAGTGAATTTGTTTTTCGGATGCTTTTAGGGTATCGATTACAATTAAATTTTAATGCCGACAAAATCAGCGTTTATTTTTATTTAGCACTATTCAAATACCTATTTATCAAAATACTCTGTTACCGCATGCCCTTAGAATTTATGTAATCCGAAACACAGAAATAATATTGTAAATATAAATATCTAATTTAAACTAAATGCAGTAATCAATATCAAATTCGACAGTGCTAATTTAATCAATATATGAGTTTATACTCAAATCTAGCAATAGCAAAGCATAGCCATTGATATATTTAACACGCCCCTTAATTTATTTAAAAATAAATTCAAACGAATTATTTTTGGCTGTGGGACGATCCCACTTGCTATTAAATGATGCTCACACTTACTCCCACATACACACAAACACACCTATACACTTACTCTCAAAAATACATACATAAACACACCCTTTTGTTGTACCACAATTTACTATGTATGATTTTTATTTAGAAAATTCGCTTATCTGTCCTTAAATCGTACTTTTTTATGTTATTACATCATTGTCGACTGTTTGTTTCTGTTAAATAAATAAATAAATAGCCGGGTTCAGCTTGTAAACCATGAAACTTAGAAATTCATCGAATACGCGAATCACGAGAAGGAATATTACTTTGTTTTATATACGAGTCTCCGTAATAGAATTTGCAGGATAATTTTTATGTTCCAGAGTTCAGATCAAGAATACGAGAAATAAGATGGCGGAGAGACGAGAAATATTAATAGAGTTCACAACTGCAGTACCAAGATTTGTAAATCATAACACCTCCTCGGAGATGAACTAATGTTATAAGATTTGAGACGCTGAAATTAGTTTCAAAACTTTGTAAATTCGTACCCCGTATAATAAACCTTGTTAGGGCATGTTTACGTAACGTTATTTGTTAAAAGTTTGAAACAGATTTTCACATTAGCTGAATGATGTTTTCACAAACTTATTTAATTTCGTTAGGAAGAGCTGGCAGAACAATACATTTACTCATTGCGCTTGTGTAATATCCATGAATAAGCGCATGGTATGACATCGCACGGCGTACGCATTTTGAAAATAATCTCCGTCTATCTCGCAAGCACTCAGACGCGCTTATGAGCGTGACGGAGACAACTGCTTTGTTTGTTGCTAATGATATGGTAATAAAATGTACAAAGGTGCTCCCGAGATTTTCAATTATAGCTTTCGAGTTTAAAAAAGAGCACATACAAAACGGCTCGTAGTTGGCATCACTTTATTTTGACGTCACGCGTTATGACCGCCAACGGCGCTTTTATTAAACATATTGTACAAGTTTTGCGCCAAACGTCATACGTGCCGTTTGTCCCACAGATCGCGAAACAACTCGCTTTTGGAAAATTAAAAATATGCATATTTTAAACCTTCATAGAAAATTTGTTAGGAATAAAATATTAGTGCAGTTACCATTGTATTTTTTTGTTATTTAGTTACGAAAATATTTAAAAAACGAGTAAAGATCCTATTATGTCGCGCGAGTATTACTGCGATGAGATGTTGAAGAACTGCACTTGGACTACATGCTGGAACTGTGTGACTGACGCTGACTGGCTGAACTAGCTGAATTGAACTGAACTGTACTGCTCGTTGACTGTGTCCTGTGGTCTCTTTATAGGCCACGTTCTATTGTTCTTCATATCTCCATGGTAGGAACGATGTTTTTGTACTGCAAGACGTTTATATCGTATTTCGTAGAATGTAATGTATTGAATTCAATAGAAAACGCTGACTTGCTTCATCGGTAGTCGCACTATAATTTCAGGTAAAATTATAAATATTTTCACCGCTAAAGCGCGTGTGTGTATCATCGATTAATGGACTTACAATGAAAGCACCCTCCCCTTTCCCAAAACTGTTCATAAAAACTTGAGTCTTTCTTCAGTTTTGTATATTCACTATCAATTTTCGAAAACTAACTAAGCGAAAATTTAATTTTTCTTTATAATCAAACCGCTGAAATTAACAAAACAAAGAAACATTAAAAGCTTTCATTGTACCCCTCACCGCAGTATTGTCAATTTGTGATCAATCAAATACATACAGTCAGTACAATCACCTTTTCCTAATTTCTCAGTATGACTGTGAAGGAATACAGTGTAAGTTCCAAATTGAAATCGCGGCCGCATGCTCCAGATTACGTTTCAGAAAGGAAGAAGAACGCAGTAATACAAACAAATCAAAAAATGACATAAAACCCAAATATATATAGGAAACATTAGAAGAATTTGCCTTATACAACATGCGCTCAAGCAACACAAGAAAATCAAAACGCATACCAAGCACATAAGTACATCGAATTATCAAGACACTACTGGCAAAGTCCTAACACAGATTCTTACATGATCCTTATCAAACTCAGGCGAAATTACCTCTCGTCAAAACACTGATCCCTCACAAAAAAACCCTAATCTTCCTAATACCAACAGTAGGAACAATCTTGTGCAAATACCTTAATCGTCCTCATAACCTCTTAGACCTTAGACCAGACAAAATGGGTCATAGAGCATGGTCAATTGACTATAAACCCCATATATATACATGTACAGAGGCAGCCGGCTCTATTCATTCGGGTTTTGCCTTCCAGTCGGTCACACGTCTTTGCTATGCTAATTGTATTGAACTCTCCAATATAGTTGTTTGGCAAAATATTAGAATTTATATCATTTATCAAAGTATATATAAAAATGTAATTGCCTAGCTTGGAACGGGGTATGTACCCTTGTTAGCTGGGCAAAGTGAATATGGAATTGTATTTTGATAAAAAGTGTGAATAAATAAATATAGATCGAACATAAAATTGTGATCACTTGTGCATGGAGTATTTAAGGGTCCAGATAAAGGATTTCATAGCAATGCAAAAAAAAATAACACTACACAAAACCCTTATACCATCTAAGCATTCATCCAATACATTACGCACTAAAACAACGAAGGAAAAACAATTCGCATTCCATAGAACAAAAATATATCAAATTATCGATACAATTGCCGAAATCATAACATATTATTTTAAGTGCAACTGAATTATTGTTATTGATTATTAAAAACGGTAAAATATTTTCACAATAAATAATGCTCATTTAGTAACACTTGTACATAATTTGCTCTGTGGATTGCAGATTATTTAACGTTGAAACATTTTGACAATTACGTGGTATTATTGTAAACGTATGTAACAAATTTGATTTTAAACAATAAGTTAGTTATGCTAATATTGTACTTACGATACTTTTATTTAAACTCATATTGAATAACTTTAGTAGCAAGTTTATTTTAAACTGGGAAACTCGGAAGTTGAAATTAACGTAGGAAAGAAAACTTTTCGTTGTTAAAAATACATCATATTATTAGTTTGCTTCAACTGGAAAACTAAGTTTGTTACCAAAACATTTAAAAAACAAAACATTTAAAAACTGAAAAAAACATTTCAAAAACCGTTGAAATTAAAAACGTTTTTAGTATTGTCAAATATTTGTAGAAAAATTCAGTATTCTGAATATTATGTTATATTTTAAATAATATTGTCATCATTAGGGGAGCATAAGGTACAGTGGATCAATTTTTTCAAACCCCCGTGACTCTGAAGTTTATTCTTAAATTCTGGTCTTGATAAAATTGAAAACAGCATTCATAGTCTTCAAAGCAATTGTTTTGATTTGCTATTGTATAAATTATTTAATAAGACACTGCTGCGAGTTATTGCATAGATTTATATACTATTAAGCGTGTTGTCAAGATGTTGATTGAAATATTTGTTCATGTATTTTTTTTTTATCTTATCATCGGCCTCGTGGTGTAAAGGTCAGCGCGTTTTCCTACCATGCAAAAGGTCTCGGGTTCGATTCTCGATAAAGTTTATATGGAATATTTATGTAAAAGGGTGTTTTCACACTAGAATATTTCATAGTCCCTGGACCTAAAGCGTAAAACTGATCATCTTACCTTTATTTAAAAATTATCAAGGAACGCTACGATTGGTGTATCAATACAGTGCCCTATGCAGGTGCGAAAAGGGAATTATGATGATGATGATGATTATTTGATAATGTACATGCTTCCACTTTCCATTATGTTGTATCCCAATTCAACACAGGGCTCTTGGCCTCATAGAGTAAGGGATACGTTATTTTATATTTTTGTAATGTATATGTATTCTTTTCATTGGTTTGAGGCAATCGGTCCATTGCGACCCTGAAGTGGGCCACTGTGGATCAACTTTTAGGCTTTAGCGGGTCATACTTGAATACACTGAATTATTTATTTATTTATTTATGCTTAATTAAGTTAGTTCATAACAACTTTGGAACTAATATAAACTTTTAATAACAGAACAATTTTTTTATTAAAATTTTTCAATAACAGATTTTTCCAAATTAATTTGAAAAATTTTGGCCTCTTTTATATCCTTTATTTCTTCAGGCAACTCATTGTACAGCTTTAATCTCTTGTACAATGAGTTTTGAGATTCTGCTTTTCTCCTCATTGGTAATCTTATCTTTTTTTATCCCTTGTTTCATATCTATAACATTGTTGGTTAAATTTTGTTATTAATATTATTTTATTCATCCCCTTAATTATTTAATGTGTAAACATTGCTACATTATATTTAATTTGCTGCTTTACTGTGAGCAAGCCAATTTCTTATTGCATATTCTTTCCACATTAGAATAAATATTTCTTTTGAGTATAATTCTCATCGCCTTATTTTGAAGAATTTGTGTATTTTTAATTTCTCCTTCATTACATAAAAAAGAATGAAAGAACAGTAACTAATACTTTAAAAATAAAATACAAAGTGCTCGTTTTAGTAATAATCCGTCTGTTTTTTGTTGTTACTTTGAAGAAAAAAAATCACTTAATTTTTTTTTAGTTTAGAGTTTATTAGGGGAATCGGTTTGCAATAATAGACTTTACATCTTAATGCTTTTCCCTCCTTCTTTGGACCTGTTTTTGGTAATGAACGAAACTGGAAATGACTTACAAATTATCACTTGTATAAAAAAAGGGATCTACAGTGAACCAAGATGAAATGATTCACTGTAACCCAATGACAATTTCCGTAAATACTAAAAATAAAATAACAATCTTCTCCCGCATCAAACTCAAAATAAACTTACATACGAGTATAAACAAAACATTAACCAATAAAGTGGAATATCAAACCTTTCAAATTTACCATCTATGCTTAAATGAAACATTTAAATACACGTAAAAAAATAGTTTTATCCTAACGTATTGACCAAAGCGCCGTTGCAAGTCCTCGAGCTTGGATGTCGTGAAGGTAACAAGTGTGGCAGAAGTTATTGAAAACTATCCAATGTAACCCGTAATCCACTCTTACCCATGCTCCCCTATATTGCATAGCTATTCATTTTATCAACAATGTTTTGCGTATGTTCAAATGCTAGTAGACTGGCTGGATTTCCTCCCTAAGGAGTTATTCATATTTAAATTTGTTGCAACAGAGAGGGAAAACATTTTTGAAAAGGGAATATGGAATCTAGGCATTTACAGGGCTTTTGACCTGTAATTGGCTGGTTTAAGTAGCCACTTTACACACTTTGTAACATTCACCATTCTGCTTATGTTTGAACATCAAAATTTCAAAAGTCACAAAAAATCACAAAAGTCAACAGATGGAAGAGTTGAGGAAATTTGGATGTTCGAACATTGGCAGAATAGTGAATGTTACACAATGTTTAACGTGGCCACTTAAACCAGCCAATGACAGATCACAAGCCGTGTAAATGCCTAGACTTCCATATTCCTTCTCAGGAATGTTTTCCCCCTCTGTTGCAACAAATTTTAATATTTCATTGTGTCATATAATATGCCTATCAATATAAACTGTTGAGGATAAGGAAGTCTGGTCATTTACTAGAACAGTGAAAGTTACACAGTGTGTAAAGTGATCAAGTGCATAGAAGGCCAGACTGGATTGGACAGAAATGTCAGTAACTGGTTTCACTTAAATGCTTTACATACTGTGTAATATTCACCATTCTGCTTATGTTTAAATATCCACATTTGATCAACTTATCCATCTGTCGATTTTTGCGACGAGAGTTAATTTAAACACTTTGTTTTTCTTTTGGGCTTGATAGGTTTGAATCGTTTTTTGTTGATAGATTTCTGAATCAGGGCGTTTTTGAAACGGGTAAAATAAATAAAGTACAAACTGTTACAGAATAGCTGGTCGAGGGGTGACGACGACTATGGTTTCCCCGATCAGATAGATTTCTCACGGTCTACTAACAATCTAATAAACTAACGCACCCTGTCCCCTTCAGAATTGAACAAAATAGATTGAGGGTAAAGACAAATTGATTATGTACTGAGGTACACTAAAGGTGATAGAGTCATTGAAAGTAGTAAATGTAAATTCTAAAAAAACGTTACTTTTTTGTAAAAAAAAATATAAAAATAAGCAACAAAATTAACCGTTCATTAATTTTTTTTTTTTTTGGCAATATGCGGATCTGAAAAGAGCCCACAAGACCTCTAAAACGGATCCTGGTAAGTGGGTGAGGCTTCCAATGTTGACTTTTGTGAAATAAAAGATCTGAAACCTTTAGTGATGAAGTAAAGATTCATTTGGGTGAATTATTTAACCTATTAAGCAACGCCTAAATGCTCTTATAAATTTTTGGGTTTCTTCAGTAACAATATTTTGAGTAGTTACAAATGTTCATGAAAATGAGTGAATTTCGCTTTAACAGTAATTTAATTTAATTTTTGTATTCATCTATCTTTTTTATTCCCTTCAGTTTGATTTTATCTTTTATTAGTCATTTAAAAAATATTATCATTAGGTTAACACGTTGTTTGAGTATGTCCAAATGCTTGCAGACTGGCTGGATTTTCTCCCCTAGGGAGTTATTCATGTTTAAATTTATTTAAACAGAGGGGGCAACATTGTTGATAAGCGAATATGGAAGTTTAGGCATTTACAGAGCTTATGGCCTGTCGTTGGCTGATTTAAGTGGCCACTTTACACACTGTGTAACATTCACATAATAAAGGTTTCAGCTCCTTTACTTCACAAAAGTCAACCGATGGAAGAGTTGAGGAAATGTGGATGTTTAAACATGGGCAGAATGGTGAATGTTACACAGTGTGTAAAGTGGCCACTTAAACCAGCCAATGTCAGATCATAACCCCTGTAAATTCCTAAAATTCCATATATCGACAATGTTTTCCCTCTCTGTTGAAATAAATCTAAAGGTTAACAAATCATAATAATTAATCTGAAAAATATTTTATTGGGAAATTAAAAAAAAAAGTTGTAATGTTATCAAAAGTTTATATTAGTTTTCAAGATGTTGTAAAGTAACTAAATAAAGCATAACTAATCAGTAATATATTTTTTTAAATGTATAAGCTTTAACTGCAAACTTTGTTTATCCTGAAAACTACGAAATGCATTTTTACAATGTTCTTATGAAATTTCTTAAGCAATTTATGAATAATTTATCTACAACTCTAAACCAAACAGAATAATCGATCTGAAAACTCTTTATCTTACTCAAACAGCCCTCAACCGAAATATGAATAATTTAAAAAGCCAGTTTGCGAACTTCACGGCGAGCCTTTTTTCATAATTCGAATCAAATTCACCCCGTGAACTCAACTGAGAGCGTTGGAAAAGTTTTCAGCTCGTGACGTCACAACTCTTTCAGCAACAAGTGTTCTGAAAGAGAACAGCGCACTGCCTGAAATAATTGAAAACTTTGAAAGGAACTCGTTCAACTATTTCAATAACATTTTCCATTGATTTGATATCTTTGCAAACTTACATGAAACCCTTAAAAATAATTTTACCATGTTATTTTAAACGCATTTCATACTGAAAACGTTTAAACATTATATTTAATCGGGTATATTTACATTTTTGCACCATAAAAACACTATCTTTACAACCAATCAGTAGCATATAACCCTTTCCTTACTGTGGCAAAAACATTCTCGCGTTACGATGCTGTGTAGTCAATACACAGATTTTCAGTCGGAAAAAAGAAATATCCAGAAGTATTTGCTGCAATTATTTAATGTGGAATATTCTAAATCCAATAACTTAAAACATGGAAAAACCATTAGTTTAGAGAGGTCCACCCTTAAAGAAGCGCTCGTGCAGCTACTAGCGTACTGCACTGGCAACATGATGATTCGCGCGAGTAACATATGAAATAGTCTCTCTCGTTCCTGAGTGTACGTGTAGTATCGAGAGTTAGACATAAGGAGTGTGTAAGACCATCGTATATTCTGTATTATTTTACCTCATACGCCGTGACATGCGACACATGGCTAAATTTTTGAATGTATTAGTGGTTTATCTCCGATTTTTGATAAAATGCTCTTTCTGTGCCGAATGAGTATTTATTTTCAATAAAAACATATTTTAACCAATACGTAGATGTTTAATTAATGAATACTGGAAATTTTAACCCAGAATTTATTATAAGTTACAACATAGATATAGATGCAATGTGTACTACCTACACATTGGCGGGAAAGGAGGGTTAAGCAACATAATATCGGCGGCAGTAATTTGATATGCTGTACGACAAAGGTAAAATCAAAAGAGAAAAGGGTTGTTTTTTTAAATAAAAAAATATTATGTGGGAGGGAAAAGATTCAAAATAAATTCTTCTGAGTTTTTCAGTAAATCAGAATACCAATCTTTAGACAGCCTTCATACTATATTTATGTAGGTAATTTGTAAATAAATTTGTATTTATAATTAAACTTGTAATTAATGTGCAATTTGTAAATAATAAAAATGCTTTATTTCCAATATAGCCCATTACAAGATATTTCATTGTGATGGTCACCCTACACCTAGTAAATACATACTCCTCCCTTCATCCTCTCCCCCTTTCATTTATTGTTTAACAAGTTTAAACATTTTTTTATTATAATCAGTGCTCGTTGGTTTTACCTTCTAATATACACACCCCATTTTGTACACAAGAATTGTTTATTTCTTTTACATAATGGGAAACGTTAATTTAAATTTATGTATTTGGTTAATGTAAAAAATCGTATTGAGTTGTAATATTGTATTTTTATTTGTTATTAATATGTAAAAAAAAAACAAAAAAATAGCATCCGTTCTGTCAGAATATTGCTTTCATAATTTTGTGCAACTACCGTGGTGAAGATGAAGAGCGGGATTTGGATTTTAGTTCAATAAGTGTCCTGACGAAGATCGGATACGTATTAAAACCTTTTAACTGAAAAATTAGGAAGTGATTATTTACAAATATTAACTAACAGTTATGAGTTAAATTTCCTTTTAAAAATAATGCAATTGAAAACCAACGTTCAAAACTCTTTTTTATTTCCTGTGTACAGATTTAGAGTTAATGAAAATATCTTGTTTTAAGAAATGTAATAACAACATTAAAGAGAAACAAATGAATTAAAAACTGTTATTTACGAAAGAAAATTGTTTGTGACACCTTTTATAATACATTTAACCAAAGTAAAAAGTATTTTTTTCAGGGCTTGAAGGATATACATAATTACATCACAGTTCAGAAGAAATTTCTAAGGTATCTTCAGAAAGTACAGATACTATCCTTGATTTTAACCGCCAGACTTCATACTGGGAATGCTTATCTACAGAAGTTTGGAGAAAATGAGAAATGCATGTTTGCCTACACATTTTTATCGATTGATGCGTGGTATTACGATCAACTTAGGTGCAATAGAGAGTATTTTTCTATTTGTTCCTAATGACTTTATTGGCGCGGAGGTTTAGGCTGTTATATCTTTTTGCTTGTAGAACCAGACTGCCATGAGCCAATACTCAATCGTATCTCTTCGGATATCGAAATCTTTCGTGTTACTGAATTTAAATAAAATTTAAAGAAAATAGCTTCCTTTTACCCTTATTTCTGTGAATTTTAATTTTTAGCATTTAAACAGTACTGCTATTTTTATTTCGTGTTATGTATGCCTTGAATATATTTTTTGTAATTTACAAAAACGAATTAAATAAATAAATTAAAAAATACCACAATACAAATCGAGATATTTTAATTTATTTTATTTTATTTTATTTGGGAAACCAACCATACATATTTTTATAGTAAACAAACAGATATAGTGTATAAACTCAGAACTAATAACAGATTTCCATAAAGTATACAAAGTAAGTAAAGAAAATATGTTACATATTAAATAAATACAAATAAGTTTATACATATAAAAATATTATTTTTATGTACTCGTAAATATTTTTCAATAAGCAATTTTTTTTTTTAAAGAAGAGTAAGTTATTATTAATTGGGTGGGATTAGGACAAGGATGCTTGAAGAGAGGATAAGGGGGGGAAGAGAGATGTATATTTTTATTATTATAATGTCTACCAAGTTACATAATGCGTTTTTAGTGTAATTTTTTAATCTGAGAGTGATGTTTGTGTAATCTATGTCTTTAAATTTTATATTGTACACTAAAAAATTCCTACGAAAAAAAGCATTTTTAACATACGATGTTTAACTTATTGGTACATGAAACAGGTTGTACCGTTTACAAATCCTGGCTGGTACATGTATTGTTATTAAACTAAGTAGTTCTGTACAGTCAACTATTCCTGTCATAATTTTGTGGAGCAGTAGTTGGTTTGTAATATCATGATATTGATTGCGTCATAGGTATTTAAATTTTAGTAGGTGTCTTTGTTTTTACAAGACATTCCCGCGTTCCTCCGAATTAAACTTCACTGAGATTCCCCGGGTAACATAAGGCCGAGTTTGCTGCGTGTTGTGGACCGGAATGGGACTCTCACAGAGCCGGGGAATAATATGCAGCAACAATTTCTTAAGAGTGATACTTTTCACCCTTTAGTTTGGTTCAGTCCAAACTTATAAATAGGCGGGGTAATGAAAGGCCTCAAAACTGGTATTCCTCTTTTAATATTTCAACTCCCTGAAGCGAGACGTACTGATGTTTGGAAAGCATTAGTGATAGATGCTAATGAAGATTTCTCATCATTTGATGATATTCCAATAGTTAACTTGATAAGAACAATATTTTAAGCTTGTCCAAATTTTTGTAGACAAGGACTGGATTCAACTCCTTGGGGAGCTGTTTATATTAACATATTACAACAGAGACAAAGAACATTTAAGAAAAGGTAATATAAAAGTCTAGGCATCTACAGGGTTTATGACCTGTCAATGGCTGGTATAAGTGGCCCCTTTTTAAATTTCTATACCGGTTTATGAAAAAGTAAAGAAATTGAAGAAATAATTTTTTCAGGCGTTGCCTAGTATGTAGGTGAAATAATTCAATTAGATGAGTCTCACCCACACAAATAAAGGTTTCAGCTCTTTAACTTCACAAACATCAACAGATGAAAGAATTGAAGGTATATAGATGTTTAAATATGGGCAGAATGGTGAATGTTACACATTTTATAAAGTGGCCACTTAAACCAGCCATTGACAGGTCATAAGCCCTGTAGAAGCCTAGACTTCTATATTACCTTCTCTTAAATGTTTTTCGTCTGTGTTGTAATATGTTAACTTGCTAAGAAATTGATTTCTGCTTTACCTTTTGTGATTTTTCTTAATTCATAAATATTATACACATATCAACTACGTAGTTAAAGTGTATTTGTTAACATCCATTTTCTTTTAGCAGTATTCGTACAAAATAAATATTATTTGTTGTATATCAGATATATTTATGAGTATCGATATTTGTCGAATATTTAAATACTTGACATGATATTTTCGAACTCTGATTTATCTTTAGGTGCCTAATATGGCTAGAACATTTACTAATGCCTTGAAAACAGTCGAAGTCTTTACATGAATCTGACGTCATTTCGTTTATTCTAAAGGACCGTCAAAGAAAGCGTCAAGAGTCAACCTCTTTCCTCAATATGTAATCAGGTTTCATTTTGAAAATTATCATAAGCCACTGATTAAATTCGCTTATGTCAACAATAGAAGGTGGGGTGTTCGATTTTCTACCCAAACATTTGTAACCCTTTGTCCACAATTAACATGGATAGTTTGAACTTTGGTATATAATACATTTAGCATTTTAAGCCATACTTAAACTATTTGCAGTTAAATACCTTAAGGCACTATAGCCAAATGATTGCCCTATAAGTTCATTTACATTCAAATTTCTAATTAATAAAAAAAATTTTTTTCTTTATAAACGCCTTACTCGACACACCCGTGTCGAGTAAGGCGTTAACATTTTAAAAAATCTCTTTGCTTTAAATAATATATACTCAAATATAAATCTACATAATATATATGTACACACACATATAATTACATAAATTAAAATAATAATTTGGCAGATTTAAGCCGAACATAAGGCCACTGCACTGCCATGAGCCTTATTTTTTTATAAAAACGGTTTTTATTTTTTAAATAAAAATAAATATTTTCGCTCTTATGATTTACCCAAAGATTTTATTTTTATGGCCGTTTACAACGAGTTGTAAATAACTCACTATTAGAAAATGGGAATCACGTTGGGGTAGAGTGGGATTTGAACCACGGATCTTTGAGCCGTGAGTCTTAGACGCTGGCCACGGGACCACAACCCAATTCAGACCCGATATCACAGAAAAGTAATAAATAGATAGGTACGAAATTAAAATTGATCATCGATATACCTATAAAAATAGTAACATAAATACATGCCTTGAAAAAACTTAAGAAAAATTATGAACCTAAGCTAAAACGAGAAAAAAGCACTGCGTGGTAGTTATGCTTTCTGCATAACTACGTCCAACTGGTCCAAGAAAAAGTTTTAAAACTTGAAAATTATTTTCAGGCGTTGCCTAGTACGTGAAATAATTCGATCAGATGAACCTTTGCACAACAATAAAGGTTTCAGCTCCTTTACATCACTAAAGTCAACAGATAGAAGAATCGAAGAAATACGGATGTACAAACATAGGCAAATTGGTGAATATTACACAGTGTGTAAAGTGGCCACTTAAACCAGCCAATGGCAGGTCGTAAGCTCTGTTAATGCCTTGACTACCACATTCCCTTCTCTAAAATGTTCTCCATCTCTGTTGTTATTACATTTTGTAATGATTCAAAATACGTTTTTGGTCCTGACTGGATAGGAATTTTTCGTGTTTTGACAAAACCATTTAAATTCCTGTAGCTCAATCACAAATAACTATCGACGTGCTAATAAGCGACGTGACAACAATTTTTCACCGTGGTTGTTTATCGTATTCACGATCACAATAGAACATCTGCGAACACCTAATATTAAATGTTAAAATATTTAGGTTTCGCGATGTATAATCCTGCTGCGCAATCACATATTTGAATTCCACCGGTGTAAATATAGAAAATATTCCAAAACTGCTATTTTTATTTATTTATTCATTATTTATCACGCTATTTTTTGCATTTACCCGGCGGTTGGCAAGCCAAATGTCAAGATAAGCAGTCGCTATAGTAATAGTTTATAATTCAATTCTCAGTTGTTTGTATTATATACTCCTTACTATTTTGCAAATGCAATATATTGTTTAATTTTTTATAGTCAACGCCGATTTTTCGCCAATGAACTGTATTTATTTACGAGGAAAACAAAAAACAAACCGACACGAGCGTTGACTCAGAGATTACACACGCGTTGACTTATGACTGCGATAACATTAGCATGTTCATTGTGATCGCTCTAATGCTTAGTATTTTTTTAAGCACGTCGATAGTTATTTGTGATTGAGCTTTTGGCATATTAAAGAGTTTTAGTTATAACAGCCAGACGAATATTATAATTTTTTTTTCGTGGATTTGATTTTGTATTAAAACAAGGTCATAACTTTACCTGGTACTCGTATGATGGCTTCAGATAATAAAGCGCCATTTCCTGATGAAAGACGGGTGTGACAGAAGCAGACATTGGGGGCACAACCCACACCCAATCGCTTGGGCAACCAGATCTGTGGAAACAATATTAATACATACAATAATTAAGGGTATTCCTTGAAAAAAGACATATAATACATGCATCATAATTCCCTTCAGCACCTAATTATGCAAAGGGCGTTGCATTGGTATACCAATCACAGCGTACTTTTTTTATTTTTTTTACATGAAGGTAAGAAGATCAGTCTTACGCTTCAGGTACCAGTCCAGGGACTGTGAAATATTCTAGTGTAAAAACAACTTTAAAAAAAAGAATATTTCATGCCAACCACGTCGGGAATCGAACCCGAAACCTCTTGCATGGTAGGCAAACGCCCAGACCACTACACCACGAAACCAACACGTGTATATGACAAGATTAAATTATTTTAAAAGTCTGGCTGACCACACAACCTAAGATGTAAATTTTGCAGAAAATCGTTTGAATTCTGTTAAAAAATTATGAAGAATCACTTAATTAATTTTTGTTAAAACTTTAAAAAATATTTGTTTTTTTCTTTCGAATTCGAATTTTCGTGATTTTTATTATCTGGCTGACAACACACCCTAAAATATACTTTTTGCAGAAAACCGCCAGATCTAATATTGAATGAAACGTCATGCAATCTCAGAATGTATGAGACGACATTTATTTTTATGACGCATTGACATCATTATATTTTCAGAAGGCTATTACAGCTATTCGTCGACTGCGATCAGTTCCAGAAAACAGGTCGTAAGTCGATCTGGTCGTAAGTCGGATCATGCAATACTTTTTTTGCACATACAGTTACTTACGCTGAGTGATCATATTATTATACCACGAAAATAAAATAGCGTGTCACTGTCATTCATCAGGTTTCTATATTATTTTGGGTTAGTCTGTGGTTGAATAATCATTACCTTACTTAGAAATCTCGATTTTTTGTATTTAGCGCAGGCGGACAAATGATCGCGGTGGTTGTAAAGTTGAACAGTCGTAAGTTGCATAGGTCGTAAGTCGACGAGTAGCTGTGTTACAGTTTGTTTGTATGAAAGCAGCCTGGCTGTTTTAAGTAGAACATAAAATTGACCTATCTGAACTTAATAAAACCAAAATCTATTTTCTTCAAAATTATGGACATGACTACTTTCTGCATAACTACGTTCAATTGGTCAAGTAATTTAATGTTACTTTGAATGTTTGTTTTCCTCCCTTTTGCACCCAGTGGTGCATATGGCACTTTATTGGTAATCCAAATGCAGCGTAATTAAATCATCTGTTACATGAAGGTAGAGTGATTAGTCTAACGTTTCTACTGCCAGTCTAGGATTAATAAAACACTGCAGTTAAAAAAACTTAAACTTCATGTTTATACTGCCAGGAATTGAACCCAGGAACTAAAAAATGTTAGGCAAATGTCTCAATCACTACACAACAATAATAACTTAATTACCCAATTTAGGATTTTTATCTGAGAATATCCATCGAGTTAAAAGCACTCGTCCAGAACTCTGGTTCTATTTAAAACACAGAACTGCATTTTTTATCCGCCTGGATGCAAAGACAACATTCAAATCAATTCAATAAATAAATATTTAATATAATATAAATAGTATTTTAACGGTACGAACGCCTACCTGAGTTTGCACTCGTTGTCCAGGTGCTTCATGAAGGACTCGGAGGCGGTGTGGTGGTCCACAATGGTGACGGTCTTCTGCTGGAAGCTGTGCAGAACAGCCACGTTGGCCTCCACCAGAGCCCGGTCCCTCCACAAAGACACTGACGTACTGGTGTCGAGCCCCATGAGAATGGCTATTTTCTAAATGAGAAAATAAAATATTCTTATCATTTATAGCTTAACATATTACATATAGAATATTTAAAAAAAGGGTTTGGCATTAACAGGGCTTATGACCTGTCATTTTTGGTTTGTGAGGACACTTTACACACTGTGTAACTTTCATTATTCTGTTATTTGGACATACATATTTCTTTAAATTTTTCAATTGATAATTTTTGCATGTAAGTGAAATAGCTAGTATATACATTGGTGAAATAGTTTGGCCAGATGAATTTCAACGTCATTAATAAAGGTTTCAGCTCCTTACTTCACAAAAATCAACAGTATTGCTTGGCCCTCCCTGGTCGGGAATCGAACCCGGGACGTCGTGAATGCTAACCACATAATCATGTGCCTAATTTTAATTTGAATCATTTTCAATTTATTCTTTTTAATGACACCTAATACTTCATGCCCATAGTACGATTTTTTTTAATGAACGCTTAACGTTTGGGCAACAAATAAATCTATTTTTCATTAAACCTGTAACAATACATTTATTTAAATTTATCCTAAGTTCAATATCTAAGTTTTTCAAATATGTATAAATCATCAAATAAGCTCTCAGTGTCTGGCGAGGGTTTCTGAGCATATATTTGTCAGTCATACCTAAACCAGACCATTAACCCAACTCCAATGAATCGCGGGGATGGGCACCTTTTAATTCACTAGACCGAAGTGTTCAGGTGGCTAAATTCGGATGAAGACCCAATATTGCGGGGTATGTAGCGATCCCTTTGACATCACTACGGATGAAGACCTCAATTGCTGTGATGGGGTATATGAAGTGCATTAGAAGGGCGGAACAGGCGGAAGGGGCACAAATCTTATCTCAGACCACCCGACATACGAGGGTTGGCTGAAAACTAATGCACACATTCTTGTATAACTTAAACAAAATGACTTTAAAAAGTGCGCCAGGTGGCATGTGAAAGTAACATTCCTCCCCTATACGCATGCGCAGATTTGAAGGCGTTGCGTAATCCAGAGTATTTTGAGAAGCGAAAGTGTGGCGACGAGATCTAGTGCTATGTAAAAACAAATTAAATAGCGTGCTTTTATTAAAATATAAGTTTAAAAAAACTTGACCTTGTTGAGCCTTGCTATATGTTTTCGTTCGTGTTCTACAAGCATGTGTGCGCATTATCTTTCAACTGACCCTCGTTTTTTTGGCTATGGGCTCTTGGAAGACACTGGTGTTGGGGAAGACGTTGTGTTGAAGATGGCAGCCGAGGAACAATAGTCCCCATTTACGGTTTTGGCGTCAGGTGGCAACCGGCCGTTAAAAACCAACCAAACAATAAATATCTTAGTTCGACTTGTAGACTAGGAGGAGAGACCCCAAATAAATTGGACATCCAGCCAAGAGGAGGAAAAATCTTCTTGAATAAACGCAACTAAACTAAAACAAGAAATAATTTATTACGACAAATTTCTTGTTATGAGATTTTCCGCTTTTTCAAACTTGTGTGATTTCTTCTCTCTGAATGGAAGAAAAACTACTTGGATACAGCATTTTCATCTGGGAAAATACACGACAAATTGGTAGTATTAATATTAATATGTAGTTGGAAAGACACCCTCATAACTGTTGATAGGTGTAACCGAATGTGTCGCGGTGACTTGACGAAAATCATTTCCTTCACAACACAAAGCTTTACGAAGTTCTATTTTGATAGAACGATGACTCGAAAGGTTTCTATATGACTCCCTTGCGTGGAATTATGCTCAAGAGTCGTAGATTACACTCGTATAACTTGATGAAAGTCGAACATATATTATAATGATATATTGTTTAAGGTATTGCTTACGCAATATTATCATTCGTTTAATGACACAAAATACGAAACTCACTTAAGCATAAATATTTACTTTTTAAAATAATTTTAATACTAAAATTTATCACTGATTTAAGTCTACTTAAAATTGTTTATTTTATTTTTTAACACAATGACAAAAAAATTAACTTAATACGTTCAATAAAATAAATTAAACCACATTGTTTTGAACCACTTTTTTTCTAAGCTATACAAGCTTCATTGTCAAAGTATTCTTAACTAATAAATTCTATCCCATTTCATAGATAAATCAGTGTTATGATACACATATTGAACTAATAAATCAGGTTTTTTTAAGCTTAATTTGAGATGGATACGCTCAAAACAAATACAATATGGTATTTTATTTTTTAAGAAATATAATGGACTAAATATCTACACTTTACTATGAAGAGAGGACTATTATGGTGAAGGTGTATAGTGACATTTGCACGCTAGTGTAATAAGTGTCTTGACAATGTGACGGATACGTCTTGGATTCGGTAGACATAGAAAAGTCAGCAAATTGTTGTATATGTCGATGGACCTTACTTATAAACCTGGTATAAAGTTGCACCTAGGCATAGTGGTAGAATGAGAATGAGAATACCATCCTTATTGAACCACTGTTAAAAATGTATATTCCCATCCTCTAAGTTACTGAGTTTATGAGTAAGGCCCATTATATTATAAATTGATGCATTTATTTTTATCGTTGTTAAATACCTATTTATAATATTTTCACTTTTTAAGTCTTGTTTTTTTACACATAATGCACGAGAAATATTGAATCCTTTGTAAAATAGGAAGGTGTTAACATAAGTTGTGTCCGATTTTCAGTGCTCAAAGTAAAACAAAATGATAAAGGTTATATTTTGTCAATCGAAAGAATGTTATCTATTTTATAAGACGTGTTGGCTTTTGCGTAACATTTATTATTTTATTTTGTTACAAGTCTTTAAAGTGCAATTTCAAGTAAACAAAGGAGAACATTTTTGACACCTCTTGCTCTTCGCGTTAGATAAAGGGAATAAAGCTGCAAAGCTACTTGCGATTTTTACGCAGTGTACGGTGAAGATGCAATGAATTATTGACTAATTTATTGTAAAAGAATAAAGGAAAAAATATGATTCGATTCAGGTAGCAGTAGAGGAACAGTTAAATATTGAAGTTTTGAATTTACCGTCGATCCTAGCAGCAATCAAACCCGGGACCTCTAGAACAGGTAGGTTTATTTGCTAACAACTAAACTACGATACCGATTTGTCCCTACTCAATTTCCTATTTCAGATTTTTTACCTGAGAGCATCCATTGAGATGAAAACGCTCGTCCAGGATTCTGGCTCTCTTTGACACACAGAACTAACTGTATTCTTCAACCGCCTGGATATGGAATACAAATATTTACTAACATTTATTAAGGAAAAACATCTCTTTTTTGCAATCTCTAACGAATTTTGGCATGTGTTGCGTATTGTTATTTGCTATTTCTTTATTTATTTATTACTGTGGATGAATTAAATTATTATAAATTATCTCAGAGTTTACTTTAAAAAATATTTACATTTCAAAACACATTATCAATACGTACAAAAAAAAACGTTTATCGGAATATGAAGAAATGTAATAGATATGAAAAGTAGTGTACTTATCTTTAAAACAATCATATGTCAACACATAAATTTCTGTTCTACCATTCTTTTTTTATGAAACGAAGGTAAAATAAAAAATGTACAAATTCTTTAAAATAAGGGGATGAGGATTATATTCAAAATAAATATGTTTTTAAATGTAAAAGGATGCACAAAAAAATTGGCTTGTTTACAGAAAAGCATTAAATAAAATGTAATGTAGCAATTTTTATGCATAAAATAATTTTAAGGGGATAAATAAATTAAACAATCTAATCAAATTTAACCAACAATGTCCTTCATATGAAATTATTGATAAATAAATATAAGCGTTGTGTTCTCCTCATTACCAATGAGGAGAACAACACAGTCTTAAAACTCACTGTGCAAGGGATTGAAGCTGTACAATAAGTTATCTAAAGAAATAAACGAAATATAATGTATTGAAATATTTAAAATTAATTTGATAAAATATCAATATTATGTATCTTTTTTGGGTGATACCGTGTATGTTGGATTTGATCCGACGTTTCGGCTACCATTGCAGGAGCCATCTTCAGGGAAAACTGTGTGTTTTATAGAGAAATGTATGTGTTTATGTACTAGTAATTTGTACCGTGTCACAGTCAGCAGTAGGCACATTTCTAGTTTTGTAGGAAAGAATAATTATGTTTATGTACTAGTAATTTGTACTGTGTCGCAGCCGGGAGTAGGCACATTTCTATTCTTTGTTTCGCCTTTGAACCAAAAATTCTACACAAACCTAGTAATTATAGTGCACGAATAATAAAAGAGGCAATTGAAATACACAGACATCCAAATAATATAAACAGAGACGACGGGCTGAAATTAAATTCAACATGGTTCCCAGCACTACGTATGACAAAAACGAATAGAAATGTGCCTATTGCCGGCTGCGACACAGTACAAATTACTATTACATAAACATAATTATTCTTTCCTACAAAACTAGAAATGTGCCTACTGCTGACTGTGACACGGTACAAATTACTAGTACATAAACACATACACACAGTTTTCCCTGAAGATGGCTCCTGCAATGGTAGCCGAAACGTCGGATCAAATCCAACATTCACGGTATCACCCAAAAAAGATACATAATATTGATAACAGTGACCGTGAAAACCTTCGCACCTATTTGATAAAATATGTTCTTGAGAAATTTTGATAAATATCGTAATGTAATTAAAAATTTATAAAAGTTCTTAAGATGTTATGAACTAACTTGATACAGCATAAATATTTCTAATCGAATTGTTAAAAGGAAACGCGGTCCGATTTTTCTTCATACAAATGTATTCCCGTATTTTTTCCCTGGATTGTGGCAATAGAGCAATGATTATTTTATACACTTTGGATATTTACCATTGGCATGTCTCTATCGTTTTGCTTTCTTGATAAATATTTCTTAGGAGAGCTAGGACCATCCAAAAAAAAATAAAAGCACCCAGTTTTATTTCTCGGCTTTTGACGTATGGTTTACACATATGATAAATAATTTGAGAAATGGAAAAGGTATCGACACAGAAAACTTATTTTAATGCTTTTAAAAAATAAAAAACATTCAAATCGTTAACATTTTGAGGTGCCAAAAACGGGACAACGAACCGTCGATTTTAGTAAGACATATTCATTCCAACGCCGACGTGCAGTTGTCTTTTAGGGCATTATCGGGGAGGCATTTGCAATAAAGTGACAATAAAAAAACTGTACCTAAAAGAAGCACTTACACACTTCTGGTCAAACAATAAGGAGAGGTCTCAGCAAAATGTCCGTACGAGGTTTTCCTAGAGCATAAATTATGTCATACCCAAAACCCGTACGACTTTTGCTCGGAGACATCTCTCATTTATGGCACCGAGAGTGTTCAATATTTTGGATGAACGTATTAAGCTCTGAAGGACAAAAATTATTTTCAAGAACGGAGTTAAGGACTGGATTTTCTTTAGTGGAAGGGATTTGAGTAGGAAACTCCTTGATGATTTTCCGAATGCTTGAGTTTACTGTTTGCCATATTGATGTGCCATATATATGTTTTATTAATATTTTTCAAATTATGTTTATGTTTCTAATCCTATATTTATAGTGATATACTCATGTGTCTGTGACATATAATTGTACGTCCCATCTCAACACAGGACTTTTAGTCCTATGGAGTTGGGACTTATTGTCTCAAATAATGTACAATAAATGTATGTAAATAAATAAGTAAATAAACAAATGTTTAAACACCTCCTTTTACGGGCAACGCAATATTTGCTAAATAACATATTCTGTTAGTTTGTAAATAACGTAACTACATTTTATACGGAAGTGGTATTGGGTCTATTTTTAAAAGTGTAACTAGGTTGTCATATGTTGAAATTATCCCAATCAAGTGTAAAATAATTGAGCTGCTAAGGTTCAGCGAATTTCTAGTATAAGATATTTCAACAGTATCCCCAAAACATAACACCTTTGGACCATTTCAAAATCTAATCATAGATATTGAACAAAAGCTCGTCTACTATGTTTCTCGTTATTTATGTAAGAGAATAATATTAATTTATTTATACACATTAACATTTTTTTAAATTTAAACAAAAAATAATATTAATCAGTTAATTATTCATTTTATTTTAACAAATAATTATCTCATTTAATATAGTGCAAAATGCAATTTTTCTCCGCCTTCATATTTCCAAATTTGAAGAAAAATATTTAAAAATCCAGTCGTTAACTACTTTCTTGAAAATAGTTTTTGTCCTTGAGAGCTCAATATACTCTTCCAAAATATTGAACACTCTCGGTGCGATAAATGAGAGATGTCTCTGAGCAAAAGTCGTACGGGTTTTGGGTATGACATAATTCATGCTCTGGGAAAATGGATATTTTGCTGCACCTATTTGAGCACCGGCCGAATACACATAGAATTTACCCAATACCCGGCCCATTTTTATGAAAAAAAAATGAAATCTCATGCTTTGTGAAGGGTTTCTTAAACGTGTCATAATAATGAAAATACTAGGTCAAACAATTTGATAAGTCATTTTTGTATGATAGTTTTGCCAAAATTGGCCTTTATGGAGAGCCACATTGCAATGTTCGCACATATACCTACAGCGTCTCACTCCTTTTTTTGTGCTTTGTATCCTAGATCCATGTAAACACGTGATTATATTAACCACGCGTTGTGTCCCGGTTCCGTTTTTTTACGTAGTTTACCAGCAGCGAAAAAGTACTGATTTCATTAAAATGCACTTTTTTGAACAGCTGGTAAAAAACGTGAAAACACGGGACCGGGACACAACGCGTGGTTATTTAATCACGTGTTTATTTTATTTGACACTTTATATACATATACAATAAATATACATATAAGGGCGGGCATATTGCCTTAAGGCAATTTCTTCCTACCTACCCAAACTGCTCAGTTTGAGAAAATTATAAATACATGGACATATTGAATCTTACAATTTTATACAAAAATTAAAAGCAAACATTAACAAATATAAATATTAAAAAAAATAACACTATACTATGAAGAGAGGAGAGGGGATGGAAAGGAATGAAGAAGGATAAAGGAACAATTTAAATATTTAGATAGTGACATTTCAATCCTGACTTAAATGTAAACAAAGAAGGGGCGTCTCTAACATTAGAGAGTAAATTATTCCACAATCGAGCGGCTACTACTGTGAAAGAGGAGGCAAAAAAAATAGAGCGATGACAGGGTATTAAAAGGGTTCTCTCGTTACTAGAACGAAGAGATAGTCCGTGTTGTGAAAGAGGATGGATGAGCTCTCTCAGATAAACAGGCGAAGTGGGATTATTTAAAATATTGTGAAGAAGTGATAGAATGTGAATGTTTCTTCTATGCCTGATACTGAGCCAGTGTAGTTGCGTGCGATACTCGGTTATGTAGTCAAATTTGCGAAGATTAAAGATATAACGAATACAAATATTCTGCAATCGTTCTAACTTATCAAGCAATTCAGAGTTAGCATCTGGATAACATACATCCGCGTAGTCAAGGAGTGGAAGAAGTAAGCTCTGGACTAATGTTTGCTTAACATTAATTGGCAAGAAATTCTGTAATCTTTTAAGTGAGTGCAAACTGCTATAAAGTTTACGACTAACTTCGTTAACCTGATCGTGCCACTCTAAATGCTTATGAATGATAATACCTAAGTTTTTGACTGAAGTCAATGGAAATGGAATGGAATTTCTGTACCATCTATTTTGAAAAGAGGAAGTGTGGAAAAATTCACCTTTGAATACATTTGTTTACTACCAACAAGTACAATTTGGGTTTTTGTTGGATTTATGAGAAGTCCATGTTTTTTTGTCTATGAAGAGATATGGCCGAGTGCAAGTGACATTACTCTTTGTGTTTTAACAATGTCAACGGGCTCGAAATGAATATACAATTGCAAATCATCGGCATATAAATGGTACGAACAGTCATTGTGTTTACACGGCTCCGGGATACAAAGCGGTAATTCTATGGCCGAATGAAGGAATCCATTTTGCTTCAACCTAGCTCCACCATTTTCTGAATGAGTGCGTAAATAAATGATGGTTTACCTCCAGCATGTTCAGACGATAAGTGTCGCAAATCGTCCTGCATCCTATTTCGGTGGACATGTACCAGCCGTTGAAGGCGCAGCCCGTGAACTCCAGCCCGCCGCAGTCAAACCGCATATTGGCTACCGCCGGGACGACATACCAACGCAGCTTCAGTTCTTCGAACCACGGGAAACTGTAAATAAATAAATAAAAATTGAAATAACAAAAATAAATCGATTTAAACAAGTCCGCTGTAGTAGGAATAACGAGTAATATTAATAACTAGCGGACCCGACAGACGTTGTCCTGCCCGAACGCTGGCTTGCCTGCTATTACCTTGGAAAAAGACTTGATTGATAAGTCGGTACCTAGGTACTTGTTTATGGTTGAATTCCAAAACAAAAAATAATTCATTTTCAAATATAGAATTATTTTTGCAAATGTCAAACTCAGCTTTTCTCACCAACAGGGGTGCACCTTATTCATGAATGCGATTTTCGAAAATGTATAGAATGTCAGCTAATGCTTTTTTAGTATTACAAAAATCCAGTAAAAAGAAATTATAAGGAATGTAAGGAAAGAATCTGATCGAGGTCCACAAAAAAATGAATGTTTTTTGTAAAGATTCAAAAACAAACTTTTTTTTATACACAAAAAAAAAACATCCTTCCATTTTTTATACATGCGTTTTTCTCGAATGCAACCCTGGTAGATCGATGAATAAAACATTTACGCTCCTTACTTCTTTTTTTACATATTTAATGGAAGATTTTACGAACACGCGCAGCGCAAAGATCTACATTTCTCTGAAAACCGCACGTTAATCAATTAAGCCGTTTAGGAGGAGTTCAGTGACACGTACAGAGAAATTATATATATTAAGATAAGTGTGCACATATAAATGTATATCGTAATTCCTCTGCTCAGAAACATTTAAAAAAAAGAAACGTGGCCTGACTTTTCTTCATGCAAACGTATTCCTGTATTTTTCCTTAGATAACGCCACTAGAGCAATTATTTTTTTACACACTTGAGATATTTATGTCAGACAGAATGTCTGCGTACGTTTTATTTTTAGCCGTCGCAAATTCGACCACGTAACCGAATACCGCACGCAGTTACACTGGCTCAGTACCAGGCATAGAAGAAACATTTACATTCTATCGCTTCTTCACAATATTTTTACCAATCCCTATTTATCTGAGAGGTTTCTTCCAACCTGTATCACAACATGGGCTATTTTTTCGTTATAGTAACGAGAGAACCATTTTAATACCAATTCACTTCTCAAATTTTCTAGCCTCCTCTTTCACAGTAGTAGCTGCGCGATTGTGGAATAATCTACCCACTAATGTTAGAGAAGCCACTTTTTTATTTACATTTAAATCAAAATTGAAATGTCACTCTCATTGATTGAGTATTTGCCTTTGTTGTTTTTCCTCCTTTTTTCCTTTCCATTCCCCCTTCTCTTTTCATGGTATGGTTAAGATTTTAAGTCAATTTTTGTTTCTTTGTGAAAAGTGTACACATATTAATATACCTGGAATGTGTCGATAGAGCTACTATTTAGGTGGGAAGAAATTGCCGTAAGTATATAGTGTTCAATAAATAAAATTTACCATTGACGTACCTCTATCGATCTCGTATTTTGATAAAATGTTTCTGATGGGAGACTAACCTAACCAGACGATACTCCATATTACTGTCCAAGTGCTCTACTGGTATATAGATTCCCTGCTAATAAAATGATGCATATTTATGCAACTTTAAAAAAATATTTCGATTTTGAAATAGCTTAAAAAGTGTGAAATCCTTGCCTCGTTAGATTCCTTATCGTCTTATAAATAAAAACTCCAGTAACTTTTAATGCTGTTTATTCGATAAACCTGGTTTGGTCCAGAGCGAAATAATTGTTGCCTTTTCATCGAAATACGCAAAATAAGATGTTCTGAGTCACTTTTTTCATGCAACCCATTTTGTGACAAAAATGCAACTATTAGTTATTTTCAAACTAGCTTTTTTTGCAAATGACCATTAATCCGTGCGACCAACAAAGAAAGCAAAACCCGAATCACACGGACCAGGGGCATTGTACTGGAAAGCGTGACATTTTGTCACCAACTCTACAATAGTCGAGTGGTCATCTCGATTGCTTTGTCGAGTGCTATTCTTGAAAACCCTTTCACAATTTAATTATAACAAAGACGTACGAAAATGTGGCAACCCCTTAGAGAGCTGTTAATATTAACATATTACAACAGGGATAAATAATTTTTTAGAGAAGGGAATATAGAAGTCTAGGCATCTACAGGGCTTATGACCTGTCATTGGCTGGTTTAAGTGGCCACTTTACACAATGTGTAAAACTTAATTATTTATTGAGAAAAAAAAAATCACCCCCATTAATGTTCTTATTACAATGTACTTTCAATCCTGTGTCATATTTTTATTAATTATATTTATTTGCAACATTCTTATAACTTTGATTTCCGTCAAATATTGCACGTCTCTTTTGATTGCTTTTCCACCGTCTAAAATAAACCTTTACGGATACTAAATTTGTATGAAAACCATTACGTGTTTCTTCAGACATAAATTTGTCTCCGCAGTAACAGAAACGTGAGGCGTGACTTCTCGGTACAAAAAGTTGATTTCTCATAAAAGCAAAATGCGCCGAGCAGAAGAAAACACAGGTAAACGAAAAATAAAGTTCATTCGTTTACCAACGCAATTCATACGTTAAAGTTTATCGAAAATGAAAACAGAATGTTAAAAATTCACACAAAAAAGGATAGCTTTTCGCAAAAGATCTTAAAAGCTACGTTGGTTTACTTTTAATTTGACAAAAGCTAACATTAAAATATTTACAATGCCGTTTGTTTAAAATGCTTTTGATGAATAACGCTTTAAATTATTATTTTAACAATATTTTTGCATCCCCAAATGTTTGTGGATAATTGCCGAATTCCACTCTCTTGAAGCTATCGGTAACGGAAAAGGAGATTTGTAAGTCTAGGCATTCACAGGGCATATGACCTGTCATTTGCTGATTTAAGTTATTATTTTACTCACTCCTTAACATTTACCATTCTCTCCATGTTTGATCGTACATATTCAAGAGATAGAAGAGCTGAGTAAATATTCGCATGGATAGTCAGAATGATGAATAATAATATTTGGCTGATTTATATAGCGCCATTTTGTAAAAAATCACCCCAAGGGCGCTTTACAATTGTATATCTAAACTTGCATTCTAACTAAAATTAAGTGATACATTATATTTCCATTCCGTTAAACTTATAATCTAAGAAATCAAACACTGATTTGAACTGAACTGAACACTTGCCCTTAACTATTGGTTTTTCCCTCAATTATGATTAATGTACGTACTATTGTTAATATGATTATTTTTATTTTCTACGAAAGTACCTTGCATTATATAACTATATCTAATCTTCACATTCGTTTGAAAATGCCCTAACAAGGCGGAATAATTGTCACGAAATTTTTGTTTTTATATTTTTTATAATTGTAAAAAAAAATAAAGTGTTCAGTAGACTCAAATCAGTGTTTGATTTCTAATATTATAAGTTTAAATATGGAGTTCTACAAAATAAACACCAAATCAATCAATGATGAATATTACTCAGTATGTAAATTGGCCACTTAAACCAGCCATCAATATGTTTTAATTTATGTAATGCCTAAACTTCCATATTCACTTCATAAACATGTGTTTTCTCTCTTTTTAATAAAACTTTTTTCAAATAAAATTTATATGAGATATTGTCATTCTTCATTATACAATTACACAAACTTAATAAAACCAAAATGTGTGTTTAATCACTATTGAATTAACGGGTTGTGGTCTCTGGACTTTCCGATTTTAGAGGTTCGAACCCCGCTCTACTCTAACTTGATTCCCCTTTTTTTAATATTGAGCTATTTACAAATTTAGAATATTTATAATAAGAAAAGATAAGAAGGCAAATATTTTCATTTTTTTAAATAGAAATATTCCGGGCACAATGTGTCACTCTATCAATAAGGGTTTTAACTTTTATTATTTCACGAAAATTACAAATGATGGAATTGAAAAATAAAGAGTGTAAAAAAATTAAGAAAGTCATAAAAATTACATGAAAGACTTCTGCAAGTGGTATGGTGCAGATTAGTTGAAAAAAAAACAGAAACGATTTACATTTTCTGTTTATAAAAATATCAATTATAAAACGGAATATGATTGAAGGATTAGATATGAAAGCAAATAATATTCAAAGCGAAACACAAACATCTATAGCTGATTCAACAAGGTTACTTCCGTATACATTGATTTTATTTTCAATTTGAAAAGAAAAGTTGCACGTGAATCTTACTGATATATTTTTTTTTAAATTTGTAATATTTTTCAAAAGCTTAGACGTTAAGACGCGAGTCGAAGAATTGCGCACAATCTTGTTTATCGAACCTAAAAAAACAATTTATTTTATTCATACAAATACATATATATTAGAAAAAAAATAGTAACGTAATAACAATTTTGTGAAAGTCAAGTGGGATTTTAGTTGTGAAATCAATTGAGATTCAATAATAACTCCTCACCCCCGGTTACCACCCAATGCTACCAGAATTTAACGAGCATGCCAACATCTCTCTTCTAGGAGGATAGCGCGCCTTCGTTTCGAACAAGAGACTTTAAGGCAGGATCAGTACAAATAAGTACTGGAAAATTGGTTACTTCCTGAAGCCGAAAAATGTTTTCCTGGTGGCCCAGAGTGCATGTTTATGCACGACCCCGCATCCTGTGTTATAAAACCAGAACTTTCGCTGCATTTCTAGCTGAAAAAAATGGGAAAGTTTTACCTTGGCCGGGGAAATCTCCCGGCATTAATTCCATTGAAAACCTGTGGAAGCTCAAGAACAAAGAAATTGCCAAGGACGTGATCATAACCAATCACCAGCTCATCGAAATCCTCATTCAAGTATAGCCTTACTATCCTTAATTAAAACTTATTGTATCCCATGACTTGTACAATCTGAAATTGTGGCTAGAGGCGATATCACAAAATATTTACATTCTATCCGATAATGTTTATTTATAATTGAACTAAAAAAATAATCTCAAATTAAGAACACAAAATGATCTTTAAATTTTTCCAATGAAATATTCATGTTTTTTTGACTTTTTAACAAAAATTAACGTTTATAATTTTTTATTATGTTGTGTGCGTTTTATGTAGAATAAGGTATTATTTTTCCAAAATAAATCAAATAAAGTGCATGTTAAACCGTGTCGCTTAAGAGGCACCCCTCTTAAAAATAATATCGTCTCCAAGATATTGTGTTTACTCAACAAAATGGAGGAAAAGCCTACCTGTGAGACCGATTTATTAAATGTCGATTTGGCTGTGTCAATATCAGTATAAAATAAAAATTGTAGGGGTGTAGATACAAAAAATATGCTTTCGAAATTACAAAATGTTATTGTACAGAGTGTGATGGAACTACTGACGTGTGTATACATATAAAGGTATATCTGTATCTATTTTTCCGGGCGCATGAAGAATACACGTTTCTGAAATTGAACCAGAAGCCTGAATGAGTGTTATCAAATCGATGGTAACTCTCAGGTAAATTTGGCTCGTTGTGTAGTGGTTCGCCTATCGTTCCTGAGATCCTATGTTCGATTTCTGACAGGGTGGACGTGAAACACTTATTAAACAGGTTATTGAACATCTAAATTTGTTGCAATAAAGAGGGAAAACATTTTTGAGAAGGGAAAATGGAAGTCTAGGCATTTATAGAGCTTGTGACCTATCATTGACTGGTTTAAGTGACCACTTTACACAATGTGTAATATTGACTATTTTGTCTATGTTCAAACATCCACATTTCCTCAAGTCTTCCATCTGTTGACTTTTGTGAAGTAAAAGAGCTGTAACCTTTATCGTGTGGGTGGTTCATCCGGTTGAAAGTTGTTTAAGAGCTTAAATCAATATTAGTTGTTTTAAAAAAAAATTTCGTCAAGATTATTCCGCTTTATAGTGTAGTGGTTGGTATACCACGCTTGATGTCCTGGGTTCGTTTCCTAGCAATATTGTAAATCATATTTAGATTTAAATTTAAAACTGGTTGCCCCGGTTTCCACTTCAGCGCATTTCTCGTAATCAATGGTGCGCAATTCAAACAGTATTATTTAATTGAGGAGATTTAGGCTTCAACAAACACCGAAAGAGTACCTTTACCAGTTTATCTCGCACATTCTGGGGGTTTATAGAATTACGCACAACCGTAAACATTATTGCGAGCAAACAGCCCCCCGTAATTGGCCGTCCATTTAACGATCGGAATAATTGGGACGAATTTATGTTTTAAAGTTAATTATTTCAATTGAGACATGTCAACAACTTTTTTTATTCTAACACCGAAACGACTAACTAATTGAACAGCTATCGAAATGTTTGTACATTTTTATGTACCTACTTATAGATACACGTACAAATACATCTATGAAATTACCATTTTGTATTGGAAAAATAAACTTTATTTCATGAATGTGAGAGAGAAGAAGGTTGCGAATGTACGGGGCAGGGTGTGTGTGTGTATGCGAACAAGTATCAATTTTTTCTTGAAAAGGAAAAACGCAGTATCTATTTACATTTTAAAATTGTAAAATTAAGACATAGTAAGAATAATTGTTAAATAGATTAGGATACGTAAACGAACAAAAACAATTTGGAATATCACCAAAAACTAAAAGGGTAGCATTTAGTTTTAATTTTAAAGCTTGCATTTTGAAAGTTATTTTATTACAATCGAAAGTGTCAATAGAATGAACTTTTGAATTTTTTCGAGAGAAAAGTTTTAACAGATGGTAAATGGAATAAACAGTTTAGTGTGACGAATACGGTATCTAGGAGTGTTAAGCGGTATTTTAGAGACTAAATATGAGCTATCGAGACGTTCTTTCAATATAAAGTGAAGAATTACCGATATCCAGCACAAGACGACGACCACTCAGACTTGGTAAATTATAAGTTTTACAAAAAGATGTACAGTTTACGTCAGTAAATTTGCATCTCCAATTAAGATTCCGAAGAAATATCCATTGAGTTTTTCCAAATCTTTCTATGAAATTAATGTATTGCGGAGACTAAGCATAAGGGGCGTTTTCAAGTAGACTACGAACGTTCGCAAAGTACAATATTTGAATACATCCGATATTTTCAAATAGGTACTTCATAAGTTTGGAGGATGAAACCCAGATTTCTGTATACTCAGTTAAGTATTTCATCAAGATGGTTCACAAAAACAAATTTTTTATTCAATGTTACACCTAAATTAACCGTGGTATCAGTTCTTTGAAAAGGTTGATTTCCAATATAATATTTATAATGTATGGGGTTCCGACTTTGTAAAAAACATTAAGTCACGTTAAAATTTATGCAGATTTTTGTATGATATTGATTTAGGTTAAATTATCTTGAAGCTTATGACTTATCTATAAAGTTTCACCCTTTGATTGGTAGTTAATGCCTTTTCTGTAATACCACATAGCACGGTTAAGTTCCCTGGTTTATTGTACTAATAAATTTTGATTTTTTACTGCTTTTATTTTATTTTGATTTATTGGCTCTACAGCTACTATTCTGTTTGTAAAATATAATAGGGGGAGGTCCTACAGCACCGCCACTTTAAGATTTTTCCTCAATTTTACTATCAGATAAATTACAAAACGATAATTAAAACTCACGCTAAGCTGTATATTAATATCATAAAAACAACACAAGGTGTTAGATAAAAAACAGTTTCGTTACAAAAATAGCCAAACACGAAAAATTAGGTCTAAAAAAAGTGGTCGCCAGTATCGGCCGTCGAAAATATGAATGATGAAATCTTACAAAAACCAAAAATATACGTTGTCATTATGCAGGCGCAAGCTTCGTGCACCCAGATTTTACAACTTTTGCATTGAATCCAATGTTTGTTATGGGACACATTGTCACTTCATGACAAGCAAACTTTACGGCTGCACCGACAATCCTCCCTTGGTGGCATATATCTCTGTATTAAAATTAAACAAGCAGCGACAGCTTCACACCCCGCGAAACATGTATTTGTGTGAGGACATTACGCAACGATATCTGGAGTCAGTATTCCTTAAGTTAACCGGCCGATTCTATAGGCCGGCCGGTACTGTAGGACTTCCCCCTAATAACACTAGACAAATACCGTTGATTCTACTTTTTCAAAACTTTTTGAGAAAATAATTTATGATCAAGTATCTAAAGCACTTGAATCTTCCTTCAGTACTTCACAACGTGGTTTTATATTTGGTAGATCTACCGTTACAATTTTAGTTTATTATACTAATTATCTTCTAAAAAGTATGGACAACTGATTCCAAGTTGACTCAATCTACACGGACTTTAGTAAAGCCTTCGATAAAGTTGATTATAAAACTTTACTACTAAAAATAAAACGAATTGGCATCAGTGGTGATTTATATCGATGAATGTGTTATTATATTGATAACAGATCACAGGCTGTAGTAATTACTGGATACAAATCCAACTGCTTTTTTGTTACATCTGGCGTACTACAAGGATCAATTCTAGGACCCCTACTATTTAACATATTTATTTACGACATGCAGGAATGTTTTCATCATGCCAAATCAGTACTCTTTGATGATAGTAAAATATTTTTGAAAATAAATAAAAAAAGGACTGCAACTTCCTATAATCTGATTTGAACCGCCTTTCAGATTATTGCCGCATCAACCATCTTACCCTTAAAATATATAAATGCATATGTATATATTTCTCGTGTTAATAGAATCTTTTCATTTTTAAGTATACTCTAATGAATAAAATGTCTCAAAGGAAGAACGTTATTAGAGACTTAGGAATAGTTTAAAATTCCAAGCTTGTATTCAATATTCACATTAATGAAATAATTAATAGGCCATACAAGATACTAGGTTTTTTAATGCGAATGTCTAATGTCTTCAAAAACATAAAAAATATTAACCCTGATGCATAACGCATATGTGAGAAATCAGAATATGCTTCCATCATATGGAATCCCCAATATAAAATATAAATAAACAACCTAAAAAAGATACAGAAGAAATTTATAAATTTAATAAAATACAAATTTTATTGTTTACCAAATGCAATTCAACCTCTGAAGTCTAAAAGAGTGATTGCAGATCAATCATTCCTATTCAAACTAGTGAACAACGTCATAGACTGCTCTTTACTCTCAAATTCTTTAGAATATCTTGTACCCAACAGAACAAGACTCCATACTACATTCAATTTGCCTATACCTAGACTGACTCGAGGAAAAACGATTTTTTCTTTAGAGCATGTCATTATTATAATACGGTTCTCTCCGGTCACGCAGACAATTTTTATCTCTCATATATGAAATATACAAGATTCCTTATAGACAGTACACCTGCTTAGTTATACGATGTTAGTAATTATGTATGTATGTTCATTATTATATATCGTACCTTTTACATTATTTTCATAAAACTGTTAATTTTTTTTTTTCATTACACTTTCAAATTTTTTACTATGTATATACATATCATAGAATTAAGAATAGTCCAGAAGGAGCGTAGAATCATATTTGAATACATCGGAACATGTGTCCAATAACTCCCCCACTCCAGGTTACTTTCGCCGCGCGCATTCGTGAAGTCGCCGGGTAGTGTTGATTGATGGGAAAAAAAAATCATAACACAAATGTAAGGTTAAAAAAAAGTAATCTGTTAATTTTACTAAAATGTTATTCTGCACGTGGAAACATTGATTGACACAACAGAGTAGATAAGTAAGGGGTCATTTAATAAGAGTAGTTGAATTAATGAACTTAGAACTTAAAATATAAAACAAATTTTATTTCACATAAAACGGATATTTTTATATCATGTTAAATACTATTTGTTATTTTAAAGATAATGTCGTTGAAATGTCACTAAAAGTAATTTGTTAATTTCACTTAAATTTTACTGTGCACGCGAAAACATTGATTGACACAACAGATTAGATAAGTGAAGGGTCATTTAATAAGAGTAGTTAAATTAATGAGCTTTGAACTTAAAATATAAAACAAATTTTATTTCACATAAAACGGATATTTTTATATCATGTTAAATAATATTTGTTATTTTAAAGATAATGTCGTTCAAATGTCCCCCACGTCGTTATTTAATCTGAGGTCTAATTTTCATTTATTTTTTTTATTAGATGAGCAAAGTAGGGTGAAAAAAATTACTACCCTGGCAACACTAACAAAATTTCCGTTTTGTTTCTTCGACAATCTGACAGATGGAAAAATAATTTAATTTTTAATTAATGCATTTGTTATATACACATTCATTTACAAATTATTGATGTAATGTGATTGCATCCTGTTTTTTTAAGATCCTAGCAGTATTTCTAAACTTTAAAAGGACACAACACGGCATAGTTGAATTCAAATCCGGAGTTGTGTACTGAACGACGTCTACAAAGAAACTAATGTAAACCTACTCATTTATGAGTAGTTGAGTCGCCTTCTGTTTGATGTGTGTATGCGGTTTCTGTACTATTCTTAATTCTATGATACATAAATGTATTTTCATTTTATTTTCAACTTCTACGTTCCTATCATTTTTCAATTTTCAAATTGCTTTTATTATTATATCTATAATGTACTTAATCAATAGCTTACATCACTGTGGAAAATTTATATTGACTGTTTTCATATTTTAGTTTTAATGTATTCTTATTTTCTGTACGTAAGATATGTATAAAAAAAGTTGTTTTTTCCTTAAATAAATAAAGTGACAGATTAAAAATAACAAATCGCATGGCGAAGTTTCTGAGCCACTGAAAAATTCATTGAACGTACCTCTAGAGATATTAAAATATTATAAAATAAGACGCTTTGCAGACGATGCCTTAATATATATATTAGAGGAATATTACAAAACAATAATGGACAAATTGAATCATGATCTAAATAATGTATCGCCATGGCTAAAAATAAAATAAAATTGAATATATACTAAACAAAATATATTAACATCGATAACAAAAGAATAAAAGTGACACCGTCAATTACAAAAGCTAATGCAAAACTTAATAAAGTTGGTGATATTCAATATTTGTCTGTAATAATCGGTTTGAAACCTTTATTTCATCAAAACACTAAGATAGTTACGAAAAAAAATGCAAAAAACCGTTTTAGAAGAAAAATTAGAAAATTTGTTGATAAGGATTTATGGAAAATTATTTACAACACAATTATTGAACCACACATTTACGACTTTAGCAGCATATAATTTTTATCAAACCGAGAAAATTTAAACAAAGCCTGAAGAAATTATGCTGAAAAAAAAACCGGCACAGGGTGCGAATTCGATGTTAAATTAATTAAAAGTACCAACATACAAATAAATAATATTTTACAATAAGATGATATTTTTTTGTGCTTAATATTATTATTTCTTATATTATTAAAACACATAATATTGAAATAAAAGTGATCAAAGCTAACATAAACATGGTCACAAGACCAGAGAAATTGTAAAAATCAGACTCCCATTTAAAAAAAATGGCGAAGTTGCAAAATTCAGTTTAAAATAAGACAATAAAAAAATATTATATGAGAAAAAACATTTATGAAAAAAAAAACGAATGAAATTTAAACTCAGGGTTAAAAAATATGTTAACAACTTATAAATGAAATGTTTAAACATTATTATTATTAGAGCACATGTGAAAATATTTTACATACTTTAAAATTCTAAATAAAAAAAAAGGAAAAAAAATAAATTAATTAAGCCTTTTTTTGCCGTATCGTGTGAATTCGAACGATGCATGTGAAATAAGCCATGGACTATAAAATACTTAGAATATAGTTACCATCGAATAACCAAGTTTCATCTCGTCTATCCCAATCTGTTTCTCTCGTCTCCTATTCCCCGAGTGCGATGTTTCTCCCAAAACAATTTAATAACACGTCCTCCTACGTTCTACTTTTACGCTTGTTGTTCAGTAGTCTTGGTGGTTGGTTTCTCTCCATTATTGAAATATCAGACAGGTAGACTTTGAATTATTAAGTAAAATTAACCAAATTACGGGATTACCTACATAGATAGATGCAACAAAAACAAACATTCAAAATTATTCTAAGAATTCAAAATTACAATGACTAATATCATGGAAAATAGGAAAATATCCATTGTTTACAGTTTTGAAGTAATAAGGGTGTATGATATACTGTCGAGTAAAAAAAATATTTTTGAAATTATAATTTTGAATTCCTGTAGAAACGCTCGTCATACGTCATGATTCATTTTAATTTTGAACTTTGTTTGAAACCGTTAAAAATTTTTTAGAACATCGTCACGAATCTTGACCTTACGATTATCAATGCCAAATATGTCGCGTTTTAATAGGGACAAATATTTTTTTTAAAGATATGTATTTTTTAAACATTTCTCCACAATATCAACATTGATTTTGAAACAACAATTAATTTTCCTAAATCCGCTTCACAAACTTTTATCGGTATTAGTAGTATGTGATATTTCCCTATTCATTGAAACCAAAGAAATTGCCACTAGAATTTGACATTTGCTACAAATTATTACCACTTTTATAAAAAACACAACCGTCAATTGACAGTTGTGTTTTTATCTATTGAAATATAATTATCTTTACGAAAGGTTAACGGTTCGTGGTGCTGACGGAAATTCGATGGATTGTTTATAAAACCGGCTCTCAGTGAATAAATAATATTACAAAACTATAAAATGTTTACTATAAAAAACACAGTTTCACGAAATGTTACTAACTTGGGATGCGAAAAATGTATTTCCATAACCAGGTCCCTGGGGATCTCAAAGAAGTCAGGATCCTTTCCATTAGCGGACAGCACTAGCGGGAGAACGTCCCAGGCGGTCTTGGCAGGTTTCCATCCGAGGCTCAGGCATAACTGGAAGTTGATAAAATATTACATTATATATCCACGAATCCGATTCTAATATAAAAACAATCCTACATGAAACATGAAAAACATATCAAGCGTGGTAAACAACATTTTATCCTATGTTTGTTTACGAATATCCTATGATGTATATACGTATACACTTTACTCCAGGGTTAGTGTGCGAAAATTCATTTGGTTACTTGTAAAAATAATAAAAGAAAATCCTTTGAATTTATACTCTTTGCGAAGCCCAAGTGTTTAGCAAACTTTTTTGAAAAGAGGCAAGGCCCCGATTACAATGAGGAGTCAACACAGTTATCTTCAATTGTCCATATAGTAAAAGCGAAACTTCTGTAAGAAAAATTAAATATTCATTTGATCGATTTTAGAGTACTGACAAAGATATTGTTTTTTATAAATATACACAATTTCCTAGATAAAATTTTATTTTGTTTTTTTGACACATAAAGATATTATTGTAATCGGGTCCCAGAAAGCGAACTCGAGAATATTGACATAAATTTCGTAGATAATTCTTCTCATTGGTACATATTTTTTTTTTTATTTACGGACATTGTCCATATAAACAACTCATAGGGTAATTATACTACAATATAAAAACAGTTAAAAACATTAAAAAAATAAGAAAGAAGCATTGTCAAACATAAGGGACATCAAGACAAGATATGGACTATTTACCTAGTGCTCGTTTAAATTGTTGTAAATTTAAACCAAAAAAGTCCATATCTTGTCTTGAGTTAACAATACGACAAAGACGGGTATAATATTATTTTAGATGCGATTTCAAGGTTAACGTTGCTATTTTCGAGTAAAATTTGAATCAACCTCTACTCAATAAAGACTCAAATTTTATATGGATGCCTAGTGCGGCCCCGACATATTGCCCTTAATCAACTGTCACTATCAACAGTAAACATACTTTAATTCAAAAATTTATCCCCTAGATTAAGAAAAAATAGAATCTGAAGTAAATATGTTGATATAAGGAAAGTTTTTAAGCAACATAATACACGTGTCGGGACAATAAATGCCAAAAATCAATGTAAATCATAGGAAAATATTTGAAATCAATTACTGGTGAAAACTGACTTTACTACTTTAACACCAATGTTTTGAGTTTGTCCAATTTTTTTTAGACAAGGACTGGATTCAACCAACTAAGAAGCTGTAATATCAACATATTACAACAGACATGAAGAACATTTGAGAACGTAAAAAGACCCAATAAGGAAGTTCAGTGTCTTTTTTTATTTGTTAATAGAATATTAAAATAAGCCAATTTTTTTTTTTTAAATTTGTGTATCGTATTATCAGCGCTTTGATTTTTTAAAGTTTTGCATTCCTGAAATAGCTCCGCGTGTAACCTCAGAGGTTGTTCTATGACAGTTCATCCGATTGGTTCGTTTACGGTGACCAAACCGAATATCCTTCAAATCTCTCATATCATTGAATGGTTCATATGAACCAGTGACATCATTCAAAGTAGTGCGTTTTTATTAAAATATTTTTTTTTTGGGTACATTTAAAAAAAATATTATTTTACGTGCTCTAATTTTTACCGCGCGCAAGAAAACATTTTTTGTATCCAATTTCCTGTAGGGCTGAAGTTCCTCATTGTAATGACGGCGAATTGTGTGTGCGTGGTTCCGCTCTGTGATATTGAGTATTTACCTAAAGACAAAACGATATTGAAAATAGCACGATATTAAAAAATTTAATGCTCTTTTGTTCCGACAAATATAATTTCGGTATTTTATACTCGAAAAAGGTCAGTTGTATATTTTTTGGTGGGAAGATTTATTTGCGCTTTATTTATTGGATTTTAATACTTAGGGACAATTCTCTCGTGTTGTTTAAAAACGGTTACGCATTTTTTAAAATGTTTAAATGCTCCCACAACATACGCCACTTTTTAAAATTTACATGTATTGGTTAAAAAAATAATCCAAATTACCAAGTAAAAATTAATACTTTAGTTATACGAACATTAATTTTTCTAAATTATTATCGAATGAAATTATTACTTATTAATATATTGTTAGTAAAATATGTTGTACTAGGTTTGCTATCTAAGTATCTAGATAATATCGTCGGCTTTCTGGCAGTTGTAAGATTTTTCAATTTTCAATTCTGAAGTTTATTCCAAATCGTGAATTAAAATAAAACCTGTGCTTTTGTAAAACTTGTAGTTGACTATTCCAAAATATTTTTAATTGTATTTAATCATAAATTTTGACTAAAAACAACAAATTTGCTTCACTAACTGACTTTTGTCCATTAATCTAATGAAGAAAAGGAAATCAAAAGCGTCCCAGAATTGCTTTATGTACAAGGGAATAAAGTAATTTGAGGAAATGCCAGAAAGCATAAAAAATGGAAAAGTGCAAATATAGTTTAAATTAAGTGTGAAGAGTATATCTGTTAAAAATACAAGATTATATTTATTATAAATAGAGAAAATACATAAATTAATATTTATAAATGTTGATATAAAAGAACAGTTTGAATATTATAAATTAGGATAGTAAGTGTACAATAGTAATAGATAATTTAAAAATAAGTTTAGATGTAAAAATTGTATTGTAAACATAAAGTTACACTATTTTTATCATAAAACAAAAAAAAAATAATTTACCAATTTTGCTTGCTAATAATTTGACTTCAAAAGCAGTTATTAAATATGAAACTGAATGTTAATATTACTTTGCAAAATATTTTTTATTATTTCGAAAATTACAGTTTAGAAGCAATTAATAATTAATCCAACATTAATGTAAAAATCAAACAAAACAAAATATATATTATTGCTAAACATTTATTTAAATAATTTTTTTTATTCTTTTATATTTTTTTTATTATTAATTAAAACTAATGTCTGAGCACCCGATCACAAACTATTATTGAGTAGTTTATCGGGACAAAATATATTTTAATACTTTGTTTTCTTTATAATGTATTAATATTGTTACAATGTGTATATTTTATTGAATAAATTTTCCTCACTCATAATTAAATTACTTATTTTTGTAGAGGTTTTTTTTTAAAAAAAAAAAACAGTTTTAAATAGTTAAAAATAACTTTATTCATAATAGACATAATAACACGAAACTTTGGGATGTGTACTGTTACCACGGTTGTTTAATCTATACATGGATAACTGTTTAAAAGAGATATAATGTATGTGTATGTATAGAGCAAAAATTGATAATTTTTCAGTAAGCTGCTTGTTGTATGCTGATGATGCAGTTTTGTTAGCAAGCAGCAACGAGGATTTGCAAAAAAGAGTCTCTAGAATGTATGATGCATGCCTGGAGAGCGAATTGGCGATGAACGAAAGTAAGTCAAAGGGGAAGTATTTGAAAGGGGAAGTGAGGTTACTGACTACAAAATAAATGTTAACGACTAATGTCTCGAATAAGTAGAAGAGTTTGTGTATCTGGGAAGCATGTTTTCAAGAGATGGAAGAATAGAAAAATATGTTGAAAGGAGAGTGAATGCGGGCAACAAAATGAACGGCGCACTATGCACAGTAATTGCTAATAAAAATATGTCAATTGAAGCTAAACAGGCAGTGCACAACAGAGTTTTAGTCCCGATACTTATGCATGGAAGTGAAACATGGAACTGGCAGAGGAAGGATGAAAACCGAGTGAACGCGGTTGAAATGTCATGTCTTCGATGAATGTTAGGAAATCAATGTTTGACAGGGTCACAAATGATGAAATCAGGCGAGAGTGTAAATCTGAGTTAAGTATGATTGATAAGATTAAGAAAGTGTCTCTGAGATGGTTTAGTCATGTAGAACAAATGGACGACGAAAGAATTGTAAAATAAGTATATATGGTGAAAATGAACGGTATTGCTAGACGAGAACGACCAAGGGAGACGTGGCATGATCAGATAAACCAAAATCTTAAGTTTGGTCTTGTCAAAAGCAGACAGAATCGAAGGGCATCTATGACAACATATATAATTGTGGAAGAAGATAGGAATGTATGCCAGGATAGACGTGTGTAGCGGTCCATTTTCTCTGCCTACCCCTACGGGAAAATAACGTGATAGTAGTAGTAGTATTGGTGCATGAAACTTTATATGCTTTTTACTGTTTAAAATACTTTTAATGAGGAATAACAAAAAATACACCTAACTAAAAATATAAATAATAGACTAATGTCGGTTGGTAAGTGCTAACATGCCATATCCACAGTAATTGATTATGTCAGGCAAAAATGGGTTAGTGAAATTAAAATATTCATCCAAATAATATTTTAACATCTGGGCACTTAACTCGTTTCCGGTGATGAAAAAAAGCTTTTTTTCAAATAAAAATCAATATTTGCGTTGTTATGATTTACCCAAATATTTAATTTTGAGGCCCATTTTTGACGAGTTGTAAATAACTAAGTATTAAAAAATTTTTAATCAAGTTGGAGAAGGGTGGATTCAAACCACGGACCTTTGAGCTGTGAGTCCAAGACACTAGCTACGGGACCACAACACGATTAAAAAATTTTGACTTATAGAATCAGTTACTAGCTTTTGCCAGATAAACAAAAAGTACAAAAATTTTTTAAAAATATTTTCAGACGTTGCCTAGTAGGTAAATGGTTCAGCCGGAGAAATATCATTTACTTGATAAAGATTTCAGCTCTTTTATTTAACAATAGTCAACAGATGGAAGCGTTTAGAAAGTATGGATGTTCAAACATACGCAGAATGGTGAATGTTATACAGAGTGTCAAGCGGCCACTTAAACCAGCCAACAATAGATCATTAGCCCTGTGAATGCCTGGACTTCCATATTCCCTTCTCAAAAATATTTTTCCTCTCTGTTGCAACAAATTTAGATCAAAATGTCATACATCATTTGAAAGAAAATTTTCTGCTCTTCTAGATATTGCGTTTGCTTTTACGTTACATGTATTATTTCAAAATCGATTATCAAGTAGACGAAAGTGACCATTTTTGACACCTTTTTCTGTTCGCGAACAATCGAGGAATTAAGCTGCTAAAGCTGCTGGAGATATTTGCGAAGTAAACGGTGAAAATGCTTTAAATTATTGAATAATTTGTTGTAAAATAATGTAGGAGACATTATCAACATTTTTTTGTACTTTTTGTTCTCTTCTAAGTACAAGGTGTCCAGCGGCAGATCTCCGATTTTGAAAATTTATTTTAAAAAAAAACGAAAACATGTAGATCAAAACTCTTTATTATTTTAAATAGAGGACAAAAGTGGAAAAAAAAACACCTTTTCTAAATGTCGACCATTATTTTGTACACACTCCAAACTATTCTGCACATTTTGAATCGGGTTGTGGTCCTGTGGCTAGTGTCTCGGACTCACGGACCAAAGGTCTGTGGTTCGAATCCCACTTTACCCCAACTTGATTCCCATTTTCTAATAGTGAGTTATTTACAACTCGTTGAAAATGGCCCTCAAAATTAAATATTTGGGTAAATCATAAGAACGCAAATATTTCTTTTAAAAAAAAAAAAAAAAAAAAAAAAAAAACACGACCACAAACTGCACTGGAAATAACGTTTATTTTAGATTGGATATTGTCTTTTAATTATGCGAAACTGGCAGACTAATTTTTGTAAGCGAAACTTTTGAGATAGTCCTAAAAAAAAGTCACATTGACTGAGATCGGGAAATCGGGAAATCAGGCGATGTCGCCAAATCTGGAGATCATTTTTCCTGGGAATATGGCCGGCAGTGTGGGCAATTGCACCATCTTGTTGAAACCGTGTGTTTCTATTGAAAAAAGAACCATATTTAGCAGTCTGTCCAAAAAACGTGTCAATCATTTCGCAGTATCTTTCAGAATTGACGGTTACGGATACGCCTCGCTCGTTTTCAAAAAGGTAAGACCCTATTTTGCCGTCATGAGAAAAAAGGACGCATCTAACATTTTTTTCGAAAATGATTTAAATTTGTATTTGGAATTAGGAAAAAAATAGGCACCCACTGGTACTTGAATTGTCTTCCTAAAATAACAACAGCCCTATTATTTTCACTTATAAATTAGACTTGACCGCGAAAAGTCTTGAAGATTACTAAATATAATAGGCTGTTCTGACTTAAATAATTATACAAGACTGATTCAAATTCTTATTTTTTCTTCTACTCCTCTTTTAAAAACATCTGAAATTAATGAATGTACCTACTTGTTTTCAATTAAATTTAAGATCTGCTGGTAATTTCGAAGTTAACTGCTTTTTAGGTCGGCGTTACTAGTTTGAAAAGCAGTAAATGGCAGAAACGTATATTTTATTTAGTTGAGAAAAATCTATTGGCATATTAACACTAAGAAAGAAAGACGTTTACTTAATTACTTAATAAAAAGGGCGTTTCTAGTCAGAAACGTCTTTTCATTGCAGTATAACATGCTTTCTTGAAAATTTTTTTATTAAAAAGAAAATGTTGATTTTAAATATAAAACGTAAAATTAATAAAAATTAAGATCCATATTCTGTTAGGGCAAATCATAATCCATACTGCATAATAATATACTTATTTTTTGTAGCGTTTTTCAAACAGCGATTTTTCAATTTCCGAGTTACAAAATATTTGTTTTCTGCTTTTTTTATTATATGTAGAAACGTCTTTCTTTCTATCTTGCTGAAACAGCACTCCAAACAGTGCTTTTTTGAATGCGTAGTGGTATCTTATACTAGGATCTAGGATCTTGGATATCTAGGATCTTTTTTTCTTTAAAATTGTTTACAAAGTCGACCTGGAGATGCCCAAAACCGTAGAGCTTTTGCAGATCTACAGTTGAAGATTTTCGCCTACAGAATCACTGACGCGTTGCACGTTACCTTCGGTTGATACCGTCGGACTTGGACCAGGCCCCGGTTTATTACTGAAGCTGAAGTTTCAAACTATGCTACCCAGTTCTCAATTAATTGAGTCAATAACGTATCACAAATGCGGCGTATCTTGAAGCGAGCACAAAACTTGCTCCGCGCTGTAATGGACGAAAAGCTATTGGTTAGGCACGCCTCAATATCGTAAGCACGCTGTTCTCCTGTCCAGCGCTCCATAGTGCCTGACAAATCCGCAACCTTCACGATACCAAACCCCCCCTGCGTCTTTGCCGCACTTTCCAATCAAACATTATCTCAATTCTAAATCGGAAATCTGCAGTTGGACACCTTGTACAAATAAGAGCCTTAAAGCCAGGCGCCGTGTCGTAGTTAGTTAGACGGCTAACTGTGAAACTGGCGTTGCGGGTCCAATTGCGCGAAAAAAATCCAAGAAAGTTTTTGTTTTAATCGGTCTGGGTGTTGTGGTTTATTTTTTATTACCTCCTTCTATATCCTCTTTATCTCATCTGCTGACAAGCCTCTAAATAGAGGCTTAGCGGGTTATTCCTTTTTTTAAAAGGCATTTTTTAATTGAGAATAAATTTCAAAATACATTTTTACAAGCATAAAATACACGAACAACAACTGGATATTCAAAACAACTGATTTGAATCTCATTCAATATTTTTGTCAGGTAAAAAATTGCTTTTGCGTATGGATAAAAACGTCTGCATCCGGGAACATTTTTTGTGATTATCATTTAGATTGAACTTGAAAGCATACTTCAATAATCCACATATCTGTACAACTTATTATTTAAGCCATCGCATTCGAGATAAACCTATTTTCCACGGGTCAGATTTAAGGAAGCGCTTCCATATAATATTTCAAAGAGCGGTGGAAAAAAGCGCTTGCTATCGATATACGAAAATGGAATTCTTATTGTAAAGAAGAAAATAAGATAACAAAATTTGGTTTGCTTATAAATTAATTAATGAATTTTGTCAGCCTCGTTGTGTATTGACCAGCGCGTTTGCCTACCACGCAAGAGGTCTGGGGTTAGATTCCCGACATGGTTCATATGATGAAATATTTATTTTTAAGGGTGTTTTTACATAATAATATTTCATAGTCCTTTGACTAGTACTTGAAGCTCAAGACTGATCATTTTACCTTCATGCAAGATAAACAATCAAGACACGTTGCGATTGGTGTACAAACGTCGTGCTATAAGCACCATCAGGTGCGGAAAGGGATTAATGAATGAATTAACATTTTTTTAATTAAAAAATCAATTAATTATTCTTTCGCGTGGCAACGGAGCCTCTGATTGGTGTGATTTTTTGCAATGCGACATGTTTCGGATTCATTTTCTTTTATTCAAGTGTCAAGCCATTCCTTCCTTTGATTCCGGTGGTCCTTGTTTTGAATCCCAATGTACCTACTCCTCCCTGACGCCGAGTCAAGAAAGCAACGCGTGACAACACAACAATAAAACACACAACGAAAACCATACCGCGAGCGTGACAGTGATTTCGAATCACCAACATACGAGAAAACGTGCAAAGTGACCAATGCAAACGATAACGGTGTTTTTCTGGACCAGTGCCAAAGGGAGGAGATCGTAAGTCCTTACTATTTTCATTAATTCCAGGATTGACACTCAAAACCATAACGTCAATTAGTTTTCCTAAAATCAAACGTTTTCTGTTTTCTTCGAACACGCGTATCGCGAGAGGGCAGGTCTTGTTTACAGTCCCGAGGTCGAAAGTGTCGAGCATCCAACAAGCTATTTTTCATATCAAAAAGAATATTTCTAGTTTGGGAATTTTTTTTATGGAAAATAAATCAATATTGAAACAGAAAAACGATGCTACGTCGCCATAGACTAACGGATCGTTTTTTGTTTTTTACATAGCGATGATATTTTTATTTTTTTTACAATAAAATGGCGTTGGATAATAAATTTGATGCTTTTGCCAAAGACATATTGATTTATTTTCCAAACAAATTGGTTTGCAGTACGCAACCAGCAACCAGGCCCAGCAGTCGGGTCTGAAAGTAACATAAACATAGGTAAGTCTAACAGATCCGAGAAAGTTCTCTTCTTTCACATTTCCAAAAAGGAGAATCCCTCCACCAAACGATCAATCCTCCACCCATACTCATGCTACTGTCACCAATCCAACAACAGGCTCCAGTCGAGCACTGAAAATCGATTCCGTTATTTTTTTAAAATTTCAGCAAAAGGTTGTATATATATATATATGGATTCCTGCTGGCTAAGATGAGTTGGATATTTGTAGGAAGATAAATTAGTGGGACCAAAGTCTCGAAAAAGGTTGACATTTGTTTTTTTTTTTTTTTAAGCCAATCAACAGGCTTAAGTTATTCTTAATAGATTGGCATTAATGAGTTAAACTTAATCTAAACATTATAAAAATCTACTTAAATTAACAAAAGGTATGTATGTATAAAGCATAATCTAGGCGGAAATGGCAAGTGTGACATCGCGAGTCAGGAGAGACAACACCGCTTGCTTCTTAAATGCCTGCCCTTGCTGTAGGAACACGTCGACAGTACCGTTTAGTTAGGTTTCGTTCACTATTCTGAAGATCCTTGGCAGAGGGGAAAAGAATTCGACGTTAGTTTTATAATTTCCCACGGCAAAGACAGGATTGGTACGCAAGTTACGGCAAGGTACATTAAGGTTTTATCTGAGCAAGGATATCATAGGCATCTATACATTTAGATATTAATTTGTACAAGAACACCAAACCAGACAAAATTCTTGTGAATTCTAAACTTAAGATATGAAAGTACTCTAGACGATCATTATAATTGATTATGAAAGTATTTGATCCGATTCTAAATTTTACCGATTTTAAAAATTTACGTTGCACCGATTCAATCCGCGTTATATGAATATTATAATTAGGAGACCATATTATAGAATTAAGTTTAAGCAAACTACAAACAAGTGATTTATACAACGTAGTTGCAATTTTCGGGCTTTTGAATGGCTTAGATATTCGCAAAATAAATCCACAGATTTTAGACGCTTTCTTTGAAATGTGGACAAAGTGATGGTTGAATTTAAGTTTGTTATCAAAAAGTGTCCTAAGATCTCGAATTGTCTCGACGTTTATTAAAATTGTGTTATCGATTGAATAATTGAAAACGACTGGGCAAACAAAGAATAAGTGGTTGAGATCTTTTTCTTCAAAGCGACAATCGCAAATGGGGAGAAATTCAAAGACACAAAATCTAACTGGGTGAGTCCTCGTACAGCAATACCCTATTATTCCAGCGTTAAATTACGAAACTAATTAATTTACTAATTCCTCCCTACTATCAAGCTAGATAAGTCGCGGGTAAAAGCTAGTTTACAAATAATTACAAAATAAATAAATGAATAAATAACAAATAACACTTTTCTGCTGTGTTTTTCTGCGTCTATTTATTTCAGAACTATTTATCAGAAGGCGGTTGAACGTGATAGAAAGAATGATGCGATCCTCGATTACATTAAAATTCGCGCTCATCCTTTTTTCTTCTTGTTTTCCTGTTCAGACTCTTTCTTCGTTTCTCCATTCGTATTCAAATTTTATAAAACGGATGACATTAATCGAATCGAGACTCGTGGCGCACCGTAGATTTGGTTTTGCGTTAGACAAATTGGAAGTGTTTCTAGAAACAAAAAATCTAACTCTTGTGTGGCTATAATCTAACATGAGTACATAGAATACAATACCGGATATATTTTTAAAATAATAAATTCGTATTTTACTAAAAAAGATATAAATAAAGTTATTTTTATAAATTATGGGAAACAGATGATTATTAAACAGTATTAAAAGTGCTAACGTTTTGTTTTTAAATACCTGTATTTTAAAATATCTAGTTTTTGTTACACGACTTTACAGCTGCATCATAAGCTACGTACGAAAAATCTGTTTGATTTTCCACGCATCCTACAATAGTTAAGTATTTAAGTGTGTTCTTTGAAGCAATATTTGCAAATTAAAATAGAATAGAAATATTGATATATCTGCATATACGGATATTATTTTTATATGGCAGAAAAATATTGCAACTCACAAAGTTTTCACATAAACCAGCAATTTTTTGGTCATTCGCCGTGTAAAATCATATTTGTTTAATTATTTTTTTAATACAATTTATCGCATTTATTGAAAACAGTGACTTACCCGAAAAAAATGTTTAATAAGAACACGGGAATCAAATTGTAGTAGAGAGGGGTTTGAACCTAGACCTTTGATTTGTAAGTTCGCGAAACTACCACGGGACTAAAACCCGGTTCATCGGTGATCTCCTTGTATTAAACATTTTCAAGGAAAAGTGCTAGGTGTTTCAATTTTGAATCTATTTTTATCTAAGATAAGGACTAGAAAATAAAATTAATGTTGCAATAGAGCGGGGTTTGAACCTCAAATCATTGATCTGTGAGTCAAATACATTTTTTTAAATGTTCAAATTTAATACAATTTTTCTTTTGACCAGTTTGTTTTTTTGGTTTGCTGAAAAATATTGCTTTCAGCAATTAACGTGACAAAATGTATTTATTTTTGTATTTGAAGTTTTAAATAAATAAATACACCAACACGAGACTACGTCTTTGTTCTCTAAGTATTTCTAAATGATTGATTTGAAAGGTTTTTATTTATTTACATATCTTCAAACACTAAAATTTATTGTTTATACGAGTGCAAAAGTCTTTTACGATTGTGTTTTTAATTTTTTTCCCGAGTTTTGGAATAAAATCAATATTACTTGCATTATTTTTCTTAAATTACAACTCGTTGTGTAAATTTCAATTTTATTCGTTTTCAAAATTAAGCAGAAAAATTCGATTTGTTGTAGGCCACGTGTAGG